>NC_064618.1:149446630-149752047 GCF_023898315.1 Schistocerca nitens
CATGAATGATAACGAGAAGTAAGGCACGATTATTATCGAGCGAAGCTAAAACAAAAGAGGATAGCATAATGGATAAGGGGCAGTTTACTGACGGGAATAGGTTCAGAGATGAGATGGGCACATTTTTAGCAGGACAGGACGCCAGGGTCATTGATGAGGAAGGTGATTTGGACGCGATCTCAGAGCAGCGTTGCGGCCGTGATTATGATAGTGAAGTAGAGGATGAAACAGAGACAGGCACACAGGTCGAGACGGTAGCAGAAGTTTATAGTCAAACGAACGAGTGCAGACAGAGGCCAGCTCGGTCAGGTCAGAGCTCTAGCACCCAGGTGTCCAGAGTTACATCGCCCATGTTTGAAGAGGATCAAAAAGAGGACGAAAACCCAATACTTAGCTTCCTACGATCAATGAAAGAAGAAGCTGACGAACAGCGTAAGAGGGAGAAGAAAGAAGAGGAGAAACAACGTAAGAAGGAGAAGGAAGAAGCTGACGAACAGCGTAAGAGGGAGAAGGAAGAAGAGGAGAAACAACGTAAGAAGGAGAAGGAAGAAGCTGACGAACAGCGTAAGAGGGAGAAGGAAGAAGAGGAGAAACAACGTAAGAAGGAGAAGGAAGAAGCTGACGAACAGCGTAAGAGGGAGAAGGAAGAAGAGGAGAAACAACGTAAGAAGGAGAAGGAAGAAGCTGACGAACAGCGTAAGAGGGAGAAGGAAGAAGAGGAGAAACAACGTAAGAAGGAGAAGGAAGAAGCTGACGAACAGCGTAAGAGGGAGAAGGAAGAAGAGGAGAAACAACGTAAGAAGGAGAAGGAAGAAGCTGAAGAACAGCGTAAGAGGGAGAAGGAAGAAGAGGAGAAACAACGTAAACAGGAGAAGGAAGAAGCTGATGAACAGCGTAAGAAGGACACTGAGGCAATAATTTCGCATATAGGGGAAATTCGTGGGGAATTACTAACAATAAAGAAAGAATGTGGAGAAGCAAAACAGATGTCACTGGTAGCACAAAAAGTAGCAGGCCTAGCCAAAACGGCAGCAATGGGGGCAATGAAAGTCGCAAAAGTAACTTCTCAACTCGCAGGTCGCTTGCGACGTGCGACACAAGCCCACTCAAAATCCCTAGCGTTCTTAAAAACCCAAGGTAATATTGTGGTTACGAACATCACGAAACGAATGAAAGAAGTAGAGAGTCGGATAGCAACACTAGAGCGAAACGGGCACACGAGCACTGCGCGTTCGGATACCAATGATGGAGTACACAGAATTGTATCTCCGAGGAAAAGCCCGCCGTGCTCTAGCCCAGTGACAGAGTGCGGAACTAACAATGCACACGCGGAAACAGAGAGTAATAGCTCCAATAATTGCAGCCCACTTAGAAGAGCGAATGCTGAATGCCACTTCCACTGTGATACAGACGTAGCACATCACAGTTATCAGCAAGATAGATCAGGACACTCAGCAGACATGCAAGTATCGGAAACGAGTGACAACACCAGTGCCAGGATCGGACAGAATTTTGATCACAATCACTTCCTGTCGATACTAAAATTCCAGAAATTCAAAGATAATGGAGGGTCGATGCATCCGAAGAGCTGGGTGATGCAATTTACAAATTCATTACCGTCATCATGGCCAACCCAGGCAAAATTAGAATTCATGTGTGGACACATCGAAGGCCAAGCCGCGGAAAAGATGCGGGGTGTGGCAGTGACGTGTCGGACTTATCAGGAATTTGTTGGTGCATTCCTGCGGACCTACTGGTCAAAGGAAACGCAAGACAGGATTAAAGAGGAAATAATATTTTGTCCTGAACTGGAAGTGTCCGGGCATAGAAGCGCAACCAAATTTTTTGATGATTTACTCAAGAAGAATCAGTTTTTAGATAGTCCATATAGCAACGGAGAAATCATTAAATTTTGCTTTTCCAAATTGCCAGTTAGGTATCAACAGACACTTGTCGGGAAGTGTGGATCTGACATAGATGCATTCAAGAGTCTACTGCGCGAACTCGAAGTAGTCTTCGATAAACAAGACGCAAAGGACAGGAAGAAGGCGCAAAATAACAAATAACACGGGCCAGCAAGGGAAGACGACAACAGATCGCATAATCGCACTGGTCAGTTAGGAAACCAGGGTTACGGAAATCAAGGTTACGCTATTCAAGGTTATGGAAATCAGAGACACGGAAACCAAAACGTCAGGGAACAGGGTCAATCTAGACAAGCAATCTGGGACAGGAGGAATGACGAACGGCAAAGCGACCGTAATTGGAGAGAGCGAAATCAAGGACAACAGGAGAACCGGGAGATAGAAATTAGACCTCCAAATCCTAATGCACGTCAGAGGAGGGTGAGTCTAAGAAGGGATTGACGCTAGTCCATAGGACTCCACCACTTCTCTCACACAAAGAAGTTCGTGGAATAATAGTAGTTTATGTGGTGTACATATTAGAATAGGCAAAGATATGAACCCTTCTTCGGGGAACAATAATCGTTGCATTAATAGATTAAGATTGTTAAAGTATTAACTCGCTGCGTTTTCTCGCTTAAGAATTTACTGCTGTTAACTTTTTTATCTATGTTCGGGATCTCCTCTGTCGTTGCGATAAGAGGGACTACCTTTCCATGAGCAATGTTTTTGTCCTTTCCTATCTGGTGTCCATGTTAAGGGATAAAGATGAGTGACGAGACGTCGCACAAACGGGCGCATACAAGAACGTGCTCTTAGAAGCGCTCTGAGAAGTCGTGTTACGCTCAATAGCGGCCACAACCAGTTCGTGAAACGTTCATACCAATGCTTGCAGGGACGCGTCAGTGCACGGCAAGATTGTGGTATATTGCGTGATTTCGAGGATGAATATGGGCAGTATAGTTTTTTTTGCAGAGCTGCGCCAGCATCATTGTCTTGCAAGTCGGGGTGATCCTGTGAGCGTTTGACTCCAATGGTGCCCTAGACGAGAGAAATGCGAGCATAAAGCCTACCATGCCAATGTGCTGGTTGGGGATTTAGCGTGCTGCTCGTGACTGTCACAGATGAATAAACAGGGACTTATACTTGGATATTCGTGACATACTGTGTAGCTGGCGTGTGTTGGGCGACTGAATCCTCAACAGGAACCAGTCCTGGTTTGGTCATATTGCATTGCTTCTGGAAAGGTGTGCTTTGATCGCGAAAACCGCATCACATAGAGAAGGAAGTTGCAACTATAAATTTATTGTCGTGTATAGTCATGGCTAACCCAGTCTCTGGAGTTTCAGTGAGGCGTAATGAAAACTCGGAGGTCATGTCGTACGGCGCGCACATCACTGTCGGCAATAGCGGCGAGCGGCGAGACATCTCAACGTAACAAGAATTATGTAAGAGTATTGTAAAAAAAAAAAAAAAAAAAAAGAGGTACGATATACTAGGATAAATTTAAACTGTAGGATTTAACAATAACTAGATTAATATTGTGGGGGTTTTCTACCACAAGTGTTGTGTTTGGCGCGCGCCTGTTGAGATGCTATTTTTCAGGTCATCAAATCACAGACCCGAGATGGAACGACGACCGGCGAGCGAACGTAGAATAGTTGGAATAACATAATTTATTCAGAAGACATAGAATGTAGATCGTTGGCATATGGTAGTTAATTCTTGAGCATGTCTACTGTCGATCTATATAATTAATAGTAATATTAGTGCGGGCCCGCACATTTAGTTGTTCATCCATTACAAAGCATCAGTTATCACACACCATGTACATACTGAGATCGGTCTCTACACATATATCAAAATAAATTATTTCCATGTCTAGATTAGATGTTATAATGATTGCCATAGATTAATAACTATAAAAGTAAAATAAGAGTGTCTGAAATGACAGACCATCAATGTTTCATTATGTAAATTTATTATAACATAGAAGGTCATGGGAAAAAGTTAGGCATAAGATTTTTGTAAGAATTGTGCAGATGACGAGGATCGTGGCAATGCGGAGGCCGGCCGGAGCGGGAACAAGAGGTCTACGGCTACCTGCAAGAAAAGAGCGTCAGCACCCCAACTGACGTGAAGGGCGAGCGCATCCGGTCCACAGGCTGACAGTCACCCGGCCGCCTACCTGAGGGATTACGCGGGACCCTCGCCAGGCCACAAGCGAAAGTGAGGCTGGCCGTTGACACTGACACGCGACCCACACGCGACAGCCTGCTAGCTCTCCGGACGCGGCAGCCGTTTGGAGGGATTCCCTGCGGCAGACCACGTTGTCGTGAGTACACGAAGAAGATCACATATCGTGTCAGAATCTGCGCCTCATGTGCCTCAGGACAGAAAGGGACGCTATATACTCACCTGTTCGGGTTTTTACAACTCACTAGCATTGGCCGATCTGCATACACAAAGCAGTATCATGCCACACTAACAAATGTTTGGTCTCATTTCTAACTTCTCCTCTCTTTTAGAGAGCAGTTTTAGCAATCGTCACTCCTAGTTCGATCCTGTATGGATGACCTCACACACTTGTGGAGTCACTCCACGTGCCATCATCCCTTGTCGAACTGCAATATTGGGAAACGTTAAGTACTGTCCAGCGAGAGAAGAGACCTAGACTAGTGATGTATCCCAACAAATAGACCTCAGAGACAATTAATCGACATGAGGAGAGCCTATCACTGTGTCTTCCTACCGTACTGCCGTGATCATATGCGTGGGTCTGACTACAATCTCAACAGCGTACTGCAGACACTCCAGAACTCCCTATTGCTGTTGCCACAACGTAGCAACAACACCCGACGTTTAGCCTTATGTGATGTCAGTACTGTGTAATTAGTGAAGTGCTACGGATATTTCTAACAAGGTGATTTAGTGCCTCATTCTCAGCACAGTCGTGAACTTTGTGCAATGTGCATGCACAATTTGATGCCCCATGAACCTTTTTTTTTCTTTTCTTTCTTAAATTTCTTTCTCTAGTGTTGGTTTTGTAATGTATGTTATACCTTGTATGTGTTTATGTTTTACACTGTAATTCTTATTACAAATTACTGTATTGTTCTCCACACCATGTTTTTTTTGTATTTTGTATTTATTGTTGTGTGTATGCGAACAGTGTGCCTGAAGTCCCCATAAACTGAAGCAGATACCACCACTGTCATTGTGAATGGACCATCAGTTCAGGGAACATTTTGTAAAGGTTATTCTTGCTGCAGGGAGACAGAATGAATCGGAGGTTGTAATTAGATTCTGAAAGCTCACAAAGAGATTGTTAACTTAAATAGTATCATGTGTGAGTGAGTTCAGGTTAGTTTAATGATTAAAATTGTTGTAACATCTTGGGCATTTAATTGCGGAGCACTCCAACTCTGATTGTAAAGAATAAACTGCTCCATATTTGGCTCAGATGCCCGGGCCATATTTAGAGCGTGAATGTCTGCGTGAATCGGTGTTTGGAAGGGGCTCCCTGGGTATGGATGTGTGATGTGAGTGTTAGTGTTCCATATTAAGAAGGTGAAGTTGGCTACATCATAAATAATCCTCCCTCTATGAGCTGCATTTTTCAGTTGCAGTGATTTTCTTTATAGAGTGCGGCATGTGGAGCCAGTTGCGAGATTGTTCTTGGGCGATTGACTCACTACCTTGCTCCTAAGTGAGCCAACCGCTCACCAATTACAATCTAAAATGGCGTAGGGGCAATGAGAGGTGGCATGAGCCCCCTCTCATATTTCTATCTTACGACTCTCCTCTCTATTTGCATGCGGTGGAGGGCTGCTATTCCTTCACACGCGGACTTCCCACGCAGCGTCTCTCGTCACCCGGGTGGTCCGGTGACAGGCGGGCTCTGTAGAACTGGAGAGGGTTAAGCCGACGTGTGTGAGGCAGTCGAGTGAATGCTTGGCAGACGCCGACATTGTCAAGAGACACGCCCGCTGGGGTGTGAAGTAGCGGCTGGGCTAGAGGTTCCGTTACTTCGGAGAAACTTTGCGAAAACACTTTCTGGCGGGCTACCAGCGAGGCGTGGGAATGACTTGTGTACCCACGCAGTTGTGGCGGGAAAATTCCCGCACTTTCTGCAAAATAGTAACGGTGATTGGTTTGCTCAGGGCATAGCTCCGTGACGTAGCAAAATCAGCACAGAAATTGGCGCCAAGAATCTCCATTGGGGGAATGGTAGCGCTCCGGCAATGGAGTGGAATTTCCGCCGGTTTTCGAGTTGCTGATTGGAACGTAACCACGGCCACTGTCGTGGGGGCGGGAATGTTCGGTGTTCGGCCTGTACGGGTGCTCTGGGAGTCGGCAGTCGCCTTTCGGTCGAGGACGTCGAAGCAACCAGCCCTCGCCTGCGGTACGCCAGATCGTGTTCTAGCAGTTGATAAGGCAGTTTTGGTAATGTATGTCCGCAGCACCGGCAGATAGGGATTTTCCTAGGTGATAATCAGAGCTCAGCAGAGCGCGCCTGTTCGTCTTTTTCTAACTCTGTTCTGTCTTGAGTAGCAGCAATTACTGTTGGGTTAGCTGTGTGTCTCTCTTGAGATTTGAGTGGCAAGGAATTGGCTCCACATACCACTTCGTCTTAAACCTCACGATCTAAGTTAGGGACAACTTCACCTTTATAGTGTTTGTATGAATCTCCAATTTAGCCAATTTGATGTTTTATAAATATTTCCTGTATTTCTTTTACTATTCTGTGTTTAATCTTAATAAATCATATTGTTATTTTGGACAGAACTTTCATTCTGTTAATCGATAGAGCAACCCCATCATTCCTCCCTATGTTAATGAAACCTTTGTTTATTTAACTTATTTATCAAATTAAATTATTGCAGGTGCCAAACTCTGTTCTACTCCACTGGCAGGGTTGATTAGAGTCAGTTCGCGTATTTTTTTTTATCCTTGTGCAACAGCAAAAGTCGGAGTTAGAATGGGGGGGCTTAGAGCATGATTTACATATGTGGATTCTAGTAAAATTTAGTGATAAATACACTGCTAGCCCCGGCACCTCGCAATGGTATCGCGAGTGTTGATATTTCCTGTGATTCTGAAACGAAGTCTACTAAAGAGTCCAGTATCGATTTGTGTGCTACAAATCCCATTGAGTAGAATTTAAGATTTCTTCTTCGAATGGTTATGGCTGGTTTCCTCTTGTATATTCTGTTGTTTTCCAAATCAAAGTGGTTCTCATCTGAGAATAGTGTTTCCTTTATTGCCAGAATTTTGATATTGAATTTCTCAATGGTGTTTGTCAGTTGCTTCAGTTTACCTGGTTTCAATAGTGTTCCTGTTGAGTGTTCTCATATAAAATATTCTCTTGCTCTTAAGGGTTTTTGTGAAGCTCCGATCTTCATGACATGCCTGATGCCCTGCAATCCAATGATCAGGTGTATTACGCAGCCGTACTGACTGTGGCCCAGGGTAGTGGATTCTTTCCTATTGTTCTGTCATGATTATTGGTTTCTGTTGAGATTTTTACGGTGAAATGACAAATGTTCTCATATAATTTCGACCGGAGTCTCGAGTTCCATAATATTCAATCACATCTGAGCACACAGAGCCAACAGACGTTGACCAGGGTACCAATGTCCACCACACAGACATATCTGGATTTTGGAGTTTCACATGTAACAGTAGGCAGGGGCCCTCACAGAGTGCTACCATCCAGAGACAGACAGAGACGGTTTTTTTTAATGAGTTTGTTATTCCTCACTCCCCTCCTTCTTCATCACTTGCAATATGAGACTTGAGCTTGGAACTGGCAATGGCAGAGTTTTAACTAACTAAACATTTTCTCCTACCAATGAACACACATATTATGACATATGAAAATATTAAAATGCAGTAACAAACTATAAGGATGCATAATCTCTTCAGAGAAAAATGAAAGAAGGGGGATAACATTGTACATAAAAAATAAATCAACTTCATATCCATCCACATCAGTAGTTTTACCTAGATCAGCAGCTGGAAACACATGCTTGTGAACTGCTGCCCCTGGAAAAGTCATTTGTAATTGTCACAGAATATAGGTCTCTATTAGGGAACTTTCACATATTCTTACGAATATTCGAGACATAATTATGACATTTAGCAGAAAAAGAAAACAAATCGCAACACAGGTCGATATGGGTTCTGAGGCTTGGAAAGTAGGTGACCTGCTATACTACTCTGGCAACTCTCAACATGAAAATGATATCAGATTTTTCCTATCACACTCAGTTTTCTCCACACAGCTGCCTCTCTTCCCAAAGTACTGAGGGCTATTTACTATTGGCTACAAAATATATTCTATATAATTTACATAAATTTGGCAACATTGCTTGTTTGTAGGATGGTGAAGTACAGCAAGAGAATTAAGCTGTCATATCATTATCACTGCAGGAATCAAATGTTGAGTGAGAGAAAGAGCTATAACAAGGTGGTTGCACACATTGTTGCAAGTGGTGTTATTTCACTGAAGTCATGGTCGAAGTGTCAGGATGTCAGGTTGTGAGTAGCCCAGACACAGCATGTTACATACATGGAACTTATGTGATAAGTACAAGATGTCGACAAATAACAGAATATGTGTGGAAATCATAGTTTGCTTATTTCGACATGAAGCTCAGAGACTAGAACAGGTCATTTACTCCATACATTGTATGTCATGCATGAGTGGAGTAATTAAGGGAATGGAACTTAGATCTGGCGATTGGACCTGTCCATTCCAGTCCAGGCATGCTGATCCCCTGTCCACAAGCATCAATGAATAATTCGCAATTGTCTGATCCAGAGGTAATTCATGGAAGTAGTGAATCTGACTGTTCCAAGTGTGGTACCGATAGTAACTCAAAAACTCTTACTCAAACAGAACTTAACAATTTCATGAAAGACTTGGGACTCTCAAAATATGCAACAGAGGCGCCTGCAGCAGGTGCCAGTAGGGGCAGCTGCTCATAGTGAGAATTCACTGTGCATATGAAAAAGAACCTATAACTACAAAGCTTGGAGTTTTATAACCTAAAATATCAGGAAAATTATCACTAAAATCACCTGAAAATATCGATAAAATGAAGTAAAAAGATATACAAAACATACGTAAAATGAGTTATAAAACGAACTAGACCAGTCGTTTCACACTGTCTGTCAGAGCTCCTACGGGAGTCATACACTTACTGTAGGGGTGGAGTAGTGGCTTCATAATTAAATTGATTTATTGGCTTTCTGAGCATAGGGACAATGTATGTGCTACTACTGATATCTAGCAGGCCGTCACATAGGTGTTGTTGCTATGGCGACACTGCAGATGGCAGTCGACTCACACTATATGAATAGATTGTTTTTAATAAGTAAAAATCACTTTCAATATTAGTTTTGTCGAATACATATAATTTTTAATCTTTGTTTGACTTACATGGATTGTGATTCTGTCCTTACGTTTTCCTTGCTGTTCACACAGTTTTAGAAGACAATGACGTTTCGTTGAGTACAGAAATGAAATCTGTGTTTGTAGATCATGTAACTCAATCAGTGACTACTATCTGAAGAACGTTCTGCAAGAAGTTTATCAGCACAACTTGATCCCAGTTCGTTTCAATACAGAACGTCCATTATCAATTAGCACTGAATTAAAAGAAGATTTATTTGTTACTTCAGATTCCACGTGGATATCAAATTACTTTTTCTCATCACTGCTTGAGTTTTGAGTTTAGTGAAGCAAGCACATCACAAGTCTCTACGATTTTTGTTACATTTTGCAGTAGCCTTCTTATGCAGGGCTTTCAGCACTAGCAGTCGTTAACACGAAACAAACAATGCCAAAGACCATGGAGAAAGTTTCCAGTTTTGTGCCAGGATTTTAAGAACTGATGGTCAAGAAGCAAGCTCATTCTTCCCATTGATTTTGTAGCATGAATAACATGGCATAACATAAAAAGTTGATTAAAACTGTGTTATGTTAACAATTAATAAAGAAATAACTACTTTTACTCTATTTTCCGAAACTTAAGTTTATATAACACCAACTGCAGGTCGAATATGTGTGAAAGGAGCTGCGGCTGTTTTATGTTCAGGTCATGGACGCTGTGGACTAAGAAAGTTTGAAAACCACTGAACCTGAGTACTGAAAAACTTTATAGAAGGTTGGAACTAAATACACAAAAGAATATTAATTTAAGATTTCCATGCTTTTCTTTAAGAAATTTAATTCCTTGAAGATGCACAAAAATTGTTATACAACCATATTAGAGTGGACTTACATTAGATTCATCTACATCTACATTTACATCTACATACATACTCCACAATCCACCATACAGTGAGTTTCGGAGGGTACTTTGTACCACAACTAGTATCTTCTCTCCCTGCTCCATTCCCAAATAGAATGAGGGAAAAATGACTGCCTATACGCCTGTGTACGAGCCCTAATCTCTCTTATCTTATATTTGTGGTCTTTCCGCGAAATGTAAGTTGGCGGCAGTAAAATTGTACTGCAGCAAGCAACAAATGCTGGTTCGCTAAATTTCCTCAGTAGCGATTCACGAAAAGAACGCCTCCTTTCCTCTAGAGACTCCCACCCGAGTTCCTGAAGCATTTCCGTAACACCCGTGTGATGATCAAACCTACCAGTAACAAATCTAGCAGCCCGCCACTGAATTGCTTCTATGTCCTCCCTCAATCCGAGCTGATAGGGATCCCAAACGCTTGAGCAGTACTCAAGAATAGGTCGTATTAGTATTTTATAAGCAGTCTCCTTTACAGATGAACCACATCTTCCCAAAATTCTACCAATGAACCGAAGACGACTATCCACCTTCCCCACAACTGCCATTACATGCTTGTCCCACTTCATATTGCTCTGCAATGTTACGCACAAATATTTAATCGACGTGACTGTGTCAAGTGCTACACTACTAATGGAGTATTCAAACATTATGGGATTCTTTTTCCTATTCATCTGCATTAATTTACATTTATCTATATTTAGACTTAGCTGCCATTCAAACCCATGTCCTGTCATCCTGATTTAGTTTTTCCATGATTTCCATAACTCGCTTCAGGCAAATGCCAGGATGGTTTCTTTGAAAGGGCATGGCCAATTTCCTCCACCATCCTTCCCTCATCCAATGACACCAATGACCTCACAGTTCGATCCTTCGAAAACCAACCAACCAATTGTATTAGAGCTATGGCACTTATGGCAGTGAGCATGCAGAGATTCTTGAAAGTGAAAGAACATCTGTTCTTGAGCAAGACGTGCAAGTAATAAGAAAATATTTCGACATTTGGTGAAAGAACAGGGATGTGAACTTTATTATTTTGCTTTTGTTTCACAAACAAATCTAAAAAATTGACACATCAGTTTCAATATTTCACAGGTGAACATTAAATTTGGTAGAATATCGATAGCAAATATCAACATTTTTCTTTAAATAACCATACCCGGCACAAGTTCACAAAAGTAATTGACAGGACTTTGACAGTAAGAAGATGAACCACCCGTTTATTGTCAACATGCACAAATACATTCTTTAACAGCTTTGTTGCTTTTTCTGAGAGGAGTGGCAAAACAGGTTTTACTATAATTATCCTGTTAGCTTGTTTATGTTTATAATACTGACTTGGTATTAAAAGTGCACCGGAGAAACTAATAGGCGAAAATGATGAGCAGGTGACAATATCCTCAAAATTTCTAATTCATGTATATGGGGAAAATGTTTTTCCCTTACTTACATGAGAACTTGTGGGATCTCTGAGATGCAGCACAGCTTCTAGGATAACGTCTCACGAAAACAGTTTACTTGAATATAGTTCATCATAGTCTATATAAAGGAATCATGACAACTTTAGGTAAATTTTTGAGGAAGATTGTTTAAAGGTGTTATGCAAAGATAAACCTGGATTAGTGATGAAAGTGGGATCTCAAATGTATGACATTAAGCAGTGGAGGTTATTTATAGATTCTTCAAAGTTGAAAGCAGTTTGAAAGCAGTATTGCTACATATTGGAAATGAGCTGGCATCAATTCAAACTGTGTATTATACAAATAAAAGGCACATGCATTATGATGAAAATGTTCCTTCAAAATGTGAACTTGAAAATCACCAGTGGCATGTATGTTGCGAAGTTAAAAGCAGACAGCAAACAGGGTACACCAAGATGCCTTGCTTTATGTATGAATGAGACAGGAGAGCATGTCATGATCATTGGTCTAGGAGACAATGAGCTAAGAGGAAAATAATGATAGTGGAATTTAGGAACATTGCTGATGAGCAGTTAATCCAAGGCACATCAAAGGACTGATGAAGCAGTATGTGAAACGATTGAAAAAACCGGAAATTGTAGTCATTTCTCAAATACAGTATATTGGCTGTAATGGTGAAAGAAGGGATACTTGTTGGACCAGGTATATGTAAGTTGATGTCTGACGAACAATTTGAAAGTACAATGATAGAAACAGAATTGCAAGCTTCTAAAAGTTTAAAAAATGTTTTCATCGTTTCTTTGGCCAGAAGAAGCAACCTCATGAAAAGGAAAGGGTGGAAAATATACTACAGCCTTTTAAACAGTTAGAATGCAAGGTCTTGCTAAAACTACATTTTATGATGTGAACCTCGGCAATGTTCAGAATAATTATAACTGACACAACAGAAGGAAATGAGAATCAGTTTTGCCAGGAACTTAAAACTCTACAGTATCGTTATCAAGCTGGGGAATAAACATGTCTGACTTTTGCTGGTGTATCACATGTGAGCAAGAAGTGACACACAAAAGGAAGACCATCAAGCGATTCATGGGCAAATGTGAACAGAAGTAATACCTCCACCTGGTAAATGTGAAAATCACCATATTTGATTCTTCTAATTCATATGTCTCACACTTACTTTTTTACTATTTTATTCTTCAGGTTTGCCTCCACCTTCCTGTAATTACTTTCTGATGCCATTGCATACAGATTTCGATGATGATGATGATGAGCAGTGTGAGGAACTTATGTGCTAGAGAGGAACAAGATTCTAATTTGTGATCAACAATATCAGTTTAGTCAGAAATTCATATTTTCATGCAAACCCCAGACAAAAAGTAAAAATTTAGTGACCTGTATAATCTATGCAGACTTCAATATTAATTTTCTGAAAGAGTTAGATAAAAGAATCGATTCAGAAATGTTGCTTAGCACTTAAGACATGTGTTCTGTTATTAATTTTTCCCACCAGAATTACACAGGAGATCAATACACTAAGAGACAACATTTTTTTAGCTGAACACTTAACCAGTTATACAAATGTTTATCCACCAGTGAATGGGCTTTCTGACCATAATGAACAACTATCCATTATAAGCAACTTATTTTATACAATTAAATTGTATCACAGAATACAATTACAGTAATCAATGAACATACAACAAAAAGTTTGGAAGCAAAATTACAAAGGTGACTGGAAGGAAGTATGAAGTGTGACAGATGTCAGTTTCAAATTCGATGTATATATAGATTAGTCTGTATTAATATTTCATAGCTGCTTTACCAAGAAAACGATGGTAAAATACTAGTATTGTGCTAACTAGACATAAGAAAAGCTATGGATTACAAAAGAATCAAAATATCATATGTGAGGAAAAGAAAATTGTTCTAAATGCGTAAATTAGATTAGATAGTTATATGTACTTTTCATTGCATCTGATCCATAGTGAGGAGATCCTCCAGGCTGTAGAATATTTCAGAACAAGAATACACAGTTTATATTTACAATGAAAAAGTAATATGAGTATACTAGTGCACTTCCACAGATATCAAATGGAATTATTATTACGGATGTGAAATGAGTCAAAAATTTTTAAACATTTTTCATTTGTGAGGTAATGAACAATGAATAGAAGAACATTTTACAACACTTATTTATAACGATTGCACTACTGCACTGAATTTCACATAAGTCAAGTTTTACTAATACTTGCATTATTTAATACTGTTAGTAACACACTCACAAACACACACACCTCTGTTGTTTCTACTAAGAAATTCGTCAGTGGAGTAGAAGGACCTGGTCACCAATATACCCTTTACATCCTTATGAAACCGAACTTAATTGCTAGTGCTTTCTATGGCCCCTGGCAAGTTACTGAAAATGTGTTTTCCTGAATAACTGGCACCTTTCTGGACAAAAATAAGTGACTTTAAATCTCTATGAAGTTTATTCTTATTTCTAGTATTGATTCCATAAACTGAGCTGTTGGTTTGAGAAAGAGATATATTTTTGATGACAAATTTCATCTCTATAAATAAAAGGCAACATCCCGACTGAGTGACTCACTCATCCATTCACTGACTCATCTTCGTCCTGCCCAAACTCCTAAGGACAGAAAGTTGAAATTGGGAGAGGGTGTTGATCTTGTACTGAAGACATATTTTAAGATTTGATTTTTTGAAATTCCACCCCTAAGAAGGTTAAATAGGGGATGAAATGATTTTTAAATTATGTCGCTAGTAAGGCAGTTTTGAAGGCAGACCTACGAAAATTAGTATTTGGTTTCATGGTGAAAAATAAAGAAATGCACATTTCAACATTTCTGGAAATTTAATCCTTATAGGGGTGAAATAGTGGGTGAAAATTTTTTGAAAAATCATTATTGAAGAAGTACTAAAGTATTTTTAAAGCTACATGTATGACTATTGATATTTGACTTCTTGGTTCCAAATTTTAAAAATGCATTTCAGAATTTTGGGAAAGGGGGAATATGAGATGAAAAGTTTTATGAAATGTTTCATAATGCAAGCATTTTTGAAGCTAAATCTATGACAATTTGTATTTGGCTTATTTCTTAGAAATAAAAAATTTATACATGTTATTATTTTTGGAAATTCAAAGTTTAATTGCGGAAATAAGGTTGAAATGGTTTATGAAAATATTTCATTGTGAAAACATTTTTTAAGACAAATCTACGAAGATTGGTATTTCACTTCTCAATTAGAAACATGTGTTAGGTGGTGAAATTTCCTATAGAAATATTATCACAACAACACAAAAAAGCATGATTAACAAAAACTTTAGACTCCAGCTACGAGAATCGCTTTTTGCTTATAAATATATTCGGAAAAGACCACGCTTCCATGGCCTTAATTAGTGTGAAAAGTTTAGAAGGTGCTGCGATTTGTCAACAAC
The DNA here is from genome assembly GCF_023898315.1 of Schistocerca nitens. Classification (NCBI taxonomy): domain Eukaryota; kingdom Metazoa; phylum Arthropoda; class Insecta; order Orthoptera; family Acrididae; genus Schistocerca; species Schistocerca nitens. Next base: position 149,461,731 of record NC_064618.1, read on the forward strand.
ATAAAAATTTGATTAAAGAAACACTAAAGAAATTTTGGAGACTATACACACTATGTGAGTGAGGCAGTGGAAGCTGAGCTAATTAAAGGATAAACATGTTGGGAAGCAGTAGTTAATATTCCAAGTTCCCTAGACAGGTCTCTGCAGGATGTTCTTGAGTGCACACCACAAATAATTCTTATTACATGTTTTTGTATCTGGAAAACTTTAGCTTAGCTTGATGAGTTACCTCAAGAAATAATCCCATTTGCCACTATGGAATGAAAGTAAGCATAGTATGCCAGGATTTTGCGTTTTACATCCCCTACATCTGAAAACATTTGCATTCCAAATAGAGGTTTGTGTAGGCTCTTCAGCAATTCTCCAGTGTGCTCCTCCCAGTTGAATTTATTATCTAACTGCAGTCCCAATAGCTTACCACTGTCCACTTCTTCAATCCGGTAGGACAAATGGAGAACTTGGACTGATTTCATAGTACAAGAAGTACTATGGTGCATTACAGAAAGTGATTAAAATTTAAAAAATCTCTGTATAATGTCTGAAATCGATAATTCAGATAGTAAATTTAAAACTGTGTGAGCAATAACTAAAAAAGAAACCATAAAATCAGTTAAGGAATCTGCGGATTTAATCATTAAAGTAAACAGCCAAATAATAGTAATAGCAGTAAGGTAGCCTATGTGTTTAATAATTACTTTCATCAAGTAACTCAGAAGATTGGCATAGGTGATTCAAAGGCTAAGAAGGTTGCCTGAAACACACAGGCAAACTACAATCACTCCATGCTCAACCAAAGAAATGAAGAATGTAGCTAACTGCCACAAAACGAAATTTCTCGCAGAGTTGAAAGTACCTTACATAAAGTACTAAAATCATATTCTTCACATATCTGCAATGTTTTCAGTCGCATATACAACACATTTCAATCACAGAGAATATGTTGAGAGTGACTAGAATATGCAACTGTCAGACTGTACATCATTGTCTCTTTTGAACTGCAGTGTATTGTTTACAACACAATTAATGAGGACTCAATACACTTTGAAGCAAGGATACCCATTCCATTGTTTGTAGGGAGGCAGCTATACCTGGGGGTGTGGACTGTTTTTAATATGCTGGAAGATGTATGGCGACTTTTAAGTCGGTCCTGTTAAAACCTATTTAATAACGACTTCTAAATAATTTGATTGAGTGAAAGACATCCAACTATACTACAGTTTTTCCTTTCCTTGAGAGCTGGCGGGCGGGGGGGGGGGGGGCGCCCCACCTTGTTCCTGTGTATGGGAACCCTTGCTGTGAAGCGATAATAAAATATCTAATGTCTCAAACAGACGTCTACAAGATAATTGCAGGTAAACACCAGATATTATTAATACAGCTTGTTTTGAACAATGAACACTTTCTTTCATGAAGATGAGTTACCCCAGAACATTATTCTTTATGACAACACTCGATTAAAACATCCAAAGTATGTTAACTTGCTGGTTTGTATCTCCACAAGAACTGCAACGATTATAAGTGCAAACGTGGCTGAATTAAGTTGTTTTCATGAGTCACCAGTTGGTAGCTTCAATGGCTTGTCAAAAGCATTTGAATATGCAGTTCAGGGAATTACCCTGTAAATACTCAAATTTATGACATTAGAGATCTTGCTGGTAACTGGTTGTCATCCTGTCTAACTACATGGATTAAGAATGTTGCATTAAGAAACTCAGAGTGTGCACGCAATGAAACAGTATCTTCAAAATGTGGAATAATCACTACAGGTGTGCCACAGGGATTGATATTGGCTCTCTCTTGTTCTTGTTATATATAAATGATTATCCATTACGTATTCAGAAAGCAGAAACAGTTCCCTTTGGTGATGATCACACATTGTAAACAGGCGCAATGCAGAAAATTCATCACTTAAAAACGTAAATAATATTTTACTAAAATTAATAAATGGTTGTATGGAAATGGACTGTCACTGAATTTACATAAAACATGATAATTCATTTCAGCAGTGCAGAAGGCTAACCACACCATTAGAAATAATGAGTGACATTAAATCAATAAATGAAACAGAAAATTCTAAAATTTTACTTTTTTTTATAAGAACCTGGACTGGAAGTCACATGTTACAGATTGTGTTAAACATTTAAACTTCGCATCTTTTGCATTACATATTGTAGAAGATTTTGAAGATTAAAATGGAAAAAGGTGACTTAATCTCCAATTTTCATTCACTAATGTTTTATGGCATCATATTCTGCAGTTAGTCGTCATTGAGAAAGAAATGCTTGTTAGACAAGCATGTACTTAAGATAACATGTGATGTCACCTAATCTATAAACTGTTGTAGACAGCTCATTCAGCATTTGGATATACTGACTGCAGTTTCACAATACACTTATCACCATAGGAAGTTTGTTTTCAATAATGAGTCTCTGTTTAAAAACAACAATAACATTCATAAATATAATGGTAGAATACAAACGATTTACTATGTCCATCATTTGGCTTTAGTGTCGCACATAAAGGAGTAAGGTATTCAGCCACAAAAATTGAAACCTATTCAGTAATATAAAAATATAATGGATAGTACGGTTAACTTCAAACACAAATTGAAATTACACTTGCTTGACATTTCATACTATTCCGTAGATTAATTTCTGAATGAGTGGTAATATAGTTGTGTGTGTGTGTGTGTGTGTGCATGTGTGTGTGTGTGTGTGTGTGTGTGTGTGTGTGTGTGTGTGTGTGTGTATGTGTGTAGGAGAGATATTGAATATAGTTAAGTACGAGGGTTGGAACTTAAATAGTGGCAACTATTTATTCACAACCGATACAAAAGAGTTACATGTTTGTACCTGTTACTGTCCTTCAAAGTAGTCGCCAGCATTGCGTAGAGCCCATTGCCAGCGATGTGGAAGGCGTAGTATACTGTTAACAGAGCCTGTTCCGTTGACAGTGCGAATGGAGCGGTTTACTGCCCGTCTAATCTCTGGCACAGTTCTGAAGCAAATGCCACGAAGTGTTTCCTTCATCTTCGGAATCAAATCAAAGTCACAAGGACTTAAGTCCGGGGAGTATGGTGGATGGTACAGTACTTCCCAGTCCCATCGACCAAACAGAGCAGCCACAGTTTGCGCTGTATGTGCCCAGCCATTATTGTGCAAAATGATGGGTAGGTTGCGCAGAAAGTGTCGCCGCTTCTTTCGCAAAGCTGGTCGCAGGTGATGCTCCAAAAATTAACAGTAATACTGTGCATTGACTGTCTGCCGTGGACAAACATAATGCGTTAGGATAACACCATCACAGTCATACACGAGAATCACCATAACTTTCACCATATTGGGGCTGTGACACACTTTCGACTTTCGCGGTGATGCATAATGACGCCATTCGTTGGATTGGCGTTTAATTTTTGTTTGTACTATGTAGCCCATGTCTCATCCACTGTTACGATACAGCGTAAGAAAGCCTCTCCTTCGCGCTCATAGCGCTCCAAGTGCGTCTGGGCAGCGTCGTAACGCATCCATTTCTGAATTTCAGTCAAGTCATGCGGAACCCATCATGATGCAATTTTTCGCATGTCCAGGCGTTCCTTCAGGATATGAAGCAAAGTCGTATGCACTAATCCGGTTTCGTGGGTGAGCTCACGAATCGTATGGCGTCGATCATTGTCTATTAACACGGCAACAGCATGCACTTCTTCTTCAGAGGCGGTAGGACAGCCTGCCCAATGCATGTCTGCCATAGTTTTCCAACCTTCGTTGAAGGCTTTTACCCAACGTGCCACTGTTCTGTATGGCACGCCTCTTGAAGACCTTGATGACACTGTGGTGCTGTACGACCTCTTGATCCAACTCCTTTGTTCCTGTCTTGAAAACATAGTGACACCATTACATTAGACCGATTGCTCGCAAGTGACTGTGTTTCCCTCGATTGTGCGTACACCGGTGATGTGGGATGGGCGAGTCCATTTTCTCAGAGGGAAGGTAGGTATGTCAAAACGTGTGCTTTCAGCGACAATAGTAGACTCCATTGCAAAGTGTCTCCACAGCAGTGTTGCCACTACTTAAGTTCCAACCCTCGTGTAAATAACTGTATGTTTCCAGTACAAAGGACTTAATAAATCATATAACTTGTCAGCATGTTGCAACATTTCTGCCTAACATTGACTCATTACATATCACAGTGAGGTGTTGCAACTTAAATTAACAGAATATGCAGATAAATAAAGACATCCATAATGAAACAAATAAAATAAAGGCTATGTGGGATCTCATCAGGAAAAATTGGTAATAATTTTTAAAAAAGTGAAAATAATGTCATGAGATATTGCAACATGAAGACCATTTCTGCATAAGAAGAAAAACAAACAGTTACTTTATTAAAATAGATGAAGATTTGAAACAAAATAATCCACAAAGGTACACAGCCTACTTGCAACATAATACAATCTTATGAACATTTAACATCTATTTCCAATGTAGCTGCATAAGCATAAAAGCAGAAGTGTCAGTTTGTCTTTGACCTGGGAGAAAGGAGTAAAAGCCAATGATGAGTGAAACACAATAGATGTTGATAGTATGTCTAACATATTCATAAAGAAATGTATACAATTTTAATGGAGCCTCTAACATACTGGTGTAGCAACTTATTGAAAACACCTAACCACACTCATTTACAAAGAAGGAGAGAGAACTAAAATACAGACCCACTCCAGATTATTTTTCCCTCCAGTTTTCCTAAGGAATTAGATGTATCATAGGTAACAAATTGATGAAATTCATTAACAGAAAGTATATATTAACTCACTCACTGCACTGTTGCAGAAGCCAATGGCTTTTCTGTAATTATTTATACAGTAATCCAACTCTCATAGGTAATAAGAAGCAAACAGCAATACTACCCCTTGATTTAACAAACGTTAAGCTTGGTTACCCACAGTACTTCCTTAGAAAACTTGCAAGCAGTAGTAAACAGGATATTAGAAATGATAGAATTCAGTCGTTTTTAAGCAGTTACAGACATAGAGTTAATGTAAGATTTATAAACAACAAAATTACATTAAACTGTAATTGCTTACCAATGAGACCCTAAACACCTGTGACCGAGTAGTCTATTGTGAATGGAACCATTTCTCTTTCTTATATATCGACAAACAAGTCTCTGACCTGGAACCCTCAGTCACTTTTGTTGACATTTGCTTCATTACTATCTATAAAACGAAGCATTGATTCTACTTCAAGATATTTTTTGAGAGGTATGACACTTATTATAGGCAGAACTATCAGATCATCATCTTCCAACCAGGGATGTGAGGATCTGGTTGGAAAGAGAGAGAGAGAGAGAGAGAGAGAGAGAGAGAAAGAAAGAAAGAGAGAGAGAGTGTGTGTGTATTAATTCCATACAGCACCCTTTCATCTCTTTCTGGGATGTGAATCACAAAAGTTCATGGCTGTGTGGTTACCTCATGTCATCCAACCAGATCCTCACATCCCTGGTTGGAAGATGATGATCTGATAGTTCTGCCCATAATAAGTGTCATACCTCTCAAAAAATATCTTGAAGTAGAATCAATGCTTCGTTTTATAGATAATAATGAAGCAAATGTCAACAAAAGTGACTGAGGGCTCCAGGTCAGAGACTTGTTTGTTGTTATGAATAAAAAGTTCCCTCCAGAAGTGGGGAATTTTTTATGCAAATCTATCAACGAAATAATGGTAGGTGGTATTGTCATCATTCTCTGAAGCATGTTCTACAAGGAAAACCCAATAGATTTGGATATAAATTTTGGTCTTTGTGTTGAAGTGGTGGCTGTTGTTATAATTTCGATCTCTACTGTGGGAAGGATATCTCTGAAAGTTGTCTACTTTAGGGAACTTCAGCTGTGAAAAAAATGCTAGAGTGTGTTATTGACGCAAGTAGTCATACCATAAATTTTTATGGTTTGTCATATTACTTGATATCATAAGTGCTCAGGCTCCTATTTATGGAACAGTGATTATTTTATTTGTGTTTGAGTGAATCAATTCAAAGTGTGATTGTACATTATTTTTAAACTTTTCAACATTTTCTTAAAATTTTTTAAAGATATTCAAACAATAAGAATCTTGGGTACTAGTGAGATAAGTTTAATCTTTTATTTTATTTTAAAAATAATTTTGCTCTCGTGTTAATGACTAGCCAACAGATCCAAAACCCCACTGGTATGGCTCATGACGAAAATTTCAATTTGTTTTTGAACACCTGTATGTTATTGGTTTAATATTGACAGGAATGTTTTCTATAGAATTTTACTGTGGACCTTCTAATGCACGTACATAGTACTAAGGGAACTGCAGAGTCTTTAGATTTGTTTTGATCTGTATTATACCACACTGACAAATGTCACAATTTGTCTGATATGTTTATTGATTATTGACTACAAATGTCAGCAGTGAGTAAATATATTCATATATATTTTTAACAATCCCAGGAGTGTTAAAGATACTCAGTCTTTCAGAAGCCTAATAATTTCTTATTTTGTTAACATTCATTAACATCAATTTTGGGAGCCCATGATATTGTTGTTACTTTCTGACATTGCATGAACTCTACTTACAAAAAATTTAAGAAATTAACTATTTGCTATGACTTCTTTCTGCAGTTGTTTTCATAAGTAATCATCATTGAAGACTTGTGGCTTTGGTGGTGGTGGAGGTATATATAGGGCACTCAACAGAAAGGTCAACAGCGCCCAAATTGTGCCCTTGATCAAGGGAATTATATCATCAGCACATACTGATTTTTTCCTTGTTTTAGACCGACATTAACAAGTTGGTAATATGAAAGAAGAAAAATAGTGGGCAAGGACTTCAGGGGGAGTAAATATTTAACATTATTCCAACCCAAAAATATTTTTACATGGTACACCTGTTAGGCCAATGACTCATTCTCTGTTATATAGGTAAGAACTTAACCAAGGAGACTGCAGTAACACAGTATGGAATTATTCAAATATAATGTTACAGTAGAATATTGTAAAATATTATACACTACTGGCCATTAAAACTGCTACACCAAGAAGAAATGCAGATGATAAATGGGTATTCATTGGACAAATATATTATACTAGGAATGACATGTGATTATATTTTCACGCAATTTAGGTGCATAGATCCTGAGAAATCAGTACCCAGAACAACCACCTCTGGCCGTAATAACGGCCTTGATACGCATGAGGCATTGAGTCAAACAGAGCTTGGATGACGTGTACAGGTACAGCTTCCCATGCAGCTTCAACACAATACCACAGTTCATCAAGAGTAGTGACTGGCGTATTGTGACGAGCCAGTTGCTCGGCCACCAGTGACCAGACGTTTTCAGTTGGTGAGAGATCTGGAGAATGTGCTGGCCAGGGCAGCAGTCGAACATTTTCTGTATCCAGAAAGGCCCATACAGTACCTGCAACATGCGGTCGTGCATTATCCTGCTGAAATGTAGGGTTTTGCAGGGATCGAATGAAGGGTAGAGCCACGGGTCGTAACACATCTGAAATGTAACGTCCAGTGCTCAAAGTGTCGTCGATGCGAACAAGAGGTGACCGAGACATGTAACCACCGGCACCCCATACCATCACGCCAGGTGATATGCCAGTATGGCAATGACGAATACACGCTTCCAATGTGCGTTCACCACGATGTCGCCATACTCGGATGCGACCATCATGATACTGGAAACAGAACCTGGATTCATCCGAAAAAATGACGTTTTGCTATTCGTGCACCCAGGTTCGTCGTTGAGTACACCATTGTAGGCGCTCCTGTCTGTGATGCAGCGTCAAGGGTAACAGCAGCCATGGTCTCCGAGCTGATAGTCCATGCTGCTGCAAACGTCGTCGAACTGTTCGTGCAGACGGTTATTCTCTTGCAAACGTCCCGATCTGTTGACACAGAGATCGAGACGTGGCAGCACGATCCGTTACAGCCATGCGCATAAGATGCATATCATCTCGACTGCTAGTGATACGAGGCCGTTGGAATCCACCACGGCGTTCCGTATTAGCCTCCTGAACCCACCGATTCCATATTCTGCTAACAGTCATTGGATCTCGACCAACGCGAGCAGCAGTGTCGCGATACGATAAACCGCAATCGCGATAGGCTACAATCCGACCTTTATCAAAGTCGGAAACGTGATGGTAGGCATTTCTCCTCGTTACACGAGACATCACAACAACGTATCACCAGGCAACGCCGGTCAACTGCTGTTTGTGTATGAGAAATCGGTTGGAAACTTCCCTAATGTCAGCACGTTGTAGGTGTCGCCACCGGCGCCAAACTTGTGTGAATGCTCTGAAAAGCTAATCATTTGCATATCAGAGCATCTTCTTCCTGTCGGTTAAATTTCGCGTCTGTAGCACGTCATCTTCGTGGTGTAGCAATTTTAATGGCCAGTTGTGTAGTATAGACCACGAGTTGACAACGGGCTGGACCCGACTCGCGATTTATTTCAATGAGGCTCCTGGAAGAAAATTCGTGGGACACTTCGCCTAGGACATATTTTTCGACATGTCCGACGACGTTTGGGTCGCCTCAGGTTTGCAGCTCATGATACAGGCGTGGAAAGTTTTACTTAATCTGCTCATGTGCAGTGCCATTTCACCGCCAGTGGATTTGAGCAAAGAAGAGAGACACATTTCCTATCTGAGTGCGTAATATGTCCTATGTGATGATGTGCGTGCGGAGGGTGAGGAAAAATGGCTCACTACCTTGAAGGGATGTGGGAAGAAGTATTTTCGTCTGTGCATCAGCGTAAACAGACACACACGGTTTTTATTGCTTACGGCCTATGTCTGTACTTGAGCGATCACAAATGTTGGCAGTAGGCATGAACATTACCAACTATTTGCGAAACTTGGCGATTTCAATAGCGGCAGCATGAGCATTAACTTGGTGAACAAAGTACAGGAATATTACAAATGATTGAAGCGATTTCATAAATTCGCTGTAGCTCCATTCATTGACATATGGTCACGACACACTACAGATACGTAGAAAAACTCATAAAGTTTTGTTCGGCTGAAGCCGCACTTCAGGTTTCTGCCGCCAGAGCGCTCGAGAGCGCAGTGAGACAAAATGGCGACAGGAGCCGAGAAAGCGTATGTCGTGCTTGAAATGCACTCACATCAGTCAGTCATAACAGTACAACGACACTTCAGGACGAAGTTCAATAAAGATCCACCAACTGCGAACTCCATTCGGCGATGGTATGCGCAGTTTAAAGCTTCTGGATGCCTCTGTAAGGGGAAATCAACGGGTCGGCCTGCAGTGAGCGAAGAAACGGTTGAACGCGTGCGGGCAAGTTTCACGCGTAGCCCGCGGAAGTCGACGAATAAAGCAAGCAGGGAGCTAAACGTACCACAGCCGACGGTTTGGAAAATCTTACGGAAAAGGCTAAAGCAGAAGCCTTACCGTTAACAATTGCTACAAGCCCTGACACCCGATGACAAAGTCAAACGCTTTGAATTTTCGGCGCGGTTGCAACAGCTCATGGAAGAGGATGCGTTCAGTGCGAAACTTGTTTTCAGTGATGAAGCAACATTTTTTCTTAATGGTGAAGTGAACAGACACAATGTGCGAATCTGGGCGGTAGAGAATCCTCACGGATTCGTGCAGCAAATTCGCAATTCACCAAAAGTTAACGTGTTTTGTGCAATCTCACGGTTTAAAGTTTACGGCCCCTTTTTCTTCTTTGAAGAAAAAGTTACAGGACACGTGTATCTGGACATGCTGGAAAATTGGCTCATGCCACAACTGGAGACCGACAGCGCCGACTTCATCTTTCAACAGGATGGTGCTCCACCGCACTTCCATCATGATGTTCGGCATTTCTTAAACAGGAGATTGGAAAACCGATGGACCGGTCGTGGTGGAGATCATGATCAACAATTCATGTCATGGCTTCCACACTCTCCCGACTTAACCCCATGCGATTTCTTTCTGTGGGGTTATGTCAAAGATTCAGTGTTTAAACCTCCTCTACCAAGAAACGTGCCAGAACTGCGAGCTCGCATCAACGATGCTTTCGAACTCATTGATGGGGACATGCTGCGCCGAGAGTGGGAGGAACTTGATTATCGGCTTGATGTCTGCCGAATCACTAAAGGGGTACATATCGAACATTTGTGAATGCCTAAAAAAACTTTTTGAGTTATTGTATGTGTGTGCAAAGCATTGTGAAAATATCTCAAATAATAAAGATATTGTAGAGCCGTGAATTCGCTTCAATCATTTGTAATAACCCTGTAGTTAACGATTGTCGATTCACACGTATGGATCTGTGTTAATTTTTTTGTTGATTTCGTGCAAGTGTTCCCGTGGTCTCTACTAATTTTATTTACGAAAAGTCTAGCATTAAGAAGAGAAAAGTAGATGCTGGATATGGCCAATTCCAGGAGAAATGGACTGAGGATTATTTTATTACCATCTGCTTTTTGTGTAGTAACTCGCTAGCTGCTGCAAAAGAATATAACATGATAGGCTATTTTCCTATGGAACACATTGATGAACAACAACTTACAGGGCAAGACAAAATTAAAATATTAATTTCCCATTTGGACAAGCCATAGAATATGTTCGCCAATGAGAGGTCACAATGCAACAATTAGTTTAAAGTTAGTTTTATAGTGAGTAGAAAACTTGCTAGATCGCTTAAGTCCTTTGCTGAAGGCGAATTGGTAAAGGCATGACTTTTTGGCAGTGTAGATGTCCCTATAAAAAACAACTTCGAGCAAATAAGTTTATCGATCGAGCAGTTGTTCGCCGAATTTTTACGTTGGCTGATGACGTTAAAGACAGTTTGCGTGAACGTGCTGCCATACTCAAAGCATTGGTGATCACTTAAGATGAAGCACAGATTTGTCAGACACAGGGCAGTCAGCAATTTTTGTTCATTGTGTAGATGTGGAGTTCAAGATTACAGAAGAATTACTAGCATTACAGCCATTAAAAGGAACATTGTTTCTTTACTAACTGTGGTGCAGTATTTTAAAACTGAAGTTTTTAAGGCAGTTATAGTGAAATGTGATAAGCAAGAAAACAATGATGATGATGCATAAATAGATGTAAACATGATGGGATGTACAAAAAATGAACGTACTCTGAAAAACGTGTGTTTTGGGCATAATTTATTGGCGTCTCGTTTCGGGAAAAGGGTGCAATTCATATGGATGCTTCACTCCATAATCATTAACTTCATGGGTGCTATAGTTTACTATATGCCCTAGGAATGAGGCGACAAGGTGGCCCCCGAACCTAAGTAAGTATGTTGACCAGGCCTCTACATCTACATCTACATGGATACTCTGCAAATCACATTTAAGTGCCTGGCAGAGGGTTCATCGAACCACCTTCACAATAATTCTATATTATTTCAATTTGGAACAGCATGTGGAAAAAATGAACTATTTCTTTCTGTGCGAGCTATGATTTCCCTTATTTTGATGATCGTTTCTCCGTTTGTAGGCCGATGTCAACCAAACATATTCGCATTCGGAAGAGAAAGTTTGTGATTGAAATTTCGTGAGAAGATTCCGTCACAGTGAGAAAAGCCTTTGCTTTAATTATGTCCACCCAAAATCCTGTATCATTTCAGTGAGAATCTCTCGCCTATTTCGGGATAATACAAAGCGTGCAGACTGTCTTTAAACTTCCTTGATGTACTCTCTCAATCCTATCTGGTAAGGATCCCATACCGCACAGCAGTATTCAACATAAAAGAGGACAGTGTAGGCAAGATTTGTTACATTTTCTAAGTGTCCTGTCAATAAAATGGAGTCTTTGGTTAGCCTTCCCCACAACATTTTCTACATGAGTAGGAGGAGAGGGGTGGACTCAACCCACATTGCACTGTTGCTAAATTTATTCAAGATGGCGGGCCCAAGACAGTGGTGATAGATGAGGCAACTTGCAGTGATGTCATGGTGGCAATTTCAAATTTTGGCAGGAAAATAACTCAGTTGGGCTATCTTCACTAATCTAATGCCCTCCCATCCCCCTCCCCACCCCTCCCCTCCCCTCATCCCTCCCCAAGAAAATGGTGGGAAGTACAAAATTTGGTGGAAAAAAGGTCACTTGGGCTACCTCCACTAACCTAAGAAAAGGGCAGGAAAATTTTGGCAGGAAAATACGTAAACTGGGCTACCTCCACTAACTTAAGTCATCTGACCACCACCTTTTCCTTGGAATTGGCAGGAAAAGGACTCAATCTGTGCTGGATAGCGTGGATGTAAGTCTTTATTTTGTATTCATTGTTTATTTAAGCAATTTGAGATGCCACAGGCACTGGCTCCATCCAGTGTGTTCACCATGAGGTCTGGAGTCCAACTGGCCTAGTACACAATACCACCACTAGAGGGCGCCATCATCCTATGTTCGTTTGGGGAAAATGGCAGGAAAAGGACTCAGTCTGTGTCCAGCTGCTGGTGGGAGGAAGGAGTGTACGTTATTTATTTTGGAACAATTTATTTAGGGATGGATGTCACATAGTTTATTTGTTTATTACACTTGCCCTGTTGTGCCTGAGGTTGCACTACCCCCATAGCCTACAGACCTGCAGACTACAAGTAAATCACCGAAATAAAACAGTACACTGATGTACAGTCATGCAAACAACTCGTAAATCCTCAAAATAATGCTTGTATAATGCTCTGAAAACATGTTCACTAATTGTAAACTGTAGAAGTAATGCACTGCACAGCCTACAGATATCTTCACTACACATAAAACTGCAAAAAATAATGCTTGTATGACACTATGCTAACACGCTCACAATGGTTAAACAGCTGAAAATAATGCAAGGCACAAACACTCACTACACATAAAAAACGCTTTCGAACTATCGGTAAGAAATGACTGTAACATATCAGTGAATTCCCTACAGAGGCCCAAAGGCGAGAACGATGGGGCAGATGAAGCATGCCAGTCCAGCCTGTGAGATGCCTCCAGCCATGCACATGTTTACCTAACCACCGTTGCTGACACGATGATGCATAGCCTTTGTACCTGTTGTCCAGCAAAGACCTAATTGCCGAGCAACTCACCATCACAAGTGCAGCTAAAAGGTTGTCACTGGTATAATGACATCACATGTCTATGTAAATAACAGCCAAGTCTCCCTCTGAATGCACTATAGAAATCTGTTGCAATGCTTCCCAGAATAACACAGGCTGCATTGTTCCTAGCGATCCTAACAGTTACGGTGGTGTTTCTTATCTGGAAAATTAGGAAGACTCAACATCATACAGGTACTGCAGTCCAAAGTAGATACGCGTCTCTCAGGGTCCAGGCACATCTATCACCCCAACCTTCTATAATCGTTATTCTGTTCCATCCAACAGAGAAAAATTACGAACTATAAAAGCTCCGCTAACTTCATCTGATAGAGAACTAGAAGATTTTTACCACATCTCCCTCTTCCCATAAATCGAAAACAAATACCGTCTGCATACTGGCATCGAGCACATGTGGCGATTCTATTAAATATACAGATATTGATCCAGTGCACAGACAAGTGAAAAGTTTCATCGCCTGTACTGTAGGAGAAAGACTGTATACTATCAGTCGCAAGAGAGGCTCCCTGTGACCCTGTGTCACTATTTTTTTTCTGCTGTAACACGCTTTGTACACTGCCACACATTTTGTTTTTTTCCGCCATGACTTCGAGATATGTGTGAGGTTCCAAACTGACATTAACACGTTCTGATACATTGCCTCTCACAGAAAGCTAGATGTCACATGGTGTAAATCATGTTGTTGCTGCTGCTACCATAACATACACACACACACACACACACTTGATGATTTTAAATAAAAGACAGTTGCAACATAAGGAAACTGGAAGAGTTTTGCGGCGTGGTGGAGTGTTTACAAACTGCTGCCTGAAGGTGATTGACAGCCTCTGCACTTAAACTCATCTGTCAGAGTGACAGAACAGCTGATGTTCCGTTTCGACTGATTCCTCAGATTGCAGTCATGTACGCGATCACTGTTTCGGTGTTACCCATCCCCAGAAGGTGTTACCCTCCACCAAGACTCTTTGTTCATCTCAAACAAGCGATGTCAGTCAATCATTATATGGTAATCAACAGCATACCAGTGGATGGATGGGATGGAAAAGACACTGTTGATGTACTGTGATAATAAGCATCACAGCTGATAGTGTGACCCATTTTAGCAGTTTTACAGTAATTTCAACAATGACCAATGATGCAACAGCATGCTTCTCAGTTTCGGTATCATCGCCAAACCGCCCCTCCTCTACTTTGCGATTACCATCGCGAATATAGATAAATGACTGTGCAGAGCGTCCATTCATTGTTAATTCTCGAACATATACATCATCAAAGTATACCAAACAGCACTCTACATATTTCTAGCACCTCGAGCATAGTGCGTAATTTACGATCTTCCTCTGTGCAGATAGGAGTCACAGAGCATTCTCGAATTCTTAGGATAAAGTTAGAGACTGAATGATCCCCTCGAACTGTCCTTCACCAACCCGCCCTGCAGCACCATAACAGATTTAATCTGCAGCTGACCAGAAGCAGACCGCTACATTCCGCGTCTCGTGAACGAATGGAGCTTGCCACATCCATCCAAGTGCACAGGATTTCTCCAGATGCTCGCATGTTGAGGAGGTTAGGACCTCTTGTCGATGTATAGCAGTATATTTGAAAGTGTTGTGATGTAATAGCAGACGGTTAAGAAGAACGAGAAATGTGTGATTTTTATGCATGATGGAACTCCAGACAGATGGAGTTTGAAGCATTTTACGTGAATCAACTACGCTATTAATTCTAAAGTAGTGTTCTAGTGTTTGGGATCAGTACATGGAAGGTATTTGTAAGAGAAAGCATAAACACTTGCACTCGTAAGGCTACACGGTTCTGCACCTAAAACAGGCTATAATGTTAGATCAATTCAGTTTCTGACCTATAAGTCGTGTGGAATGCAACGCTGTTAATATAACAACGAAAGAAACATATTTCCAACACATGACATACATCTGACTTGCAGGTTTATCTACGATAAACTATGGTAACAAACTGTAAAATGAAAACAAAAACTACTTCCTTAAAACATCGATTCTGTGTGATACATGGACAATATAGCTTTCCAGAGATGTATAGCGTCCACTGTACATATCAGATCACGATTCAAAAATTATACTATGCTCGCATCAGTACTTTATAAAATGATGGTTAGTAACAGAGAATACCTGTTAATATACACTCCGGCGATCACCGTATATATTCTGTGTTGCGGTATTTGTGTGGAAAAAGCAGGAAATAGCATAGCACGATTTATAAGGCTTGTACAGTTTATAACATGGATATAATTAGCGATACTTGTGGAGCACCCGTAGGACCAAAACCGCTTGTTACAGTAACATAGTCGCTGCGATCTTGTTTTTAATATTTGGTGGCTTGTAAGACGATTATGTCTCTCTTTCTAAGACACTGTGGTACCACTTGCAAGAAAAACTTATGAGATATGACCACCCATCGCTGATTTTCGCTCAGTATTTTTTCGTATCGCCAGCAACCAGTTACTGGCGACGTATTATAATTAGTAGTTGGGGGTGCGTGATAGGTTCGCCGTGAGCATCAGGATTATAAAGTGTATGTGTGTGTGTGTGTGTGTGTGTGTGTGTATGTGTATGTGTGTTCTGACATGTGCAAAGAAAATGATTATGTCCTGTCGTGTGGGAAGGTATGGATTTGACGTGGAATACTGCGATAGCCACAAAAGGAACGAAAGACTTTTTTTAGTTTGAAAAGTATGTCAAGTCACAAGAATGGCAGAGATATTTCTGTTTCTAGAGTCACAGCTGTCAGCAAGGGGTATTTCCAATACTCCGCTCACTGTCGAACATCGTCCAATTGAGACTGCAATCGTAATATTTAATTGTAAGTGTAGTGATCAAACATGTATGTGGCCGATTTACTAGGACGATTCTGCCTGGGGATGTGTGGCGCGCAGCGGCGGTGGCCTTTGACGGGAAATTCACGTTTCTGGCTAACAGCAAGAGCTATCTGAATCGAAAGGCCTGATGGGGTACAGGAATGTATCTGACGTAACTGTGTCGGTCTCTAGATGGCTGAATAATGAACTGATACTCAGTATGTGTTGAGCAGCCTTCGTGATCGCGTGTGTTCTCCGTAAGTGCTTGATATCGATAAGTATCGTGATAATGGTATGATATTCTGGCAAAACAAGAGAAAATACATATGTTCTTGTTATCCCAAAATCTGGAGATGGGTGTAGAAAGCAAGCAAGCAAGCAGGCAGGCGCCGGAAACAGAAACGCCTTTGTGCCCAGCATTTGTACAACAGTTTGGAGAGTGAGCTTGGTCCACTGATGGCCCTCTGGTCATGCATCTGGCTGGTGTATGTGCAGGGGCAAATGACTGTGACCGTTGGCTGTGGAGGATGACCACCCGACCTCACGGGAAAAATCTAGTGCTGTGAGGAGTACATGCAGTGCACGTGCTTATGCTATCTGTCTTTATGGTATATGTACGAGTGTCTGGTGGTCGCCAGCAAAATGCAGGATGCAGAAGTTGAGATTTTGTATAGCGCAGGATACGAATTGTGTGTTTACTACATCGATATGATACTTGGAGATCAGTTCCACCCTGAAATATTCAAGCCTCAAGTCTCCAGTGGCAGAACAGTGTAATTGAGGAAATGTCTTTCTATTTTTGACGATCTGTGGACCACTTTTGCAGAGTTTAACTCTCAGTGCAAAATGGCGATCTGTACAAAGTAGTTTTGCTGCTGAAAAAAAAGGCGTACAGTGCTCCCACACTGGCAGCAGCAGCAGTTGGGTGGGTAAATTCAGTAAGAGACAATCAGAATGCACCTTTCATTCACAAGACATCCTTTGTGCTGGGACATAGGAGCCTCTACAGACTGGTTCGAACAAGATGGAGGCAAGGTATGCATGGGAAGTTCTGAGAGTAAGGTGATGTATTCGGTGTTCAAGTGTTAAAAGACAAATTGAAGCAGACCATCCATATCTGGTATGATGCTGTCCCTCATCCGCCATTGTGGCATGAGGACATATCCAGACCAGTAGGTGTAGGACACTGAAAATTCCAGCCACTCTATGCAAATATCTCATGTCTATGTGTCAGCCACACTGGGCACGTAAACACATGCGCACTGCCCAATGGTGTGGTATGTGATGGTTGAGCTCTGCAGTTGGGAGCATCAGGAAGAATGAATTTGGTGTTATTCTATTCTCGTTAACAGATTCTGAAAGTATTGCAAAACATTTCTGTAGTGCCCAGAGGGAGACTTGGCTATTACTTATATAGCCATGAGACATCAGTATAACACTGACAACCTTTTAGCTGCACTTGAGGGGTGAGTCACTACGCAGACATGTCTTGCTTGGCAACTAGCCCTGCACTTGACTGGCAGGTATGCACAGGCAGAGGTGTCTCATATGTGAGACAGGCTGTCCTGTTACGATCGCTAGGAACAATGCAACCTGCGTTATTCTGGGAAGCATGGCAATAGATTCCTATGGCACGTCCAGAGGGAGACTTAGTTGTTATTTACATAGATGTGTGATGCCAGTATACGACTGACAACCTTTTAGCTGCGCTTGCGGCGATGGTGAGTCAAGTGGCAACTAGATCTTCACTGGACCACAAGTACAAAGGCTATGCATCAACGCACCAGCAATGGTGGTTAGGTAAACACGTCTGCAGCTGGAGGCATCTCACAGGCTGGACCAACGTGCTTGCATCATCATGGCGTTTGCGCCTAGGGGCCTCTGTAGGGAACAATTTGCTGATACATTGTTGTTGAATTTCTTACCGATAGTTCGAAACCATTTTTTACGTGCAATGAGTGTTTGTGCCCAGCATTATTTTCGGCTGTTTGCATAGCATCATACATGCATTATTCTTTGGCAATTTTATGTGTAGTAAAGTGTCTGTTGCATTATTTCGTGAACATGTCTGTAGGCTGTGCAATGCATTATTTCGACAGTTTATAACTAGCCAGTGTGTTTGCAGAGCGTTTTACAGGCATTATTTTGACAATTTACGAGTTTTTTCCGTGTCTGTACGTCAGTGTACTACACTATTTTGTGAGCAGGTGTGTACGCTGTGCAGTGCACTATTTCTACAGTTTACAATTAGTGAGGGTGTTTGCAGAGCGTTGTACATGCATTGCTTTGACGATTTACGAGTTGTTTGCGTGTCTGTGCATCAGTGTACTGCATTATTTCGGTGATTTACGATAGTTTGCAGGTCTGTAGGCTGTGCATTGCGTTATTTCGATAGTTTGCAATTACTGAGCTTGTTTGCAGAGCGTTATACACGCATTATTTTGACAATTTACGAGTTGCTGTGGATCGAGCATCCAGAATGGTTTTTACTGAATTTACCCGCTAAAATGCTTCTGCTGCTGTGGGAGTGCGGTCCACCACTTTCTACACGTGGACAAATTACAAGAATTATAACCACAAATGATTCTACCACCACGCCATATTGCATTGTCACTGTAGTAAACGCAGTTCATATGCTGCACCATACAAATTCATCACTTCCGCTTCCTGCAAAAAGCTATCGACTGCCAGGCACTCCTATACATATCGCAAAGACTGACTATCCCAAAAACAGAACCAAATGCACCATATATAGTCACAGTGCCAGATGTTGCTCATGAGGTCAGTCTGTGATCCACCGCAGCCAACGGTCACAAGGCAACTGCCCCCTATATGCGCTGGCCTGAAGCGTGATTGGGGTGCTCTCCTCTCTCCGAATTGGTGTACAAGGTCTGGGCTCGCTCCTTCAGCACAAAGGCGTCCACTAACAGTACTGTTCCCGGCCAGACCAGCTTGCAGGCATTGTTTCTGCAACAAGTTTCAACCATCTCGAGACTTAGTGATTACAAGAATATTTACTTTCTGAGCTCTGTCGATGAGAAATACCTCGACAGTCGCGAATTAATTTACCGATCTAGAAACCGATATTAGTTGCAATATCCGATTTCACACGCCAAAAAAGATGATGTTTGCGACACTTATGCTGCAATCATCGATTAGCATATGAAAAATTCCACACTTTCATGTATTTTCACATGGTCTGCTGGACTATCATGCCATTTACGCGACTGTTCTCAATATCAACGCATAGCAACTTTCTACCGATCGCCTGCACAGTACAATTCTAAAGGTAAAGAGTGGTGATTATACCTTTAAGGAGCTGAAACTGTAGCATGGGACAAGCTGCAAAACATTGAGTAGCTAGAAACTTATCTCATCCGTGAAGATTTTTACTTGAAAACTCGAAAACAGAGGAAACTGATAGTTCCACTCGTATTTTTTTTAACGAGTACGGATATTAATGACATACGTAGTAGCCGACCGAGACAGACGCAACAACAGGGAAGTAACCGCTTTTGTGACAATTACGAGCTGCTAACCAGGAGCGAATTTTATTATATCATCTGTCTGCTTTAATAGTTTAGTTTCTCGAGTTTCTGCGTGTAAATTTAATATCTAATAGCCTCAGTTCTCGCGTTTTCGTCTGTGTCGGAAAGTAAACCGGTTTTGTGACATATTACAAGTTCCTAATCAGGAACAAATTATTTAGTTTCACCTGAGTGCTTCGGTAGTTAGGTTTTTGAATATCTGCGTATTACTAAACACAGTTCATGCATTTTCGTCAGGGTCTACAGTAGAGTTGCACAGGATGTGCTGATACTCCGTTCATCTGCATAGTTTAGTATTCCACGGTATTTAGTGTGGACAGGAACTGCGATTGTTGTGTGCGGATGCGAGCCGAGTTGGTGACACTTCGCTCTCAGCTTCAGGCTGTGATGGCTTCGGTTACGCAGCTTGAGGCTCCAGTGGATGGACACCACTGTTGTGGGCCGGCCGTGGGGATCCAACGGACGTCCAACAAGTCAGAGTCCTCCGATCGGTCCTCACCGGTGGCCAACCCAGTTACTGCTCGCACTGAGGCTGACCCCTCACCTGTGGTCGAGTGGGAGGTCACCCTGGGGCGAAGCAGGCGGCGAAAGACTTCCCAGGCAGCCGCACATAAGGCCTCCCTGGTTTGTCTGACAAACAGGTTCCAGGTGCTGTCTGTGGCTGACACTGTCGCTGAGCCAGATGCCATCACCTGTCCTGTTTCAGAGGAAACCACTCAGCCTGCAAGATCCAGGCACTCACAGACGGTGGGATTATTGGTAGATGGGAGCTCCAACGTTAGTTGCGTTATGGGGCCCCTTAGGGACTTGGCTGACAAGAAACGTAAGAAAAGCAATGTGCACTCCGTGTGCATACCGGGTGGAGTCATTCCAGATGTGGAAAGTGTGGTGTCACCGTCAGACACCACACTTGCTAGGTGGTAGCTTTAAATCGGCCGCGGTCCATTAGTACATGTCGGACCCGCGTGTCGCCACTGTCAGGATCGCAGACCGAGCGCCACCACAAGGCAGGTCTCGAGAGACGGACTAGCACTCGCCCCAGTTGTACGACGACGTTGCTAGCGACTACACTGACGAAGCCTTTCTCTCATTTGCCGAGAGACAGTTAGAATAGCCTTCAGCTAAGTTAATGGCTACGACCTAGCAAGGCGCCATTAACCATTTGTAACGTTGCATGTACCTCAAGATAGAGTCTCACTTGT
Organism: Schistocerca nitens; assembly: GCF_023898315.1. NCBI lineage: Eukaryota > Metazoa > Arthropoda > Insecta > Orthoptera > Acrididae > Schistocerca > Schistocerca nitens. The sequence goes on from NC_064618.1 coordinate 149,482,419, forward strand.
ATCATCCAGAATGCTGTATACCAAAGGACAATATAAAAGTTAAGTGTTCTAGTAGCTACGTTCTTTTCTTTATCACATTCATTACGAATCCTGTTCCAGGCTTAACGCCAGACAGCGTGAGTTGATGCGTGCCCTTTCGGCTACTTCACTGTGGACTGGCTGCCTTAACAGTCCACTACATTGGCGACGCGGATTAATCAGGATCTTGTTCTTTCTCATTGCTTCCATTTATTTGTGTCATGGCTTCGCCACATTCTCCAGATGTACTGTCCGAATTTTATCGCTTGCAGAATCAGCAGACGCAGGCGTTATTGGATGCCCTGGGACAGCTTGTCCAGGGTCAGCATGCACTGACACCCGATGCGGCCTCCGCCGCTTCATCGCTACCGCAGCCACAACACGCCATTGCACCGTCCTTCCGTAGTTTTGATGCAGCCAACGAATCTTGGACAGAATGGTCGCGACAATTTGGATTTCATCTCGCCGCCTACAGAATTCAAGGTAATGAGCGGCAGCCGTTTTTGCTTTCGTGTGTAGGTGTGTCCACCTACCGTGTGATAGTGAAATTGTTTCCCCGGCGCGACATAGCAACTCTGTCATACGAAGAAATTTTGTCTGCTTTAGATGCCTATTTCAAAGAAACAGTTAATGTCGTTGCAAAAAGGTATACGTTCTTTCGTACCAAACGTACGGCCGGTCAGACTAATAGGGAGTGGGTTGCAACTTTGCAAGGCCTTACTAGGGAGTGTGCATTTGAATGTGACTGTGGCCTCCCTTATTCAGATACTATGGTGCGTGATGCAATTGCACAGAACGTTTCCGATGTTCGTATACGGGAACAGATTTTGAAACTAGTTAATCCCTCCCTCCAACAAGTGATAGACATATTGGATAGGCAAGACACACTTGACTTTGCTCAGGAATCATTTGCAACTTCGCCAGCCATGTGTCACATTAACCGGCCCGCCGGGCCCGCTGCACGGAATGCTAACCTGCCCTCGCGCACGTCCGCGCAGCTGCAGCCTAGCTCACAAACACGTGTGCCGCGTAAGCATGCCAATGCAGTTCTAAAATCATGCCCGCAGTGTGCAACTAGACATTCGCGTGCGAATTGCCCGTCACGCCAGGCTATTTGCTTTTTCTGTAATACGAAAGGACATGTTCAAAGTGTTTGCCAGAAAAAGCTCAGATCAGACAATCACAACCATTCCAGGCCCTTTGCTTCGCGCCGGAATCGAACCAAGGACAATCGGGCTCGGGAACCTTCGCCCTTGGACATTCATGTAGTTACTGCCACTCCGCCCAGTGTTCCTCTCGCTAACAGTGACTGTGTTCGTCTCACAAAAAGTGTGCGTCGACGTCGACGCAAATCCCGTCACGTCGCCGGTGATTCTGTACCAGTGTCTGTTCACATTGCACAAAACAGTCGCTCTTGTCGTCAGCAGGACAGTAAACTTTTTGTAGATTTGGACTTTGCCGGACAAGTGATACCGTTCCAGCTCGATACCGGAGCTGCAGTTTCATTGCTCAATCACGCCACGTACAAACAACTGGGCGCACCTCCGTTGCGTGCCGCAAATGTTCAGCTCAAGAGTTATTCCGGACAAGCTATCCCTGTGTTAGGACAGTGCACTCTTCTTGCTACATACAAGGAACAAACAAAACTTGTGTCATTTTACGTTCTTCGTTCTTCTACTGCAGTGAACTTGTTTGGTTTAGATTTATTTCAATTGTTTAACTTGTCTATCGTCAATCAGGTCCTATCAGTGAATCAGACTGTGCCTTCAGCCAGTGTTTCTAGTCTATGTGACGAATTTGCAGACATTTTTACACCGGGCCTTGGTTGCGCTAAGAACTATGAAGCACATTTGGAACTGAAAGTGAAAGCGCAACCGAAATTTTTCAGTGTGCGCAATGTTCCCCACGCATTGCGTTATGAGGTCGCCACTCGCTACGATATCTTGTATCGGTCCGCTGCTAGGCACGGCGACGCTGCTGCGTTGTCCCGTTTGCCTGTTGCTGAGGATAAAGCATTAGATTCTTCCGAACTTGCTTGCATGTTCATTGATGCGGAAGCCGATGACGTGGTCGAATCGTTTCCGATTGATTTTCGTCGTGTAGCTACAGCCACAGCTGCTGACCCTGTCCTTGCTACTGTTTTGCGTTTTGTTGCTACGCAATGGCCCTTGTCCAAGTCACGGATCGAGGATCCGTTGGTTCGCCGATTTTTTGCTCACAAGGAGAGACTTTTTGTACGACGTGGTGTTTTGTTGTTGCGTTCTGATAATGATCAGTCCAGGGTAGTGGTCCCACGTTCGTTACAGTCCTCTGTCTTACGGCTCCTTCACCAAGGACATTGGGGTATAGTGCGAACGAAACAACTTGCTCGTCAGCACTGTACTTGGTTCGGAATCGATGCTGCGATTACGAATATGTGCTCTTCTTGCATGGCGTGTGCCGAACAACAATCCGCACCGCCGCGGAAATTCTTTGCATGGCCGAAAGCCACTTTCCCTTGGCAACGCTTGCACATAGATTTTGCCGGTCCATTCTGGAATGCTCGATGGTTGGTTGTGGTCGATTCTTTCAGTAATTTTCCTTTTGTTGTCCGGATGTCTTCCACGACGTCATCTGCCACCATACAGGCGTTATCCGCTATTTTTTGCGTTGAAGGTCTTCCGCAGACTATTGTTTCCGACAATGGCCCACAATTCATGTCCGCAGAATTTCAGTCATTCTGCAAGGCCAATGGTATTCAACATCTGACATCTGCGCCATTTTCGCCTCAGTCAAACAGTGCTGCTGAACGTTTGGTCCGGACTTTCAAGTCACAGATGTTGAAGTTGAAAGAAGCGCATTCTCGGGAGGACGCGTTGTTGCTCTTTTTGTCTTCGTATCGCTCTCAGCCCCGCGATGGTCGCTCGCCAGCTGAGTTGCTCCATGGTCGTCCTCATCGAACCTTGATGTCTTTGCTGCATCCGCAGCATCAGGTTCCTGTGCAGCGGCAGACTCCTGCTTTTGCTCCTGGCGACGTTGTCTTCTATCGCCACTATCGCGGTTCACGGCGTTGGCTCGCAGGGCGCATTCTTCGCTGCCTCGGCCGCGCGATGTATTTGGTTTTGGGGGCCTCTGGTGAGGTGCGTCGGCATCTCAATCAGCTGCGCCTCTGTCGTCGCCTGGGTTCTGCCGCTCCCCGTCTGCTTTCAGCGACGGTGCCGTCTGGTCAGCGCCCTGGGGACCCATCTACTGGCTCGCCTCATCCCCAGGTGTTACCGACGATGCCTTCCATTTTGCACCATGGCGACGCGCCGCTGCCGCTGCCGCCGCCGCCGCCTGTTCTCCTGCCGGCGCCGCCCGCAGTGGACGCTTCGCTGCAGCCGCCCAGCGCCTCCCTGGGTCACGCGCCGCCGCTCACTTCCCGTGACCCGCTGTCCTCCGCCATGGAACTCTTGCCCGCTCCGGACCACATGGCGTCTTTGCGCGTCGGATACCCCGACGCAATGGAGGTCGACCCTTCGGCCCCTCCTGTCTCATTACGGGCGCATAAACCGCATGTCGACGTGCACCCTGGACTAGGTTTTCAGGCGTTTCCTAGCTCCCCTCGGACCGAATGGCAGGGTGCGGGTAGCACAGCCTCGCCTGTTGTTAGGCTCCCCACCTCATCGCATACGTCAACATGGGGTCCTCCCCACGGCGGGCGGAAGCCTTATCACACGACCGTTCGACGATTTGTGGGGGAGGAATGTGGTGTCACCGTCATACACCACACTTGCTAGGTGGTAGCTTTAAATCGGCCGCGGTCCATTAGTACATGTCGGACCCGCGTGTCGCCACTGTCAGGATCGCAGACCGAGCGCCACCACAAGGCAGGTCTCGAGAGACGGACTAGCACTCGCCCCAGTGTTACGACGACGTTTCTAGCGACTACACTGACGAAGCCTTTCTCTCATTTGCCGAGAGACAGTTAGAATAGCCTTCAGCTAAGTTAATGGCTACGACCTAGCAAGGCGCCATTAACCATTTGTAACGTTGCATGTACCTCAAGATAGAGTCTCACTTGTATCATCCAGGATGCTGTATACCAAAGGACAATATAAAAGTTAAGTGTTCTAGTAGCTACGTTCTTTTCTTTATCACATTCATTACGAATCCTGTTCCAGACTTAACGCCAGACGGCGTGAGTTGATGCGTGCCCTTTCGGCTGCTTCACTGTGGACTGGCTGCCTTAACAGTCCACTACAGAAAGGGTCCTCCTGGATACCATGAAGAGCACAGGGTGCAGCCAACTGCAGGCGGTTGCTCACGTCGGTACCAATGATGCGTGTCACTTTGGATCAGAAGAGATTCTCTCTGGTTTCGAGCAGGTAACAGAAGTATTAAATGTTGCCACTCTTGCTTGCAAGATGAAAGCAGAGCTGACCATTTGCGGCATAGTCGACAGGACCGATTGCGGACCCCTGGTACGGAGCCGAGTGGAGGATCTGAATCAAAGGCTCAGACGGTTCTGCGACAGTGTAGGCTGCAGATTCCTCGACTTGCCCCAAATGGTGGTTGGGATTCGGGTTCCGCTGAATAAGTCAGGTGTCCACTACACGCAGGAGCCGGCTACACGGCTAGCAGGGGCTGTGTGGCGTGGACTGGGCGGTTTTTTAGGTTAGAGGGTCTCAGGAAAACACAAGAAGGGCTTCAGTCACAAAGGGTGCAGGCTGAACACAGGAAGAACGTAGATACAGGAACCATTGGTATAACAGTTGTAAATTGTCGTAGCTGTGTTGCGAAAGTACCAGAGTTCCAAGTGCTAATAGAAAGCAGTGATGCTCAAATCGTTATAGGCACTGAAAGCTGGCTAAAGCAGGATATAAGCTCAGCCGAAATTTTTGAGAAGAACCAAACGGTGTTCCGAAAGTATAGGCTAAACACGGTTGGCGGTGGCGTGTCTGTTGCTGTCAGAAGTAGTTTAATTTGTCGCGAAATTGAAGTAGATACTTCCTGTAAGTTAGTATGATTGTTGGCAAATAATAATTGGATCCTTTTACCGACCTTACGATTCAGATGATACAGTTGCTGAAAGGTTCAAAGAAAACTTCAGTTTGATTTCAAACACGTACCCGACTCATACGATAATAGTTGGTGGTGACTTTAATTTACACTCGATATGTTGGCGAAAATACATGTTTAAATCCGGAGGTATGCATGAAATATCATCCGAAATTGTGCTAAACGCATTCTCTGAAAATTATTTCGAACAGTTAGTTCATGAGCCCACGCGAATAGTAAACGGTTGTGAAAACACGCTTGAACTCTTAGCAACAAATAATCCTGAGTTAATAACGAGCATAAAAACTGATTCAGGGATTAGTGAACACAGGGTTGTCGTAGCGAGATTGAATATTGTAATCCCCAAATCCTCGGAAAATAAGCGAAAAATATGCCTATTCAAAAAAGCAGATAAAAATTCACTTGACGCCTTCCTGAGAGACAATCTCCACTCATTCCAAATTAATAATGTAAGTGTAGACCAGATGTGGCTTAAATTCAAAGAAATAGTATCGGCAGCAATTGAGAGATTTACACCAAATAAATTAATAAACGACGGAGCTGATCCTCCTTGGTACACAGAACTGGTTAGATCACTGTTGCAGAAACAACGGAACAAACATGCCAAATTTAAACAGATGCAAAATCCCCAAGATAAGCGATCTTTTACAGAAGCTCGAAATTTAGCTCGGACTTCAATGTGAGATGCTTATAACAGTTTCCACAACGAAACTTGTCTCGAAACCTGGCAGAAAATCCAAAGAGATTCTGATCGTATGTGAAGTATGTTAGCGGCAAGAAACAATCAATGCCTCCTCTGCGCGATAGCAATGGAGATGCTATCGAAGACAGTGCTGCAAAAGCAGAGTTACTAAACACAGTCTTCCCAAATGCCTTCACAAAAGTAGACGAAGTAAATAGTCCAGAAATCGAATGGAGAACAGCTGCCAACATGAGTAACGTAGAAGTAAATATCCTCGGAGTAGTGAAGCAGCTAAAATCACTTAAGGGGGATAGGACGTCAAACGGGCCGACTTATAGCAGGAGAGGCACCACATGACATTTTAATTTCCACTGTCTATACTTTTACAAATAAATGCATAAAAATTTGTCAGCATGACCAAGAAGTATTCAAGATTCACACTGATAGCAATGGACGTTGAAAAACATAACAAAAGCAATTTGTTTTACATGTGAAATTCGATCATTTTTTTCCGTTACCATTGGCTGCATTAATTACTTTAGGTACACTTTTCTTCATAAGTAAGAGAGATTCTTCAATGAATTTTCCACAGCATACAAATCATACTTAAAGGAGTATGAAACTCTAGAATTTATTTAATTATGAAAAAATGACTGAGTTATTACATTTTAAACTTCACCTTTAGAAAAAACTCAAATTTTATAGTTAATTATCCCAATTTTTACCACAATTTTTAAAACATTTGGAAAATTCTAGAGTTTTGCATTAAGGAGTTTGTGTTTAATAAGCATACCAAGTTTGATAGTAATAGGATATTTATTTTGGATGCTACATGTACCTAAGTACAGAAAATTGTGTTTTGCGGAAAATGGCCGTTAAAGTTTCTGCTTGTATTTGGCATAGTTTTAGAACTGTCCAGCACCATAAGCAGGTTCTTTTTCGTTTTCAATATCAGTTTCCTTCCTCTTCTCATTCCTATGATGCACTCTTCTTAATTTTATGACCTCCAAAAATGATTTATCTGCTTTCACTACACGCTCTCTGTCTATCGCACACAAAGCTTTGATACAGTTCACTCTGGCTTAATTCCCATTTTCTCTAATACATATTTCCTGCTTTGTACACCGTCATTAAAACATGAAACGGCATCATAAACACCACTAGCAAGTGCATTTCTTCCCACAAAAACGGTTTTTGGCAACCTTTCCCATACACATTGGTTAAAACTTTCATTTGGGTTTTGGGTACCACCATGAAGGCATTTCTTCAGTAAGTTTTCATTTGCAAGGTCCCTGAATATAGGTTTGATGGCCTCCACAGCAGTTGGTAGAGAATTCCTATGATGATATTCTTCACCACCAGCAATTGACCTTTGGTAGCCACACCATGATTCACTTCCTTTTGAGCATAAGTTGTGGATAGGGTTATTGTCTGTGGACATTTTGTGGAAGTATAAGGCCCAAACTGCTTGCTCCATATTTTTCAAGTCCCCTGTGTTCCTTCTTATTGCCAAACGATACTATGTCTGTAGTTTGTCAATTTCTGCATCCGTCAGTCGCCCTCTCCCTTTTATTCCCTTCTCATCAGATAATTTTTTTCATGACAAATCTTGTCTCAGCCTTCTAAGTCTAGTGCCAAGTCTTTTCTGTACATGTCCCACACAGTCTAACTTCTACACAGTAGTCTCAGCTCCATATGGTGAACACTTTTGAACCTCAAGGAAAGCTTTACTGTCACCATCACCAAGGTACTTCACATAACGCAGGCCACAGGAGGCAACAGATCTGGTAAACAAGCCTACAACTCCCTGCACTTCCATACTTCCACTTGAGCCTTTATAGTTCATATTACATATATGATCTGCAATCCCTTTCACACAACTATGACAAAATTTACTCAGCACTTCAACATCTAGTACCTTAACAGTGTCAACAGATGTTTCTGTTACAACACCATTCAATGAAGTGTACTCTCTTTTTTGCCAGGTACCATCAAAAGCAGCCACTATATCCCTGTCACCATCATTTTCGTCAATAGATTCTTCTGCAGCACTTTTCATTGAAGATTCTGCAACTTCTTTTACAGTCTCAATCACTAAGCCATAATACCTCTCAAACTTTGATGGAGGAGGAGGAAGATTCATCACTGCACAAAGTGTTCTTGCTGCCTTCTGTCCCAGCCGGCCGGGGAGCCGAGCGGTTCTAGGCGCCACAGTCTCGAACCGCGCGACCGCTACGGTCGCAGGTTCGAATCCTGCCTCGGGCATGAATGTGTGTGATGTCCTTAGGTTAGTTAGGTTTAAGTTGTTCTAAGTTCTAGGGGACTGATGACCTCAGAAGTTTAGTCCCATAGTGCTCAGAGCCATTTGAACCTTCTGTCCCCTACCAATACAGCGCATGCCATATGCTACCCTCAAATTCACATCATAACCTTTGTTTGCGATTTTAGATGTCATGCAAGACGCACCAACGTTGCATTTGCTGCATATCACAGATAAGTTCATAGCAAGGCCTAACATTGTCCAATATTAATTGCGACAGAATGTTAACATCATCGATAATATTACATGAACCTTCGGATTCACAGCCTCCATTTTCCTTAGCACCAAAAACAAGTTTCCTTCTAGAAGCACTCGGTGGTGAATTGTTTACTGGCTCTGAGAAGTTGCAGTCTTGAGCCACTGGTGTAACATTTGTTGTAACACCCTTTACTGTGTATCTGTTCCCGTGGTGACGTTGTTTACGGTTGAAGCAACAAATTCTAGGCATCCTGTACGATAACATGCCACAAACGAACACAAAACAACATAGCAAAATGAAAATTGTGTCGAAGATCACAGCACCACACTGCACACCTTTCAAAACATAGAACAAACAAAACCAGCGATCAAAACAATGCATGTCGATAGCAGCAGACAAAGTATCGATATCGATAGTCCTTTGTTTCAGGTATGACTATCTTTGGCACAAATATTACATTCGAATTCTACAGAGCGAAATACACTTAGGTATGACAGAAGAATGCTGTGCAGAGGGGCATGGCGCTGCACCTTCATACACTTAAGACCTAGTTACGTACCTTATAACTCTTCAAATATATATGTTTTATACATCAAATTATTCAGGAAGATGTGCGCTACAAAATAAGGATGTTTTTGAAAAATCGATTTGTTTTTAATTTTTGACGTCCTACCCCCCTTAATAAAAGCAAGTCTTCTGGTCCAACTTGTATACTAATTAGGTTCCTTTCGGAGTATGCTGATGTAGAAAGTCGTGGACCGCACTCCACAGCAGTAGCAGAATTTTAGTGGGTAAATTCAGTAAAAAGCATTCTGGATGCTCCATTCACAGAAAGTTCCGTGAGGTCAGAGTCATAAGATATAGGGGCATAAAAGTCTCTACAGACTGGTTCCAACAAGACAGGGCAGAACAAGGCATCCACAGAAAGTTCTTTGTAAGAGTGTTCAGAGACAGGTCCAGAGAGGCCAGCCTCTTCTGGTCCAGACAGGTGGGATGGTCACCCACCCGCTATTGTGGCTTTATAGCATCACCAAACCAGCAGCTGCAGGACATCCTAAATTCACCAAAAATTACAGTCTTTTTTTTTTTCGTCTGTGCGACAGTGCTTCGAATTCTAGGAGAATGCTTTAGACATCCAATCTGCTGTGTGTCTGGGTTTTTTTCACGATCTGTTGTGGGTTTTGAAATATGTCATGAACTTTTAGATATGTGGTTGTTCTGATTTTCCTGTCTGTGCTTAGACCACACGCTCCACCATTATCTTTGCATTGTAATCTACACGCAGAGAGCTGTCGACACAGTCTTCAGCTGTATAATTACCAGCGACATAACCATTAAACTCCTCCTTGTCCGACACCAAGAACACCCTTTCCATTGAACACATGGCAAACACTCTGAGCACTATGGGACTTAACTGCTGAGGTCATCAGTCCCCTTGAACTTATAACTACTTAAACCTAACCAACCTAAGGACATCACACTCATCCATGCCCAAGACAGGATTCGAACCTGCGACCGTAGCGGTCGCGCGGTTCCAGACTGTAGCGCCTAGAACCGCTCGGCTACTCCGGCCGGCGACACGACGAGGAAGTGTAAATATAAATGTAGTTGTGGCAACTTTTACAGTGATTTAATGATAAGAGATGCTACAACATTCAAGGTCCCACGTAGAATACGGGAACAGACCCTAAAGTACTCTGATGCATCACTTCCCCAAGTATTGCAAATCTTTGAGCAATATGTCGTAGCGGGCTATAAGTTTGACAAGGCCCAGATTTGTCGGGTCGAGTAGCCCCTAACTCGCGATGTCCCCAAGCAGCCGCAACAACGAGCGCGTACACAGCCACATGTAAACAAACCTGTGAACTTAGTGAAGTCTTACCCTAGACATTTTGCTTGCCATAAAAGACAGGATTGCCCATCACGTGAGGCAACGTGTTATACGTGTGGAAGAACAAGGCCATGTCCAAGCAGTTTGTTTGCAGCGGCACAAAAACTCCAATTTTGCCCGCTCCCAGAAAAAACAGGCTCGTGCATATGCAGTAAACTCTGTGTTTTCTAAATCTACAACAGGTTCTGACAAAAGTAAGATTAAGGTTGTATCTCATTCCCGCCATATTCCTTAGAATTGCTGGCCGTCGTGTGAACTTAGACACTGGTGCATCAGTCACTTTGCTTAATCGTGTCACGTACGAACAGTTAGGCTCACCACGCCTTTCTAAATCTAACAAGCACCTCACTGCTTACAACGGACAGGAGATTCCAGTACTTGAACAGTGTAGTTTGCCTACCACTTACAAATCTCACACTAGGACAGTGAATTCTACTGTTGTGAAATCAAGAGACACTGAGAACATATTCGGTTTAGATGCCTTTGATTTGTTCGGCCTTAGCATGCGTGACAATGTACTGTCAGTCTCTACTTTTGCACCAAAAGACAGCGTCGCTAGCTTGCTCAAAGAATTTCGTGAACTATTTCCAAAACGAATGGGAAAAGCAAATAACATTGTAGCGCATGTTACACTGAAAGACTACGCTGTCTTGTGACAGCCAGAGCGAGAGCACCAGCAGCAGCGAGTACTGTTTGTATAAAGCGTTTATTTTGCATTTTGTTTACGACCTTCCACTAAGGAAGGGATTCTATTTGTGTTTATCTGCTCTGCATAGAAACTAACAGTTCTTGATCGTTAGGAGAGAAATTTATTTTGTACTTATTTGCTGCGCTTAGCTTTTAAATAGTTTTTCTGGGAAAACCTAGCGTAGTTTTCGCGTCTCGTATTTCAGTGAGTGTTTCTTGATTATCAGAGTAGCTCATCAGAAGATTATCTTGGGAATTTGTCACCGTATAGAGTAGGGTAAACATAGTCATGGGTAGGGACTGTGGTTGTTGTGAGCGGACGCAAGGAGAATTGGCCACTCTTCGGGGGCAGGTGGAGGCTTTGTGTTAGGCTCATCGAGCTCGAGGCGCAGGCGTCGGCTCGTAGTGGCGTTGGGGCAACTGTGGTGAGACCTATGCCTACTTCGGTGGCCTTGGAATCACATGGAACCCCTGATGTCGCTGCGTCTTCCGGCAGTGAGCATCTTACCGGTCAGCCATCACTCCAGGGTGAATGGCGGACAGTGGTGGGCTCGCGTGTGCCTGGCCGAAAGGCGAAGGTGGGATCTGGCCGCGTGGCAGCTGCCTTACCCCTTTCCAACAGGTACGGGGTGCTTCCTAGTGGTGATGACATCGTTTCCGAGCCACCACAGGATGCCTCGCCTGTTGGGCCAGTGGCCGATTCTCCGGCAAGGTCCCGACAGTCACAGAGGGCGGGCCTATTAGTTATAGGGAGCTCCAACGTTAGGCGGGTTATGGAGCCCCTCAGGAAAATAGCGGGTAGGTCGGGGAAGAATGCCAGTGTGCACTCGGTGTGCTTGCCGGGGGGTCTCGTCCGTAATGTGGAGGAGGCCCTTCCGGCAGCTATTGAACGCACTGGGTGTGACCGGCTGCAGATAGTAGCACATGTCGGAACGAATGACGCCTGCCGCTTGGGTTCTGAGGCCATCCTTGGTTCCTTCCGGCGGCTGGCTGATTTGGTGAAGACAACCAGCATCGCACGCGGAGTGCAAGCTGAGCTTAATATCTGCAGCATAGTGCCCAGAGTCGATCGCGGTCCTCTGGTTTGGAGCCGTGTGGAGGGTCTAAACCAGAGGCTCAGACGACTCTGCGACTATAATGGTTGCAAATTCATCGACCTCCGTTATTGGGTGGAGAACTGTAGGGCCCCCCTAGACAGGTCAGGCGTGCACTACACACCGGAAGCAGCTACTAGGGTAGCAGAGTACGTGTGGCGTGCACACGGGGGTTTTTTAGGTTAGAGGGACCCCCCCTTGGGCGAAACGATAAAATACCTGACGGCTTACCAGAGAGAACATCAGCATCGTTGATAAAGAACGTCCGTCCTCAGAGACCAAAAACAGGAAAAGTTAACGTAATATTGGTAAACTGCAGGAGTATCCAGGGCAAGGTTCCTGAATTAGTATCGCTTATTGAAGGAAATAGTGCGCATATAGTATTAGGAACGGAAAGTTGGTTAAAACCGGAAGTGAACAGTAACGAAATCCTAGACACAGAATGGAATATATACCGCAAGGATAGGATAAACGCCAATGGTGGAGGAGTATTTATAGCAGTAAAGAATTCTATAATATCCAGTGAAGTTATTAGCGAATGCGAATGTGAAATAATCTGGGTTAAGTTAAGTATCAAAGGTGGGTCAGATATGATAGTCGGATGCTTCTATAGACCACCTGCATCAGCAATCGTAGTAGCTGAGCGCCTCAGAGAGAACCTGCAGAACGTCGTGAAGAAGTTTCGTGATCATACTATTGTAATAGGGGGAGACTTCAATCTACCAGGTATAGAATTGGATAGTCACACAATCAGAACTGGAGCCAGGGACAGAGACTCTTGTGACATTATCCTGACTGCCTTGTCCGAGAATTACTTCGAGCAGATAGTTAGAGAACCAACTCGTGAAGCTAACGTTTTAGACCTCATAGCAACAAATAGACCGGAACTTTTCGACTCCGTGAATGTAGAAGAGGGTATCAGTGATCATAAGTCAGTGGTTGCATCAATGACTACAAGTGTAATAAGAAATGCCAAGAAAGGAAGGAAAATATATTTGCTTAACAAGAGTGATAGGGCACAAATCGCAGAATATCTGAGTGACCACCATCAAACGTTCATTTCTGAGGAAGAGGATGTGGAACAAAAATGGAAAAAATTCAGAAACATCGTCCAGTACGCCTTAGATAAGTTCGTACCGACTAAGGTCCAAAGCGAGGGGAAAGATCCACCGTGGTATAACAATCATGTACGAAAGGTACTACGGAAACAAAGAAAGCTTCATCATAGGTTTAAGAGTAGTCGAATCATAGCTGATAAGGAAAAGCTGAACGAAGCGAAAAAGAGCGTAAAGAGAGCAATGAGAGAAGCATTCAACGAATTCGAACATAAAACATTGGCAAACAATCTAAACAAGAACCCTAAAAAGTTTTGGTCATATGTAAAATCGGTAAGCGGATCTAAATCCCCTATTCAGTCACTCGTTGACCACGATGGCACCGAAACAGAGGACGACCGAAGAAAGGCAGAAATACTGAATTCAGTGTTCCGAAACTGTTTCACTGCGGAAAATCGTAACACGGTCCCTGACTTCAGCCGTCGCACGGACGCCAAAATGGAAAATATTGAAATAAACGATATCGGAATTGAAAAACAACTGCTATCACTTAGTAGCGGAAAAGCATCCGGACCAGACGAGATACCCGTAAGATTCTACAGTGATTATGCTAAAGAACTTGCCCCCTTTCTATCAGCAATTTATCGTAGATCTCTGGAAGAACGTAAAGTACCTAGCGACTGGAAGAAAGCGCAGGTCGTTCCCATTTTCAAGAAGGGTCATAAATCAGATGCGAATAATTATAGGCCTATTTCGCTTACGTCAATCTGTTGTAGAATAATGGAACATGTTTTATGTTCTCGTATTATGACGTTCTTAGATAATACAAATCTCCTTCATCATAACCAACATGGATTCCGCAAACAGAGATCATGTGAAACTCAGCTCGCCCTATTTGTCCAAGAAATTCACAGTGCCGTAGACACTGGCGAGCAGATTGATGCCGTATTCCTGGACTTCAGGAAGGCATTTGATACGGTTCCGCACTTACGTTTAGCGAAAAAAAAAATACGAGCTTACGGAATATCGGACCAGGTTTGTGATTGGATTCAGGATTTCCTAGAAGAAAGAACACAACATGTCGTTCTTAACGGTTCAAAATCTGCAGATGTAGAGGTAATTTCGGGAGTACCGCAAGGAAGCGTGATAGGACCTTTATTGTTTACAATATACATAAATGACTTAGTTGACAACATCGGTAGCTCCGTGAGGCTATTTGCAGATGACACGGTTGTCTACAAGAAAGTAGCAACATCAGAAGACTCGTACGTACTCCAGGAAGACCTGCAGAGGATTAATGAATGGTGCGACAGCTGGCAGCTTTCCCTAAACGTAGATAAATGTAATATAATGCGCATACATAGGGGCAGAAATCCATTCCAGTACGATTATGCCATAGGTGGTAAATCATTGGAAGCGGTAACGACCGTAAAATACTTAGGAGTTACTATCCGGAGCGATCTGAAGTGGAATGATCACATAAAACAAATAGTGGGAAAAGCAGGCGCCAGGTTGAGATTCATAGGAAGAATTCTAAGAAAATGTGACTCATCGACGAAGGAAGTAGCTTACAAAACGCTTGTTCGTCCGATTCTTGAGTATTGCTCATCAGTATGGGACCCTTACCAGGTTGGATTAATAGAAGAGATAGACATGATCCAGCGAAAAGCAGCGCGATTCGTCATGGGGACATTTAGTCAGCGCGAGAGCGTTACGGAGATGCTGAACAAGCTCCAGTGGCGGACACTTCAAGAAAGGCGTTACGCAATACGGAGAGGTTTATTATCGAAATTACGAGAGAGCACATTCCGGGAAGAGATGGGCAACATATTACTACCGCCCACATATATCTCGCGTAATGATCACAACGAAAAGATCCGAGAAATTAGAGCAAATACGGAGACTTACAAGCAGTCGTTCTTCCCACGCACAATTCGTGAATGGAACAGGGAGGGGGGGATCAGATAGTGGCACAATAAGTACCCTCCGCCACACACCGTAAGGTGGCTCGCGGAGTATAGATGTAGATGTAGATGTAGATGTAGATGTAGACTAAGTTTTTTCGAGCCCGCCTCGTTCCTATTGCATTAAGAGACAAAGTAGCCAGTGAATTGAAAGAATTGAAAGATAATGGTGTAAGTGCTCTCATTCAAGCTAGTCAGTGGGCAAGTCCACTAGTTTTGTTGCCTAAGCCTTCTGAGGGCATGGCATTTGTGTCAACCCACAGACAGTAGTTGACACCGTTACCTCGCCCTGAGGAACTCATGGACAGGCTAGGTGCCGGACGTTACTTTTCTTGGATAGATTTGCGTGATGCCTACTTGCAAATTCCATTGGATGAAGACTCACAGAAAGTGTTTGTTATAAATACACACCTAGGACTGTTGAAGTCTTTGCGTTCGCCCTTCGGCAGTGCTTCCGCACCCGCCATTTTTCAACGTTACTTGGAACAGTTGACTGAAAAAGTGCCATTTTGTTCAAACTAACTTGACGATATTGTCGTCTCAGGTCGTACACCAGAGGAACACGTTGTCAATTTGCCTATTCTTTTTCGAGTGTTGTCAGAAGCAGGACTCAAGTGTTGTCTCGAAAAGTGTGACTTTTTTCAAGCTGAACTACAGTACTTATGTCATGTGATAAAACAGTTCGGGTGTGCACCCCCTCATCTCATTTGCTTGCAATGCGTGACCTGCCTGTTCCTCTCAATGTGTCTGAATTGCAGTCAGTACTAGGTAAGATGACATACTACATTCGGTTCATACCAAATGTCGCCCAGATCACGGCTCCATTGCATCGCTTGCGTCGCAAAAGTGTACCTTTTGTGTGGACTAAGGACTGTCAAAAACGCACTTCAGAAGCTCAAAAATGCTTTGCTTAGTGACAAATGTTTCATGCATTTTGACCCTGCCAAGCCAGTAGTTTTGCAAGTCGACGCTTCTTCCTACGGAATCTGCGCTGTGCTTCCTCACAGAATTGGTGCACAAGACAGACCTATTGCTTTTGCCTCAAAATTGGTCACTCAAACTCAGTGCAGTTATTCTTAAATTGAAAAAGAAGCTCTCGCTATTGTGTATGATATGGCCAAATTCCATCACTATTTGTATGGTCGCAAGTTCTATTTAGCGACAGATCACAAGCCTTTGCAGTCCTTGTTTCATCCGTCAAAGCCCGTTCCTACACGCACTGCTCAAAAGTTGCAACGTAGGGCTTTGTTGCTTTCGCAGTAGCAGTATGAAATTGTGTACAGGCCTACAGCAAACATAGCAATGCAGACGCCCTATCTCGCTTTTCGATTGCCATAGACTCTGATTTTGATGCATCTGCTGCACCTTGTTGCCAAATCGATGTGCAGGACTCTTAATTGCTGGAATCTTTTCCCTTGCACTACAGAAAAATTGCACAGGCCACGGAAGCAGACCCTGACCTCAAGATTCTGTAGTATTATAGTCGCACGTCTTGGCCTCGGTCATTGAACGATATCCAGAACAAAATTGTGCGCCGATATTTTGCACAGGGTGTGATCCTAGTTGAAAATGACAGTGTACAATCGCGTGTTCTTATTCCCAAAGTGTTGAAAAATGATGTTTTGCGGCTGCTCCTCCAAGGACATTGGGGAATTGTTCGCTCTAAGCAGTTAGCGCGACGCCGCTGTACTTGGCAGGGCGTGGACGTCCACGTTGAACAGATGACGTCACAGTGTCACGCATGCGCAGAGAACCACTCTGCTCTGCCATAGACATTCTCCATTTGGGATAACACCCAATCGCCATAGTAACCAGTGCATACTGACTTTGCAGGACCATTTTGGAACATTCGTTGGTTCATAGTGGTAGACTCGTGTAGGAACTTCCCATTTGCGGTGCCTATGAACTCTACCACATTACGTAGCACCATTCAAGCATTGTCCTCCATATGCATCGAAGGTTTGCCTGAAGTATTTGTGTCAGACAACGGACCACAATTCACTTCACCTGATTTTGAACAGTTTTGCGAATGCATTGGCATTCGTCGTCTAACAAATGGCTCTGAGCACTATGGGACTTAACTTCTGAGGTCATCCGTCCCCTAGAACGTAGAACTACTTGTATTGTATGTATTGTATATTAAATGGGGACTTAGAAACGACGGAGAGGCTCCGTCCCCGCCGCAGCAGCAGTGGTCCACAACCCCACGACGACTACCGCAGTCCACTTCACCCCTCCGCCGCCCCACACCGAACCCAGGGTTATTGTGCGGCTTGGCCCCCGGTGGACGCCCCAGGGAACGTCTCACACCAGATGAGTGTAGCCCCTATGTTTGCGTGGTGAGTAATGGTGGTGTATGCCTACGTGGAGAACTTATTTGCGCAGCAATCGACGACATAGTGTAACGGAGGTGGAATAAGGGGAACCAGCCCGCATTCGCTGAGGTAGATGGAAAACCGCCTAAAAACCATCCACAGACTGGCCGGTTCACCAGTCCTCGAAACAAATCTGCCGAGTGCTCCTTCCCGCCTGGATAGCCGTGCGTTAGACCGCACGGCCAACCGGACGGGCTAGAACTACTTAAACCTACCTACCTAACCTACCTAACCTAAGCACACCTGCCCTGGGCAGGATTCGAACCTGTGACCGTAGCAGCAGTGTGGTTCTTGACTGAAGTGCCTAGAACTGCTCGGCCACCCCGGCCGCCCATCTAACAATTGCTACGTTTCATCTGCAGTCCAGCGCAGAAGCAGGACGCTACATATGCACTTTCAAGCAACAGGCGGCCAAGATTTGCATCACCTACACACAGGAACAGGCGTTGCAACTCTTTCTCCCCTGCTATCGCTCCCACCCACGAGACAGACCATCACCAGCTCAACTTCTACATGGCCGCCGCCATCGGACGCTACTACACATGCTACACTCACCGCAGTATCTGGCATCACCGATGGTCTGCAGGTATCACTTTGCGCCACGCAATCTTGTTCTTTTCAGGATTTATGGCAACCATGGGCGCTGCGAAAGAGGTGTGATACAGGAATGCATTGGCTCTTATACGTATTTGATTGAATGTCCCGATGGTTCACGGGGGGGGGGGGGGGGGAGGGGGGAATGTGCTGGCAAGCTGGCGCCAGCTCAGCGGCGGCAAAGAGATTATGAGAAGATCGCTAGAGGCCAAAGACAGACTCACAAGAAACGCGCCGCCAACGCCCTCTCGACCGCCAGTATTTAGATAGCCGCCCTGGACCAGAGCAGTAAGTTCCAGTCAGTCATCCAGTGAGTTACCGAGTCATCAGTCGCAGCACAGTGGGAGTCGCAGTCACAGCTAGTTCAGCCTCTAGCTCAGAGTCAGGCAGCACATAGCGACCAGATTAGTGTACATAGCAGACTTACACTTCACCAGCAGTGAGGCTAATGTGGACTAATTCGAAAGAGCTTGTAGCACAACACATAGACTGTGCTTATGTTAATAAAGACCCCTGTTACTATATGAGTGCTATTGTGTTATAGAAATATACTGGCCAGCAAACAACAACCTCTCCTTGCTTCCCATGGGGCAAGCCTACAGTGACAACGAGATGACACAAAAGGACAGACATAGGCTACATATTTTTTTATTTATGGTAAATAAATGCAAATAAATATATAAAATCTATACTTCTATATGATGACAAGTCCTAGTCTAACGTTGTTATCAAAAATTTTGAAAACTCCGTAACCGATAAACTTCAAATGTTTAACATTTGGATGAACATAGGCGACTTATTTTTTCAAAAATATACATAGGTTGGAAGTTAAATACTGGCAACACTGCTGTGGAGACACTATGCGATGGAATCTACTATTGTCTTTGATAGTACATGTTGTTGACATACCTACCTTACCTCTGAGCAAATGGACTCGCCCGTCCCACGTCACCGGCATGTGCACAATTGAGGGAAACAGTCACTTGTGAGTGAGCGGTCCAATGTAACGATGTCACTATGTTTTCGAAACTGGAACAATGGGGCTGGATCACGAATGAATGTGCCAGAGGTCGTACAGCACGACAGTGTCATCAAGGTGTTCAAGAGGCGTGTGGGCAATCGGAATTGCCGCACATAACAGTGGCACGTTGGGTAAAAGCCTTCAACGAAGGTTGGCAAACTGTGGCAGACATGCATTGGGCAGGTCGTCCTAGCGTCTCAGGAGAAGAAGTGCACGCTGTTGCGCGTTAGTGGACAGTGATCGATGCCATACGATTCGTGAGCTCGCCCATGAAACTGGTTTAGAGCATACGACTGTGCTTCGCATCCTGAAGGAACGCCTGGGCATGCGAGAAATTCCATCACGATGGGTTCCACATGAACTGACGGAAATTCAGAAATGGGTGCGTTACGACGCTGTTCAGACGCACTTGGAGCGCTATGAGCGCGAAGGAGAGGCTTTCTTACGCTGTATCGTAACACTGGATGAGACATGGTCCGCATCGTACGAGCCAAAACTGAAACGCCAATCCAACGAATGGCGCCATTAGGGGTCGCCACGAAAGTCGAAAGTGCGTCAGAGCCCAAGTATGGCGACAGTTTTGGTGATTCTCGTGTACCACTGTGATGGTGTTATCCTAACGCATTACGTTCCTCCACGGCAGACCGACAATGCACAGTATTACTGTTCATTTTTGGAGCATCACCTGCGATCAGCTTTGCGAAAGAAGCTGCGACACTTTCTGCGCAACCCACCCGTCATTTTGTGTAGACGCATACAGCGCAAACTGCAGCTGCTCTATTCGATCGATGGGACTGGGATGTACTGTACCATCCACCGTACTCCCTGTGACTTTTATTTGATTCCAAAGATGAAGAAACCACTTCGTGGCATTTGCTTCAGAACTTTGCCAGAGATTCGACAGGCTCCGCTCCATTCGCACCGCCAACAGAACAGGCTGTGCTAACGGTATACTGCGCCTTCCAGATTGCTGGCAATTGGTTCTACACAACACTGGTGACTACTTTTAAGGACAGTAGCAGATGTAAACACGTAACGCTTTTGTATCGGTTGTGAATAAATAGTTCCCACTATTTAAGATCCAACCCTCCTATAGAGTATGTAAGAATATATACACTATACAAATGGGAAAGGTTGTTAAAGAAAGGTAGAAAAGTTCTTGGTTCTTCATGATATTACTGTAAATTCTTACACGATATCTCATAAATGTACAGACAGAAATCTGTTAAGTTTTATTATATATAGGTATATATGCATGGATATGAAACTTAACACACACACACACACACACACACACACACACACACACACACACACACACACATATATATATATATATATATATATATATATACACAACAAAAACGCTATGAACTTATGCATCAACCTGCTTTATAGTATAAATATTAAAAAAATGTATAGTCTACATCTACGTACACACACACACACACACACACACACAATGGTTCAAATGGCTCTGAGCACTATGGGACTTAACTTCTGAGGTCATCAGTCCCCTAGAACTTAGAAATACTTAAACCTAACTAACCTAAGGGCACCATTCAATCCATGCCCAAGGCAGTTTTCGAACCTGCGACCGTAGCGGTAGCGCGGTTCCAGACTGTAGCGCCTAGAACCACTCGGCCACCCCGGCTGGATATATATATATATATATATATATATATGTGTGTGTGTGTGTGTGTGTGTGTGTGTGTGTGTGTGTGTGTGTGTGTGTGTGTTCCAGCCGGGGTGGCCGAGTGGTTATATATATATATATATATATATATATATATATATGTGTGTGTGTGTGTGTGTGTGTGTGTGTGTGAGTGTGTGTATGTACGTAGATGTAGACTATACATTTTTTTAATATTTATACTATAAAGCAGGTTGATGCATAAGTTCATAGCGTTTTTGTTGTGAATGTTGGTGTCCAGTTGTTATATGTTTATTTGTCGCCTTTCATTTTTATTTGTAGTTCACTGTTGCCATTTGAGGTTACATATTGTAATTTTGTCATTGGTAGATAGTGAGTGGCGCGGTGGACGCTAGAAAATGGAGTGCCAAGAGAAGAAATTGGAACATTATCGGCACATTCTTCTGTTTGAGTTCAATAGGTGGGTAACAGCAGTGGAGGCAGCCAGAAACATTTGCGCCATGTATGGGTAAAGTGCCACTGGACAGCGCACAGCAAGAAAATGATTTTCTCGTTTTATGGAAGACCATTTCGATATTAATGATTCTCCACATTCAGGAAGACCATTAGGGTTCGATGAAGATCGTTGAACGCATTAATCCACGATGACCCACATCAGTGTACTCGAGAACAGGTAAATGTGATGACCTATGATCATTCCACCACCGTATGATATTTGTGTACAGTGGTGAAGTTCAAAATATCTGGTGTATGGGTACTGCATGCTCCAAAATAAAATCACAAAAATCAGATGATGGCCACATTTGCATCTCTGCTTACTCATTATCAATTGGCTCATCTTCAACACCAACAATTCCTACTGTGTAGCATTACTGGTGATGAGAAATGGTGTCTTTATGCTAACACAAGGAAAAGAAAAGAATGGCTGATCCCAAAGAAAGCAGCAAGTCCCCATACAAATAACTGTGTGCATTCATAAAAGATAATATTATGCATCTGGTGGAACAGCGATGGTGTGGTGTAGTGCAAATTGGTTCCCCGATGTTTAACTATCACTGGTGACAGTTATTGTCAACAACTGAGACACCTTGCAGATGCAGTCCATGAGCAAGGAGTAAGAAGACTGTGAGAGGTGATGCTTCTCGACGATAAAGTCTACCCCATTGTGCTACCCTGCAAAGAAAAATATATAGGAGTTGGGTTGGAAAGTCATTCCACATCCATATTGTTCACCTGATTTTGCGCCCTCAGATTTTAGTCTATTCTGCTCTCTATCTTCAAGGAAATTCCTTTCCAGATGAAAATGCGTTCCGAATTTGGCTCGACGAGTTCTTTGCCTCAAAATCACGTAATTTCTACAGCCGCAGAATTGAAAAGTTAACCCATCATTTGCAGACAGTTGTAAACAGTGAAAGAAAACATATTATTGATGACTAAAGTCTTCGTTATGTGTGTCTGTAGTTTTCAAACTTATGGAAAAACGCTACCAATTTATGCACCCAACTAATGAAAACTCATATGTACACTACTATACAATAATAAGTCATTGATTTATGTTGTTACAAAAAATCTCGAAAAGTGCTTGGCCAAATCACTCCAGATTTTTCACAATACTGTAACAGACATTCAGATGGACATAGGCTACATATGTTTAATGTATATGGTATATAAATATATATATCAAATACATAGAGTGTAAATATTGTAACCAAAAATCTCAAAAGATAGTTGATTGGTTCCCTTCAGATTTTACACTATACTCTAATAGACGGTCTAACGGACATAGCTTACATATTTTTCAATAAACAAGGCATATACATACATTTTATACAAAAGGACAAAATATTGTTAGCAAAAATCTTGAAAACTTCTTGACTGATTTAACTCAGTTTTTTTTAATGTGATACTCTAATGTGCTTTCAGATGGACATACACTACGTATTTCTTTAATACATGTGGTACATAAATGTATATGTAATACTTTAATGGGAAACATTGGTAGGAAAAATCCCAAAAGGTTTTTAACCAATTTACTTTAAATTATCGCCTCATGCTCTAATAAACGTTTGGACAATATTCTGATATTCTTTAACATGTAATGTGTATATACATATGTATATAAAATACATAAAGGGGAAATGTATGTTAGCGAAAAGCTCAAGACATTATTGACCGATTTACTTAAAATTTTCACATGGTACTCTAATAAATGTTCAGACGGATATAGCCTACATTTTTAAAAAATATATTTGCTAAATTAATATATATCTAATAGAGAAAGGGAACATCTTTATTTTAGCAAAAAACTGGATATGTTCTTGACTAATTCATTTCAAACTTTTACTAAAATTTACATTTAGAGAGATGTAGGCTATGTATGTTTTTAAATAACAATGTACACATTTTCTGTTGAAACTGACTGTAAAAAGAAAATGCTGTGCTGTGAAAATGCGCAATTATATTTTCTTTCTTGCTTTCAGTTTAAACTTAGGTACCACGTCACTGAAAGTGTTAGATAAATTGTTTCTTCTCTATACATATACAAAAACTGTGTACACAACAGTGTGCCATTTTGCTTTCGTCCTTGCACTCAGTCTTAAGAGGAAAGAGGAATGTTGTATTATGGCTTGACAGCTTGTGATCAGAATACTACAATGAAACCTGAATTATCTGGAACTTTGTAATCCTACCCATTCATGGCTTAAAACTATGAGAAATATTGTCGTTGAAGCTACTATCCTCACAGATACAGCAGCAGGAGATGTGTCTATAATACCACTACGTAGTGGGACCCAAAAGAAACCGGACTCCGAGGGCGCTGCCACTCGTAGACGTAGTGCAGGGTTCTCACGCTAGATGGTGTTAGTAGAGACCTTCGTGAAACAGCTGTGCAGACGGCGTCAGTGTAGAGCTGAACGTGCAACTGTGGTATTGTGTTTCTCTGAGTGTTGGCGGGTTACCTCTGCGAAGTCGTTATGGCAACTTTCAAAGAACAAAGAGTGTGTGTGAAATTTTGTTTCCTGCTTTAAAAAATTGTAATGGAGACGCACCAAATGCTTCAGGAAGCTTTCCAGGAGGACGCTATGAGCCGCACACAGGTTTTCGAGTGTTTTGGCCGCTTTAAAAGTGGTGAGATGTGTGTTAAAGACCAAGCTCGTTCTGGACGCCCTTCAACATCGCGAAATGAGGCGAACATTGAAAAGGTCCGCCAAACGATCAACGAGGATCGTCGCCAAACGATCGACCAAATTTCAGCAGAGACAGGAATCAGTTGGAGCTCGTGCCAGCGGATTTTGAGTGAGAATTTGCACATGAGACGTGTTGCTGCTAAATTTGTTCCGCACCTTCTCACACAGGAGCAAAAAACCATCCGCATGAATGTGTGTCAGGACTTGAAAACAGAAACTGCACGTGATCCAAACTTCTTGAACAAAGTCATTACAGGGGATGAGAGTTGGTGTTACGGGTATGTCCCAGAAACCAAGCAAGCGTCAAGCCAGTGGAGGACTCCCAACTCTCCCAGATCAAAAAAAGCAGGGCAAGTGAGGTCAAATGTGAAGAAGATGATCATTGCCTTTTCTTATGTTCGTGGAATTGTGCATCGGGAATTCGTACCCCCTGGCCAGACTGTTAACCAGCACTTTTGCTTGGATGTTTTAAGGCGTCTACGAGAGGATGTGAGGAGGAAACGCTCGGAACTTTGGCGATCAGGTGACTGGTTTCTGCATCACGACGACGCTCCAGCACTCACGGCCTTACGAGTGACCCACTATTTGGCATCTCAGAGGTGGTCTGTCGTTCCCCACGCTCCGTATTCGCTGGATCTAGCCCCGTGCGACTTTTTCCTATTTCCACAAATGAAAAAAACGCTCAAAGGGGAGCGTTATGACGATGTCGAGGCGGTAAAACAGCTTCGCAAAGGGCACTGGACAATATCAAGCTTGAAGAGTTCCAAACATGCTTCCAACAGTGGGAAAAGAGACTTGAGAAATGCATCACATGTAATGGAGAGTATTTTGAAGGTGACTGAAGTAATTTTGTAAAAAGGTTCATCAATAAATTTTTTATGACAACAATCCGGTTTATTTTGGGTCCCCCTTGTATACCAATAATATCAACCGATTTACCTATTCATTTTAAGTGACGTCATTTCCAATCGATATTTCGTTTGCAAATACAATAAACAATGCTCCAGGTCAGAGAAAGGAAGGAGAGACGAACAGTGGGGGAAGGGGGGAGAAAATGGACAGTGAGAAGGAGATGAAGGAAATGGACAGAGTGAGAAGGAGATGGAGAGAGATGGGGACAGGAGAACATGGACAGAGAGAGGGGGAGGAGGAGCAAATGGACAAAGAGGCAGGGGAAAAGGAAGAAATGGACAAATAGAGGGGAGGAGTAGATGGACAGAGAGGGGGGGGGGAAAGAAAATTTGGATGCATATACAATTCCAATACACATTTAGCAATTGAAAACCATTGTTATGTTCGATATTGTACAATATAGACATCAACAAATCTGATTAAGTGTATAAAGATTTTAAAATGTGTAGAGCAACATTAGAAACAAAATATTATTTATTCGACTAAATTATCTTTCTAGTTGGTAAACTTATATTCTATGCAAAAATTAAGTTTCCGGTGTGACCGAATCCTCACAAGTTCACATATATTCAATTTATGCTTTTAAGTGGCAACAAATTGTGTACAGTCGCTTCAAGTTTCTTATTTGACAGCTACTGTAAAACGTATTTTTATGATGAACTGCTGTTATAATTGTTTGTTGCGAAAATACATATCATTTAAATGCACTGAGTATCGTCAAAACCTTTACACTCACCTACGAAAGTTATTGACCTGTATCATCAGCTGCTGCACGCAAAATCAGATGCTGTAGTTGCCATTTGTGCAGCCATTATGCGTGACCTCGGCTTTAACACAACTGCAATATGTAGCCTTTTCAGAAGTTATCAGTGTACACAAAACGTTTGCACTATCAGTTACTGGAGTGTTTGCATTATGTTTATTACTATTATCACCTCTCTTTATGGACTGACAGTTCCAAAGTATTGACAGATGCAGGGCACGGTCGTAGAATTCACCCACTATCACAAAAACATAGCCTTTAGCCTTAATCACTGCCTACCTTCAGAATCGTTATGATACTGTTATACATCCATCCATTGAATAGCTTACGTTGCAGGTGTGGAAGAAAGAGATTACTGTAACTTATTTTACTGAAACCTCTGAAAAAATATTATGTATGGTTCTTACAGTCGCCAAGCTCCAATGCAGCTAATTTAATTTTAATTAATTTTGAAACTTACTATCAATTTAAAAGCAAATTTATTAATTGCGTTTTATACAAAAAAACTCTAAGATGGATGCAAGCCATATTGATTCTAATGGCATGCTTTGGCAGCTGTCTTTGAACTGTTATATGCTATGAATTATTGAGAATTATTAACTCTATTGTAAACTCTCAATTAGTAAAATTTACATCAGAAAATGGAAAGGTAAAGGCGACCAATGTATATAGCTTAAATTTATTCGGCGTGAAATATCTTTATTGTCAGCATTGTATTCTGAAAATATTGTTACAATTCTAAAGATCACAGTTTTTATACAAATTATTATTTGTAATAAGTGACAAAAGTTTTACGATAGAACAGTAATATATCAAATGAAAGTATGATAATTGCTACTAATAAACTATAATGTTCAAATAAATTGTTATTTCACTTTGGTCTATTGTGACTGTTATTCCATTTATAAAATTACTTTATTGAACAAAATGAAAGTCTTGCCTTCTTGTGGTTTGCATCATTGGAAGTGTGATCATGGTTCTGTAGTCTGAATGGTGGTGCACAATGATCTCACGCAATTTCTTCACATATCTGGAAAATTAGTACATGCCAAGCAACATGACGCTTCCCAGGACTATTGCTCTAGTGGCAGCCATGGCTCACGAAATTTCACAGCGTCATAAGTCTGGAAAGTCTTGCATTCATGACTTGACGATTTCAAATACGTCTTAATAGTTTTTGAGTGAAAACCACACCACTTTGATGAAAATTCGTCGCGTTTTTTAACATCAAAACGATTTTAAATCTGCAGCTTTTGACAAAATGTCTACACCATTCAAGGCCGCACACTGTCTGTCCTCCCCCTCTCCTGTTGTGTATATCACCATAGAGAGCGCAAAGTCAATTGTTCAATCTGATTACCTCATTTTTGTGGTATTAATTTTAATCAACTCACTGTCTAAACTCTTGGAGTAGAATAGTCGCTTACAATAAAAAAATAGATTTTTCCACCTCTCATCATTTTAAATTAATATACATATAAAAATAATACATTACAGCCATACAAAGATATCTCTATTGACAACCTCCATGCATAGTTTTAAGAGTAATCCATTGATAGTTGTATCGAAAACATTATTGAAAAAAAAAGTTATTCCATTTTGTATGCCCCATATTTGTATCCAAAAGTATAATTGCAAGAAAATATTCCACTACAAGAATTATACTTCTCTGTCAGTGTATCAGTTGTCTTACATAATAAATAGTATAAATAAAGGAACCATGCTGTGGTAATTGATAATACACATATCATTTCAATAAGCTTTGCATTAGTCAGTCTTCATCCGAATATGCAACTATCGTATGCAGTCTCTATGGAAGAGTGTAAACTGTATGTATATAAGAGTTATGTGTCATATGAACACATATTGTACACTGTGTATTTGTTTGATACAATTCAAGTGTTATACTTTGTTTGGTTTATTAATTTTATTTACTACTTATAATTTCTTCAAATATTTTAAACTTTTTCATCCTTATCTACTACAAACATATCATCACTTTATCAGTGTCTATATACAAAGTAATTCAAAATTTGGGACATATTTTTCGCTAGAAAAGTACCCCCTGTAGCTTCCTTTGTTGCTACATGTTTTTTTCACTTTTTCGACTTTTGGTCAGTTACTGAGTCCTTTTCTTGCAATTTTACGCATTATTCATTGTTTGTCACTCACTAGTGAAATAACACGTACCATAGACACTTTTTCTCAAACTATGACTTTAAATAACACATTTTTTTAGTATATATGCAATTTACAAGGTGTATTTTAGACATTTGGCAAAGACTATAATTTTATGGATACATTGAATTGTAATATCCGAAGTAATTTTGTATTATTTGTTCATATGTTGCTTCATTAATGTAATGTGTTAATTTTTTATGTTCCATTCAGATTATTCTTCTAATTTTGATTATTATCACTCACAATTCTGTGTTCATATTTCGTAGGTCTTTAGTATTTTGTACTCATAATGGTCTTCCAGGCAAAGGAAACTCTAAGTAAAGTGTATTGATACTGTAATAGTGTACAGCTTCAAATCGACTGTTATACATGAAGTTCAATTTACTTTTCCTCTGGCTGATCTCACTTCATTTTTCAAGGATCTTTACAAAAATTAAATCAGTAATGTTAAATTTTGTGCTCTTTAACTTTTCAGCATGCCTACTGATCCTAGCTTCTACCTACTTAGTCATCTTAATTTTAAGCATCTCTTTCTTTTTATCAAGGGTACTCTCCATGTGTGGAGAGGATTCTATCAACTCTTCTTATTAAACATATGGATTTCCTTTCTTGCAAAATCTCATCAGTAGAGAATCGTGTACTCTCACATTTCAAACCAGTCATACTGTTTTCAGATTCTGATACATATGTGCCCCAATATCAGCGATTGTCATGTGAAAATGTATGACATAGCCTATCTGTTCATGTCTTTTAATGGCTTAATTTCTACACCAGAATTATTTTTGATTATTCATAAAATGCATTTGATATGGTATGTATTTGCGCTCCTGTGTCCAGTAAAACAAATCAGTGATTCCTGTAGATCTCTACATGAATTACAGTCTCTGTTCTAGTATCCAGCTTCCTGTTCTGGTCGTCTTACCACGACAATTCCTTTTCTGTTGCCAATTCTATCTATGAAATCTATCCAACATTTACTGCTTGACCCTTGTCTGGAAGTTTCTTACTCCTCCTATCCTCTACATCTTTCAGTGCCTTTTCTCTCTGTTGAACATTATCATTTTCCCGACTTTCTGTTTCGTCAACTTTAATTTGTATTAGTATGGGGTCTTCATGAGCGGTGGTAACCTCCTTAAATGTATCTAGTAGTAAGCACTTTCCCCTTCAATCTCACGAGCCTCTATTTTGCTCTCATTGTATTTGGCTTCCTTACTCGTATACCGACATAATAACACAAGATCTTCTGTGAATCTATATGCCTCTTTCTCAAACTCACCCTTTTCTGTCACGAAACCATCAGAATCGTAAACTATGTTACTGTCAACCACCAATGTGATTACTATATCTTCCTGTATTACATCAACATCTCCAGTATTTTGGAGCAAAATTGCTATTCCATCATCAGATAAATTATCTTCTTTAGTTTCACTATTCTCTGAATTACTTTCGATTTTGCCTGTTTCGTTATACCTATCTTGTCCAGGGAATGCAAATTCTTCATCATTGCTGCTAACTGAATCGCACTCACTAATACAACACTCTACTTTCAATTCATGAACATCGAAATCGGCTCGGTTTTCCACTAATCTTATGTTTGGATCCTATTTGTCTGCTTCGAATATTACCGTTTTAACTGGATCGTATCTTGGACAAGCATCTCCGCGTTATGTCTCTTTTCCTCCTTACTTCCCTTTAATGTCGGCGGAGCCCCTTCACGTCACTACCTTGTCCATTTTCCAGTACTTGTACCACGTCATTCATTAGACCAAGTTTCTTCACAACCACTTCTTCCTCTTCTACCGCGTCCATTAGGCTGCAGCTGTCATGCGAAACAACAACATGCATTTCTCTCGGTACTTCCGACCCCTTACGTCTACTTATCGCCATTTGTCACAAATTCCGACTGGTGGTTCTTTCTTTGAACTTGTTCTTGTGTGACCAATTCTACGCTTACATCCAATGTTTGCACACTCAATGTATTCCCTATTACAATTCTTTCGAAACAATTTTCCATTTCGACAACGCATTATCGTCTCGAAAATACATACGTTACCTTGTCGTCTTTCAACCAACTACTCTCATCCACTCCCCCAGGCCCTCGACCTGCGCGTAAAGTAGTTTTCCTCGTCATTGTTCATTCCGTAACAAAGGAAGCTAACTCGCCCACGGCTAGCACAGTCATCTCTACCGTGTTTTCCATTCATATTAGTTTGTGGTCCATTCCGGCCACCCCAATCACCCACGTTCACTCTTCTGAAATTTCGTTGTTTGTGAGCTTCGCACCAACGATTTTCATTCTCTACCTTTTCCGAAAACTCGAACGTTTAATGATTACTTCCGATGTGATGTTTTCAGTCATCTGAAGCTTTTTTCCACAGTTCCCATACTATCTAAAATTCGGACTTTCTGTCTTTCAGGTATTCAGGTTTTCGAAATCATGAATCTCAAAAGTCTTTCATGGAATTCCTTCCGTGACTATCCATCGCTCGTATGACGGCAAATTCGCACCACAAGTTGCTTTTGAACAGACCAGAAATCTTCCAAATCCGAAAATTCTGGCATCCGCGACTTGATGACTTCAGAGACGACTTAGTAGCCACACCACTCTGATGAAGATTCGACGCACTTCTTAACACCACAACAATTTACATCCGCGGCCATGGGCAAAGCGTCTACACAGTTCTAGGCCTAGGCATTGCCTGGCGTCCATCTCCTGTTGAGTACATCACCATGGGGCATACCAAGCCAATCGACTAACCCGATTACTTGATTTTTGCGGTATTAATTTTACTTTTAATTAACCCAGTGTCTAAACCCTTGGAGTAGAGTAAGCATCTACAATTAAAGAAATATTTGTTACATCTTTTCTTCATTTTAAATTAATACACATATAAAAAGAAAGACATTTTAAAAGTTTACAAAGATGTCTTTATTGGCAACCTGCGTATATTGTCTCAAGACTAATTGATCGATAGTTGTATCGAAAGCGATGTTGAAGAAAACGTATTATTAACGTGCCTGGGTATAGTTATTCCGCTACACTGTCTAAATATTTTTGTCATAATTTCAAATGCATGTTTGTTTTCACTACGAGTACTAATTACAGTGACGCGCAAACTACGTGAATATCTGGCGTTCCGGAATGTATGTTTTATCAGTAGAATAGTTAAGCTTCAAGTTTCTAGAGAATTTCAGCAATAACAAACGAAACGCGTAATTTTTTATTAAGTTGGATGCCTTTCAGCCTCTGTTAGCGATGAACATTTTTGCGCTTTATTCGTGTTTGACATTGAATGTGAAACCCAGAGAATTCCCTTCTGAAGTTTGATTAACCGTCTGGGAGCAGACAGAATATCACCTGCAGATAATGAAATTTCGCGAGCACTGCGTAAACAACTGGAATTGCGCGAGTAAAGGGAGAACAAACATTGAATACAGGAGTAAACTGATTAGAAAGCGTAACTTTTATCACACGCTTCCCATCTCTTCCCGCCCACCCTCTTCACTCTCTCTCTCTCTTTCTAGCTCTCTCTCACTCTAGCTCTCTCTCTCTTTTTCTCTGTCTGTCTCTCTCTCTCTCTCTCTCTCTCTCTCACACACACACACAAACACACACACACAAACACACACACACACACACACACACACTCATGCTTATGCAACATTATACATAAGCATACACAAAACGGCGTGATTGGTTTTGAATGTTTTGACAAGCACTAATAAGGTTTAGTTCTGTGAAAGTATACCAAAATTAAAGAGGAAACAGCAAATACTCATCCACATTTTCAAATAATGAGAGTGCGAACTCGCTGGTAAGCTTACCGGAAAAAATACAAGGGCATGCTGAAAAGTAATGCCTCCGATTTTTTTATGTGAAAATTCTTAAAATTACAGAGTAAAACAAACTTTATTAACGTTCTAAATCTTTATTTTTCTCGCCTATATGTTTATTTCTCAACGCAGTTAACCTGACGACGAACACTTTTCTCCCAACACGAGACCAGTTTGTTGATACCCTCACTGTAGAACGTTTGACTTTGTTGACAGAGCTACAACGTCATCTCCCCTTACACCCCTTAGTAACTATTACAGTGAAGCCCTCGAAGGTGTTTTTTAACTTTTGGAGACAGATGAGAATCGGATCGGGCCAAGTCGGGTCTGTATGGAGGTTGATCGAAGACGGTGAACCCAAGGCTTCAGATTGTTGCAGATGTCGCAGCGCTCGTGTATAGTCTGGTGTTGTCATGCTGAAGGAGAAGATGCCACATGTTGGAAAAAACTCTTCGAAATTTTGCTTTCAGCTTTCTGAGGGTCTCACAGAACGTTGCAGAGTTTATGGTGGTGCCTTTAGGAGAGAATTCCAAATCCAGCAAAAGTTCAATTTCCCAGAACACTGTAAGCATGATTTTGCCTTCTGATGGCCTGGTCCTTCCCCCATGAACCATGGACCTTGCCGTTGGTGGGGAGGCTTGCGTGCCTCGGCGATACAGATGGCCGTACCGTAGGTGCAACCACAACGGAGGGGTATCTGTTGAGAGGCCAGACAAACATGTGGTTCCTGAAGAGGGGCAGCAGCCTTTTCAGTAGTTGCAGGGGCAACAGTCTGGATGATTGACTGATCTGGCCTTGTAACATTAACCAAAACGGCCTTGCTGTGCTGGTACTGCGAATGGCTGAAAGCAAGGGGAAACTACAGCCGTAATTTTTCCCGAGGACATGCAGCTTTACTGTATGATTAAATGATGATGGCGTCCTCTTGGGTAAAATATTCTGGAGGTAATAGTTCCCCATTCGGATCTCCGGGCGGGGACTACTCAAGAGGACGTCGTTATCAGGAGAAAGAAAACTGGCATTCTACGGATCGGAGCGTGGAATGTCAGATCCCTTAATCGGGCAGGTAGGTTGGAAAATTTAAAAAGGGAAATGGATAGGTTAAAGTTAGATATAGCGGGAATTAGTGAAGTTCGGTGGCAGGAGGAACAAGACTTTTGGACAGGTGATTACAGGGTTATAAATACAAAATCAAATAGGGGTAATGCAGGAGTAGGTTTAATAATGAATAAAAAAATAGGAGTGCGGGTTAGCTACTACAAACAGCATAGTGAACGCATTATTGTGGCCAAGATAGACACAAAGACCATGACTACTACAGTAGTACAAGTTTAAATGCCAACTAGCTCTGCAGATGATGAAGAAATTGATGAAATGTATGACGAGATAAAAGAAATTATTCAGGTAGTGAAGGGAGACGAAAATTTAATAGTCATGGGTGACTGGAATTCGTCAGTAGGAAAATGGAGAGAAGGAAACATAGTAGGTGAATATGGATTGGGGGGTAGAAATGAAAGAGGAAGCTGCCTTGTAGAATTTTGCACAGAGCATAACTTAATCATAGCTTACACTTGGTTCAAGAATCATAAAAGAAGGTTGTATACCTTGAAGAATCCTGGAGATACTAAAAGGTATCAGATAGATTATATAATGGTAAGACAGAGATTTAGGAACCAGGTTTTAAATTGTAAGACATTTCCAGTGGCAGATGTGGATTCTGACCACAATCTATTGGTTATGAACTGCAGATTGAAACTGAAGAAACTGCAAAAAGGTGGGAATTTAAGGAGATGGGACCTGGATAAACTGAAAGAACCAGAGGTTGTAGAGAGTTTCAGGGAGAGCATAAGGGAACAATTGACAGGAATGGGGGAAAGAAATACAGTAGAAGAAGAATGGGTAGCTCTGAGGGATGAAGTAGTGAAGGCAGCAGAGGATCAAGTAGGTAAAAAGACGAGGGCTAATAGAAATCCTTGGGTAACAGAAGAAATATTGAATTTAATTGATGAAAGGAGAAAATATAAAAATGCAGTAAATGAAGCAGGCAAAAAGGAATACAAACGTCTCAAAAATGAGGTCGACAGGAAGTGCAAAATGGCTAAGCAGGGATGGCTAGAGGACAAATGTAAGGATGTAGAGGCTTGTCTCACTAGGGGTAAGATAGATACTGCCTAAAGGAAAATTAAAGAGACCTTTGCAGAAAAGAGAATCAGTTGTACGAATATCAAGAGCTCAGATGGAAACCCAGTTCCATGCAAAGAAGGGAAAGCAGAAAGGTGGAAGGAGTATATAGAGGGTATATACAAGGGAGATGTTCTTGAGGACAATATTATGGAAATGGAAGAGGACATAGATGAAGATGAAATGGGAGATATGATACTGCGTGATGAGTTTGACAGAGCACTAAAGGACCTAAGGCGAAACAAGGCCCCGGGAGTAGACAACATTCCATTAGAACTATTGATAGCCTTGGGAGAGCCAGTCATGACAAAACTCTACCATCTGGTGAGCAAGATGTATGAGACAGGCGAAATACCCACAGACTTCAAGAAGAATATAATAATTCCAATCCCAAAGAAAGCAGATGTTGACAGATGTGAAAATTACCGAACTATCAGTTTAATAAGTCACAGCTGCAAAATACTAACGCGAATTCTTTACAGACGAATGGGAAAACTGGTAGAAGCGGACCTCGGGGAAGATCAGTTTGGATTCCGTAGAAATGTTGGAACACGTGAGGCAATACTAACCTTACGACTTATCTTAGAAGAAAGATTAAGAAAAGGCAAACCTACGTTTCTAGCATTTGTAGACTTAGAGAAAGCTTTTGACAACGTTAACTGGAATACTCTCAAATTCTGAAGGTGGCAGGGGTAAAATACAAGGAGCGAAAGGCTATTTACAATTTGTACAGAAACCAGATGGCAGTTATAAGAGTCGAGGGGCATGAAAGGGAAGCAGTGGTTGGGAAAGGAGTGAGACAGGGTTGTAGCCTCTCCCCGATGTTATTGAATCTGTATATTGAGCAAGCAGTAAAGGAAACAAAAGAAAAATTCGGAGTAGGTATTAAAATCCATGGAGAAGAAATAAAAACTTTAAGGTTCGCCGATGACATTGTAATTCTGTCAGAGACAGCAAAGGACTTAGAAGAGCAGTTGAACGGAATGGACAGTGTCTTGAAAGGAGGATATAAGATGAACATCAACAAAAGCAAAACGAGGATAATGGAATGTAGTCAAATTAAATCGGGTGATGCTGAGGGAATTAGATTAGGAAATGAGACACTTAAAGTTGTAAAGGAGTTTTGCTATTTAGGGAGTAAAATAACTGATGATGGTCGAAGTAGAGAGGATATAAAATGTAGACTGGCAATGGCAAGGAAATCGTTTCTGAAGAAGAGAAATTTGTTATCATCGAGTATAGATTTAAGTGTCAGGAAGTCGTTTCTGAAAGTATTTGTATGGAGTGTAGCCATGTATGGAAGTGAAACATGGACGATAACCAGTTTGGACAAGAAGAGAATAGAAGCTTTCGAAATGTGGTGCTACAGATGAATGCTGAAGATAAGGTGGGTAGATCACGTAACTAATGAGGAGGTATTGAATAGGATTGGGGAGAAGAGAAGTTTGTGGCACAACTTGACTAGAAGAAGGGATCGGTTGGTAGGACATGTTTTGAGGCATCAAGGGATCACAAATTTAGCATTGGAGGGCAGCGTGGAGGGTAAAAATCGTAGAGGGAGACCAAGAGATCAATACACTAAGCAGATTCAGAAGGATGTAGGTTGCAGTAGGTACTGGGAGATGAAGAAGCTTGCACAGGATAGAGTAGCATGGAGAGCTGCATCAAACCAGTCTCAGGAGTGAAGACCACAACAACAACAATGGCCTGGTCATGAACTTTTTTGGCCCAGTGATACTTTGTTGACACCGACAGTCACGTAATGCGAAAGGCAGCGGCAGTAGCGGCTGGAGACGCTGAGTTCAGCTTTCACTCTGCACGCAGTACTCAGTCAGAAACAACCTTTCGGGACAAACGACGTTTTGTCAATGGAGTGAGTGATTTATCATTTTGTAAACAACCTTCTGTGCAACCGCAAGGCTCGCCTCATCAGCTGTCCAGCAACGCGTCTTTACTCCACGATATCCTTGCACTCTTTGTCATCTCCCTAGCAGCAAGTGCCTCTTTCTGGACGCTCTGAAAATTTGCTATCTCTCTTAGAGCGGCAAACTCGCCTATCAGTGGTGGGAGACATTCGAGTTCCGTCCAGTGGAATAAAAGTGAAGATTTTGAACAATCTCCTACTCTTTTGGATTTACGCTATGTTTAACCAATGCTGCTCGTAGGGTGGGGAGGCATGCAGAAGATCTCTTTCACTCCATGATAAAATTTCAAAACAGACCTATGAGATGATCGACACATAGTCCGGGAGAGAAAGTGCGTGCTCTATGGAAAACGAATGAGGGATTCCGAAATTTAAATCGAACATTATTTTGTGGCGTCGCTTCTGAGGTAATGGAGATTCAGACACTAACCTCCGGAGAGTGACACCTGGCTAGATTCTTCATCTTCCCAAAAGGCTTCTTTGATAACGTTGTGTTTTTCTCTGTGAGACAACTGTCCCGTCCACCACTTGGAGTGCACGGTTGGGGGAACTGAACGCCGTTCTGGCTACCTGAGCTGAGACGCAGCCTTGGACTCTGAACATTTTCATGGTAGCCAGCTCCTTTTAGGACTCTTATCTTTTGCTACTCAGCTCGTAGACTCTGTGTTGTCCAGTCCTTCCGCCACACTGAGAAGAGAAGTGAAAAGAAAGCGATGAAAGTGATAGTCACTGGAGGTACTGAATCTAGCTTGCAATTATAGTGCAGTGTCAGAGATCGACTAAATTGATCAAGGGAATAAGCATAAAATATTCTGAAATATGTCGTGTGTCAGTTTCAGAGAAAAATTGTCACGTAACAAAACAACGAAAAGCCTGTACGACACCTTGCTGGAGGCGAGTAGTTACATCCTTTCATTATGATGAGCATCGAAGATAGATCCTCCACGATCACTGAGCGGGTCTTCAGTTTCCTTGAGCTTCCCGTTATCGACTGCGCCCGTGGAATGTAGAAGAGTTTCATATGGAGAACATGGGCGATGTCTTCGCGCTTTTGTCTTCTTGATGAAGGCTCATAACCTTCGCCTTCATATGTGGACAAATGTCGAAGGATGCGATTCCGTCCAAAGTAGTGCTATAGTAACGTTTCCGATAGTCTCATTTTCTACACAGGCGTAAAAACACATTCGCAGGTAATATTTCACAACTTTCGCAGGCTGTATCTCACTGGCTGATGCTGGCGTAGCGCTCTAGGTCTTTCTCTTGAGTATCCAGGGTCCATATGCGAGCCAGATACCTTGCTTCTTTTACCCTTATGATAATGTGTTTCACGTAGTCATTCAAGTATCATCCAGTTGAAACGATAACGGTGCATCCATTGTCATTTTTGCTTCGTGACCATGAAACAGAAAGATGACAATTTGTTTCACGTAGTCATCCAGAGTATAATCCAGGAAAAACAGGAACGGTGTATCCATTGTCGTTTTTACTTCGTGACCATGAAACAGAAAGAACGGTGGGAAGCTTGCAGCGCCTAGCTTTGCTGTGTCATGTCCAAATAGCACGACTGGCAGTATTGTATTCATGTCCCTCTGTTCGACATCAAGAGCATATCTGTCAACGTCTTATTAAGGCGTACTGTAAAGCCATTCGTCTGTGGATGGTAGGCAGTTGTCATCTTCTGGGTGACGTCGCAACGTGAAATTATCTCTGATGTCTCTCGACAGGAAAACTTTGCCATGATCAAAGACCACCACAAGGGGTGCTCCATGCTTCAGAATGATGTCTTCTACAAGGAGCTACGCGATTTCTGACGCTTCGGCTTTTGGAACAGCTTTAGTGACAGCATAAAAGCTGAGATAATCAGGGCAGACTATAATCCATCGATTCTCATTTGTCAACTTCGGGAATTCCTCCCCCCCCCCCTTTCAAAAGGTCGATTCCAATTCGCTGAAATGGCAACGCTGCAGGTGAGTTTGATACCAGATGCCCTGGAAGTGGCTGCGGCAAGTGTTTCCGTCGTTGGTATCCTTTAGAGTTTTAGAGTTGTTCACATAGTATCAAACGAAATGGTAGAGACCTGGCCAGTGATATTGCATCTGATACTTGCCCACTGCAGACTGTTGAGCATGCAGATTAGGTTCCCAGATATTGCACGACTCGAAGTCTTTTTAAGTAACATAACCAAGTACTTTATCCTGAAAGACGACTGTTCATCAGACAAGGGTACCGTCAGGAATTCCCCAGGGAACTGTGATAGGACCGCATTTGTGCTCTATAAACGCAAACGGTCGGACGGATAAGGTGAGCAGCAATCTCCGACTGTTTGCTAATGGCGCTGTTAAAGGGAGTGTCGTCGTTGAGTGAATATAGGAGGATGCAGGATTACTTAGAAAGGACTTCTGTTTGGTATGTTGAATGGCAGCTTCCACTAACTGTAGGAAAATGTAAGTTAACGCAGATGCGTTGGGAAAACAATCCAACTATGTTCGATTACGGTATTGGTGGTGTGCTGCTAGACACAGCGATGTCGATTAAATGTCTAGAAGTAACTTTGCAAATCGATACTAAATGGCATGAACACGTAAGGTCAATAGTAGGGAAGGCGAATGGTCGACTTCGTTTTATTAGGAGAGTTCTAGGAAAGTGTAGTTCGTCTGTTAATCTGACCGCTTATACAACGCTAGTAGGATTATTCTCGAGTACTGTTCGAATGTTTGAGATCCCCATCAAGTCGGATTAAAGTAAGACATCGAAGCAATTCAGAGGCTTGTTGCTATATTTGTTACCAGTATGAGACCTGAGTTTCTCCTGGCGTATACAACTTTCAAATAACTTCCGGGAATTCAGCCAGGTAACACTTTCAGCGACCGCCGATATTTCGGCGGGAGAACACCCCGCCATTTTCAAGGCAAACTGAAAGTTGTTACCAGTAGGTTCCATCAGTACGTAATGATGCTTCGTGAACTCAAATGGGAGTCCTTGAACGGAAAACGACGGTGTTTTTGCGAGGAACTACTGTGGAAATCTTGAGTCCTGGCATTTGAGGCCAACTACAGATCGATTCTACTGCTACCAATGTAAATTTCGCGTGATGTCTACGAAAATTAGATGAGAGAAACTAGGGCTCAGAGAGAAGTTTATAGACAGTCGATTTACCCTCGCTCTATTTGCGAGTGAAATAGGAAAGGAAATGATTGGTAGTGGTACGTTGTACACTCTGCCATGCATCTTTCGGTGGATTACAGAGTACGAATGTAGTTGCAGATGTAGATGATTCCGTCTAGAGTCTTCACGAATCTGAGGTGACAAAATGTTTAGGACCTATGGCCTCCAGATGAGCTGCGATGGCGAGC
Source organism: Schistocerca nitens (assembly GCF_023898315.1). NCBI lineage: Eukaryota > Metazoa > Arthropoda > Insecta > Orthoptera > Acrididae > Schistocerca > Schistocerca nitens. The sequence goes on from NC_064618.1 coordinate 149,521,352, forward strand.
AAGCATTTCCAAGCCAATGGATCATAGTTACGCTGAGACAATCTTCAGTTTAATTAACTGCAATTCTCCTCTAATTCGTTCCTTCTTCTTCAAAGCTTCTATGGTTTTCAGCAGTGCAGGATCTTCCCTCCTCCCAGCAGCAATATCGTTTAGTATAATATTGGCTGAGATTTCATCCATGCTACTGTGTTCCTGCAAAAAATTCATTTGAAAGCCAGTGGACGTTCTTGTATTTGCGTTCAGTTCTGTATGCAACTGTATCGTCGTACTTCTGAAACCTCAGTGCCCATTCATCAGACGTCATCGGATACTTCAGGCTAGTCAGACAGCGTAGAGAATGGTGATCCACAACAAAGGTGAATGATTAGCAAATAAAAGCGGCCCGAATTTACTGATGGGCCAAAAACAGAAAGACACTCTTTCTTGGTTGTAAAGTAGTTCATCGCGGTCTTGGTGAGTGTTATATGCTGTATCTGGATTGGCTCTCCGCCAGCAAAACAGGCCGTCTCCGTAGGTTGTCGAATCGTGGGCCTGCTGGCGCCGCATCATTGAAGAACGAACACAAATGTCCCAAATGGAACGGCAGCAATACAGGCTTCCCGGTACCGTGTCGCTGAGAACCAAACACAGCAGCCCTGGACAACAAGAACATTTAATTTTAATTTTTATTTATTTATTTATTTTCTGGCGTTTACAAATGACCTGCCACCTTGTTACTAAGACAGGTCGTATTTCCACAATGCGAAATTGTACGTGTACAGAACGTGAAACTTATTTGTTATTTCTTAATTTCAATAAGGATTAATAATATTGCAGCTTTAAAGTAATTAAGAAATGAAAACCTTAAAATTAACGATTTATGAATAGAAAATACGAACTTATGAAGACATGGAAGAGGTCATGACATATTATAACTTTAAGACATAAATTAGCAAAATTTTTTTCTAGAATAAACAAGATTCTTCCAATTAAGATGGACTGATAAAAGATAATAAAGATTTATGAAATTAACAAAATTTTGGAAAATCGAATTATAAATCATAACCATATTTTTAGAAAGAATAAAAACAGAAGATAGGAGAGATGATAGTGGAAGAATGTCTTTTCATCAAGTGTGTATGACGGTGAGTGTCTTGGAATTGTCCATCAAGCCACCAACCGCCAATCACAGCTCTTCATCTAAATCTAACATCTACCCTAGATTTCCTAATAACTACACCTTAACCTCGAATTTTTTTTAGGCAGTTGTGTTGTTTATTTAGAGCATGACTTCATTTTCATTTATGATCGTGTTGGGACCAGTGCCATCACCTGATTCCATGTCGTAATCAGTGCCGTGTTTTCCACCCTGTGGACTCCTTCCTGTCTTTGCATACAGACTGGTTGTTTGACTCGGACATACTCTCTATAGGTCGCTTTGGATCTATTGTCAGTGAGTGTGTTTAACATGGTCCCTTGGCCTTCGTCTCTGAGCATTTCGTGTATGGTGTCTTGAATATTATTGAGGTTTAAGTGTAATGTATGTCTATCCTGTTAAGATGTGGATCATGCCACGGCTAGGTTCGATATGTTTTAGTTTTAGTACCTCTCTTACATCGGGAAAGAACGGGTGTAGCCTGCAGCCCTTATCACTTGGGTCCCACTCACCTTGCCAACTATCCATCTTCCAATTTTTTAATTGGCATTTGGTGTCAGTTCGTACTTCAGTAATCGTTCGAACCTGGTAGGGCCTTCCCACCTTAAGCCAGTACATAGCCGGTCTATATCTTATCGCAATGTCTATTAGGTAGATTCCGAGCTCCACACAGAGTAATTCCGCTGAGGTGGTGCTGAAAGCTCCCGATAATCAAAGTAAGCCGTTTCTTTGTCCTCGTCTGAGAAGGGTCCGATTTGTTGATAGGCCCAACCTGTGAGCCCATCTGCTGGCAGCGAAGCTAAGTACCGACTCGAAGAGAGCACAGAGGTATGTCCATGTAACTGACAAGGGGAGTTTAAATTCTTCTGAATTTAGTCTTTCCAATTTGTGTAGTACTTTTCTGCTTTGTTTGTGACAGTGGGCATGTGTTCATCGAAATTTTGCTTTTTGTCTATGTGTACGCCAAGATAGCGTGTGGTGACTGCTAGTTTAGTGTTTGTGTCCCATATTTTAACACTAGCGTTTCTCTGGAGAGGCCACTTTAGTAAGGTGTATGTTGTTTTGTTATTGGCTATCTTGAGTTTGTTGTTGTGACAACATGGTGTTACTGTTTTGAGTGTTCCTTTTGTTCTTTCTTCTAGCTGGGACCTATTGTTAGCAGGCACTACGACCAAAAGGACGTCTGCATATGCGACAACTCTATCTGTTGTTATAGTTCCCTCCAATAGTTGCAGGAGGAACTCAATAGTAATGTCGGAGAAGATGGGGCCACATATCGACCCTTGGGGGCAGCCTTTTGTAATTCGTTCGATTACTTTTCGGCTGTCCCTCTTCCATTGGGCCACTCTTTTCTTACAGTAGTCTATTAGACTGTTGCATACTGTTTTGGGTCCCTCCAGTTATCTGATCCTCTTGAACACTGCGGACCACCAGAGATTATCAAAGGCACCCGCAATGTCGATAATAATTGACATTGCATACTTAGGCCTGGTGTTGTTGGCGAATTGTAACGCTTGATTGATGACAACAACAGCAATAGGTTGTTGTCAGAGAAATCGCTGGCAGAGCCCGCTGCCACCAGTGGTGCCAGAGTCACCAGTAGATGGCGTTTTCATCGCCAGTAGTAGATCTAACAATCACGGCACTATTTGCGCAACCCAACACAAAGGCCCGCAAGTAGGCCATTCCGTTTTCCTGCGCCACTACAGTATTTATGCTGACACAGCCACAGCTACGCAGTTTGGTCACAGTTACTGAACTAATTCAACTCAGCAGCAGTCCAGCCGTCAACTCCAGTCTGAATTCCAGCTGCTGATCCAGGACCTCATCGCCTGTGTCGTCCTCCAAAGCAGCCCATCAGCCAACCATGAGCCATTGCCGCATTGACTGTGGCCTCTGAGGACTCCAGCCTCGTTCTCTATCTTCGCCTGTAAGAGCCTCCTTAACTACCAGCTGGTGTATCCGAGCCATCATCTCGTCAAACGTTGTCTCTGACGACTCTGAGCTTTGGAACTGGTATCGAACTCTCATAGACTTCATATTTGTGAATGCTGAACAACAATCAACTTGTGGCCTGTCTGCGCAGAGACTTCTCATAGTGACTGTGCTTCATCACAGACAACAAATTAGGAATTGTCCTTGATTAACAAAACTAAGACGCTAGCAGTGCATACTAAACACAGAAGTTGATTTTTGTTGTTTCCAGTGTCTATTTCTGCTACAACCCATGTGGCTATTGCAGTGTCTTTACGGTGCTATTCCTAATAAAGTGTATAGCGTTACTTGTCTGTTTGGGAGCTTTTTCTTTATGTTGTACTGTGACCTGGTCGCAACACTATGGAAGCATAGGCATCGGATTTCAGCATCTTCTTGAATAGTACTGGAATTCCTCTATCCTACTTTAGCATCGGTCACACATTGCTAAAGCTGCAGATGTTAGCGCCTCCTAAGGACATGGAAAGCTTTTTCTTGCGCCTCGTTCCAGGGCAATGTGGCATCTTCCTGCAGTAGATTTTGAATGGACGTGGCCTGGTACAGAAGTCATTTACAAGTCGACGGCAGTATGAGCACAATCCGAGAAAACTTCTCACATCACGAAAAAAAATGTGCTGGGGAGCTGGCAAAACTGTGACTGTTCTTATTTTCTCTGGACCAGGAAAGACTCCATCGCCAGTCACTAGGTGGCCCAGGATTTTCATTTCTTGGGCGACTTTTTCAGACTCAGGGGGGAACCTCCAGTCTGAACACACTTCATCATGATTGTCTGGTAGCGAAGATGTTTCTCAGATGTCTCTGAAAAGACGACAATGTCATCCCAATAACAAAAGCACATTGTTCATTCAAGGTGTCGAAGCAGGTTGTCCATTATAATTTCGAAGGCAGCTGGAGCGCTACATGATCCAATGGAATAATTCTGAACTCATAGAGTCCCTTAGGATTTATAAAGGCAATCTTTTCCCGGTCAGCCCCTCAACTCGATTTTTCAGTTGCCAATCTGCATGTTCAAGCAGTGTAGGAATTCGTGAATGCACAGCAATGGATAGACATCTTTCTTCATGATTTTGTTCAGTTATTCGTCGCCGACACAGAAACGCCATGCGCCGTCCTTCGTCGCAAGGTCCGCAGAGGAGGAACAAGGACTTTCTAAAGGCTCAAAATGCCATATTGCAGCATCTTTTCCACTTCCTCCCGGCTTCTACGCTATACAAACAGTGCCTAATTGTTGTATGACCACACTAATTATATGTCGCTTTAAGATGGGCCGCTTGGTCTGCCTTGTCTGCATTCAAAATTAAAAGCAACCAAAAGCTGACGCAGAATAGCTGCCAGTCGCCGACGTTTCCCTCCGTCAGGCCAGATCCTATTGGCAGCTTCCTCCCCTGCACTGTCTGTAGTGGCAGTGGAGCATGGTACTTCGTTGGAGACACTGATCTGTCCTTCCTGTGTTGATTCGGCTTTCCCTGTACACGTGCCATATGGGTGAGACCTTTGGAGATAAGAGAACCACTTGTATGAACATCAAGAGCTCAGATGGAAACCCAGTTCTAAGCAAAGAAGGGAAAGCAGAAAGGTGGAAGGAGTATATAGAGGGTCTATACAAGGGCGATGTACTTGAGGACAATATTATGGAAATGGAAGAGGATGTAGATGAAGATGAAATGGGAGATACGATACTGCGTGAAGAGTTTGACAGAGCACTGAAAGACCTGAGTCGAAACAAGGCCCCCGGAGTAGACAACATTCCATTGGAACTACTGACGGCCTTGGGAGGGCCAGTCCTGACAAAACTCTACCATCTGGTGAGCAAGATGTATGAAACAGGCGAAATACCCTCAGACTTCAAGAAGAATATAATAATTCCAATCCCAAAGAAAGCAGGTGTTGACAGATGTGAGAATTACCGAACAATCAGTTTAATAAGCCACAGCTGCAAAATACTAACACGAATTCTTTACAGACGAATGGAAAAACTAGTAGAAGCCGACCTCGGGGAAGATCAGTTTGGATTCCGTAGAAATACTGGAACACGTGAAGCAATACTGACCTTACGACTTATCTTAGAAGAAAGATCAAGGAAAGGCAAACCTACGTTTCTAGCATTTGTAGACTTAGAGAAAGCTTTTGACAATGTTGACTGGAATACTCTCTTTCAGATTCTGAAGGTGGCAGGGGTAAAATACAGGGAGCGAAAGGCTATTTACAATTTGTACAGAAACCAGATGGCAGTTATGAGTCGAGGGACATGAAAGGGAAGCAGTGGTTGGGAAGGGAGTGAGACAGGGTTGTAGCCTCTCCCCGATGTTATTCAATCTGTATATTGAGCAAGCAGTAAAGGAAACAAAAGAAAAATTCGGAGTAGGTATTAAAATCCATGGAGAAGAAATAAAAACTTTGAGGTTCGCCGATGACACTGTAATTCTGTCAGAGACAGCAAAGGACTTGGAAGAGCAGTTGATCGGAATGGATGGTGTCTTGAAGGGAGGATATAAGATGAACATCAACAAAAGCAAAACGAGGATAATGGAATGTAGTCGAATTAAGTCGGGTGATGTTGGTATTAGATTAGGAAATGAGACACTTAAAGTAGTAAAGGAGTTTTGCTATTTGGGGAGTAAAATAACTGATGATGGTCGAAGTAGAGAGGATATAAAATGTAGACTGGCATTGGCAAGGAAAGCGTTTCTGAAGAAGAGAAATTTGTTAACATCGAGTATAGATTTAAGTGTCAGGAAGTCTTTTCTGAAAGTATTTGTATGGAGTGTAGCCATGTATGGAAGTGAAACATGGACGATAAATAGTTTGGACAAGAAGAGAATAGAAGCTTTCGAAATGTGGTGCTACAGAAGAATGCTGAAGATTAGATGGGTAGATCACATAACTAATGAGGAGGTACTGAATAGGATTGGGGAGAAGAGGAGTTTGTGGCACAACTTGACCAGAAGAAGGGATCGGTTGGTAGGACATGTTCTGAGGCATCAAGGGATCACCAGTTTAGTATTGGAGGGCAGCGTGGAGGGTAAAAATCGTAGGGGGAGACCAAGAGATGCATACACTAAGCAGATTCAGAAGGATGTAGGTTGCAGTAGGTACTGGGAGATGAAGAAGCTTGCACAGGATAGAGTAGCATGGAGAGCTGCATCAAACCAGTCTCAGGACTGAAGACCACAACAACAACAACAACAACAACAACAACATGGGTGAGTTGTGGCTGCATGCGACAATTAGCGATCCAAAGGTCACCTTGACCGCCTGCGAAGCTGATGATGGTAGCTCACATGTAGATTTATTTCGTGAGCCAGAGTAGATTTTTGCAATCGACAAAAACTTCACAGTTTAACTGAGCATTTCTATTGACGACTAGCACTCGTCCCGTTGATGATGGTGGAAAACAACATCTTCAGCGGCAAACGACCGCCGAGAGCAATCTCTGGCGTATGTGCTTATTGGAATTAATTTTTCAGTTTGGGGCTCTGACATCACACAGTGCTAGAGGAACTGGAGAATAGCATCTTGACTGCATCCTAATAAAATGTCAAATTCGAAAGGTTGTGTTCTGACATTGATGGCTGTTCTTGGAATAAATGTTTCTGTCGGGGGGACGTTTATACAACTGGCGACATCCAGCACAGTACCTTTTCCTTTCGTATCACGGAACACAGTTTTCTATAGCTGATGCACGACAAGCATCGGACATAACATCTGAGTCTACTAGCGCCCTGAATGTTAAGCTGTCTGTGATGGCTTGGATGAGATCCTCTGTCATCTTGGTAACTGTCGTCAGTGGAGGATTGTTTTTCTTCTATAGCAGCTTCGCCTCCATAGATGGTCGCCTCACTTGGTTTTCCAGAGATCGGCAGCTACGCGAGTGGCTGGTATCTCTGTACAGCGACGGGAAACGACTACGGCTTGATGGGAAGTGTCCTCCTTCAGGGTATGGTGAAAATCTTTGACTACAGGTAGAGTATAATCGTTTGTAGTTGACAGTCGTGAATAGAGCGATTGCAGTGGTTGACGTTTTGCGGCACATTAGTCGTCGAACACTCGTCTTCTTTCTCTGCAGTAGCGTTCAACGTGTCCAGGGCGTCCACAGTGTAGATAGACCGGCGTTCGGTCTTCCGACCTCCATATGTCTTCTACAGGGAGTTACACTTGGTGTAAGAGTTTGGTGCACTTGCGTTGGCCGGGTGCTGGCTTGTGGTATGACGACTGGGCAGCAGCGTAAGTTGGGCGACACTGTTCTGTCTGGCGCTTTCGACTGGTGGCGAAGTTTGGTACTCTTCTTTAACATTCTCTGTTACCTCCTGGTCAAAGTAGGCTGTATTGTTTTTATTATCTGTGGAAGTAGCCAATTTGAACCACGTGTCATTTTCAAGCACTTGTAATACATTCAAAAACGGTGACATTAGTTTATACATAAATTGTCTACAAGCTCTCGCATATGCAATACATATACTTTATAATCCAAGTTACTTACATAATTGAAGCTACTACACTACTGGCCATTAAAATTGCTACACCACGAAGATGACGTGCTACAGACGCGAAATTTAACCGACAGGAAGAAGATGCTACGATATGCAAATGATTAGCTTTTCAGAGCATTCACACAAGGTTGGCGCCGTTGGCGACACCTACAACGTGCTGACATGAGGAAAGTTTCCAACCGATTTCTCATACACAAACAGCAGTTGACCGGCGTTGCCTGGTGAAACGTTGTTGTGATTCCTCGCGTAAGGAGGAGAAATGCGTACCATCACGTTTCCGACTTTGATAAAGGTCGGATTGTAGCCTATCGCGATTGCGGTTTATCGTATCGCGACATTGCTGCTCGCGTTGGTCGAGATCCAATGACTGTTAATAGAATATGGAATCGGTGGGTTCAGGAGGGTAATACGGAACGCCGTGCTGGATCCCAACGGCCTCGTATCACTAGCAGTCGAGATAACAGGCATCTTATCCGCATGGCTGTAACGGATCGTGCAGCCACGTCTCGATCCCTGAGTCAACAGTTTGGGACGTTTGAACGACAACAACCATCTGCACGAACAGTTCGACGACGTTTGCAGCAGCATGAACTATCAGCTCGGAGACCATGGTTGCGGTTACCCTTGACGCTGCATCACAGACAGGAGCGCCTCCGATGGTGTACTCAACGACGAACCTGGGTGCACGAATGGCAAAACGTCATTTTTTCGGATGAATCCAGCTTATGTTTGCAGCATCATGATAGTCGCATCTGTGTTTTGCGACATCGCGGTGAACGCACATTGGAAGCGTGTATTCGTCATTGCCATACTGGCGTATCACCCGACGTGATGGTATGGGGTGCCATTGGTTACACGTCTCGGTTCGGAACCCTACATTTCAGCAGGATAATGGACGACCGCATGTTGCAGGTCCTGTACTGGCCTTTCTGAATACAGAAAGTGTTCGACTGCTGCCCTGGCCAGCACATTCTCCAGATCTCTCACCAACTGAAAACGTCTGGTCAATGGTGGCCGAGCAACTGGCTCATCACAATACGCCAGTCACTACTCTTGATGAACTGTGGTATCGTGCTGAAGCTGCATAGGCAGCTGTACCTGTACACACCATCCAAGCTCTGTTTCACTCAATGCCCAGGCGTATCAAGGCCGTTTTACGGCCAGAGGTGGTTGTTCTGGGTACTCATTTCTCAGGATCTATGCACCCAAATTGAGCGAAAATGTAATCACATGTCAGTTCTAGTATAGTATATTTGTCCAATGAATACCCGTTTATCATCTGCACTTCTTGGTGTAGCAATTTTAATGGCCAGTAGTGTAGCTTCATTTCACATTGTAAGATATCGCTGGTACATGTGGACAGGTATACATCGTATTTCTGTGCGTATGTACCACATGACGTATTTTATATTCATCCTATAGACTAACTGCCATACCTCATTAAAAGGACGACCTAATCCTTTTTAGTTCGACTTTGTACTGTAATTTCTAATATTACATGTGATACGACATATGATGTTTGAGTTTCGATTATCTACATTTAATAAGACAGCACATGCGAGAATAACGAACATATTATGCCAATGAATACTGCGCCAGTGGCTTACTTTTATCGACTATGCATATATTGGATTCTAAACATCTTGGTGATACCTTAACAACTGTGCCTGTACTATGATATGGTAACTGTCTGTTTGTGTCGGTTAATGGACGTAGTGACACATACTATACAATTGTTTTTTTTGTGCCAGATACACACAGAAATACGATATATACTTGTCCACATTTACCAGAACTTCATTAGAATATGGAATGAAGCTAGAAACTTAAGGTATGTAAGTAACTTGAGCTATAAAGCATATCTAAATGCGAGAGCTGGTAGACAATTGATGTATCAACCAATGTCACCATTTTTGAACGTGTTACAGTTGTTTGAAAGTGACTCATGGTTGAAACTGGCCAATTGCACGGCTAATAAAAATAATACAGCCTACTTGGATCATATTTTCATTCTCAAAACGCGACGACGCTGTGGACCAGCCCCGCATACGTACACACACACACACACATACACACAAAAAGTTAAATTGTCTCTGTGTACTCGATGCGACAGTTCTGGCTGTCTCTTCCCTTACAACGTGGCGTATGAGAGAAGCGAGGTCATGGTGGTCTCACACACAGAGGGAGTCGATAACACCTTTTTCGCCAGACTATTTTTCTGTTGCATTTCCTCGATGCACTGCCACCGCTTTATGGATCCTTATGTTGCTGTGACTTCATTTGCCAAAAGAGAGTTGTCTTCTGCGACTCCTTTAATCAAATGTGAGATTTTGTCGGCTTCTGTCATATTCGGATTCGCAATGTTGCAAAGCGCCAGAACATTCTCTATGTATGAGTCCGTTGTTTCGCCCTGCCGTTGGGCCCAGTTCTTCTAACAGTTATTCTGCTAAGCGAACTTGCTGTTGACAGTCACCAAATGTTTTCCTGAGTTCGTCCTGGAATCTGTCCCAGCTACTGAACCTCTCCTCGTTGTTCTCGAACAATTGCTGCCTTGTGTCGTCCAAGTAAAAGTACACAGCTGCCAAACATATGTGTCATCCCAGATGTTGTATTTAGCGACTCGGTCGAATCTTTTCAGCAATTTCGTCGGGTCCTGACCTGCGTCTCCCGAATACATTGATGGATGCCTGAAGTGCAGCTCACTTACTGCTGGCTTGGAATCCGTGGGTGCCTTAACACACGGTCGTTCGGAACAGTGCACTGCTTGTAGTCCGCTTCCTGTGCATGTAAACTACGGGTTTTGCGTTGCCTACTTGGAACCACAGTGAGGTAGGCGTTTTCAAGTACCTAGCCTCTCCGCCAAATTGTCGTCTATGAAATACAACACTTAGCGCTGAAAGCACGTTTATTACCAACAAAACGTGCCATCTGGAAGGAGAGTGCAGCTATTTATAGAAACATCGACTACTACAAAATACTGGTGTCTATACAAACATCGAATAATCCAAAATATACGAACATAAGATATGTCAAGAACCTTTCAGAAATGATAAACCCTGAATAACAAATGACTGCTGGAGGGCGGGTTCGAGATGGCGACACGCACCACACCACGCCACACCGTGCAGCTACGTTAGCCACTACGTCACACTTGTAAGTAGCCTGTTTGTATGTTGGCAGCTCTATAGACTGTGTTAATATAGCTGACAGCGCTCTGTGCCCTCGGCAAGAGATTCTGTGGTTGGACGGACTAGCAGTTAGCGAGTGGATAGACGAGTGTATGGTCATGTTTTTTCTTAGTGGACGCTCTGTGTTGGTAGGATTTGTATTGTAAAGTGAGACGCAAGGAAATGTACGATGACTTATGTTTGATTGGTAATGCTTGGGCAGTGGAATTATTTAAAATTGTATAATTTTTGGAACTTGATGTCACATGAATAAGGTAAAATTGTCTAAATACATTGACTGCTCTTCAACAATATCTTTCTTTTCCTAACCATATGCCTCCAAGTAGTTGGAGTCTATAGTAGTTAGGATCTTTTTATTTAGCTGGCTGTAGTTGCTGGTTGCTGTAATTGCTGTAGTTCGTGTTATGATGATTTTCTATGAGGTAAGTCACTTATAAAATAAAAAATGGGGTTTCCACTATCGGGATTCGTGATTGAAATGGGTTTAGGCAATTAACAGAATTGGAGGTAGTTTCATATTGCTTCAATTTCATATTTTTTGGATTTTTATTATTGTTAGGATTTCTTGCAATTCAAAGTCATTCCTCCGTGTTAATTATTGGAAGTCATGTTGTCAATATAGAGCAGTAAGATTGCGTTGGGCTTGTATATTGTGGGTAATAAATAAATAGGCTAAATTTGAGTTGTCTTCGTCAGGGAAAATTCTGTAGGTCAGTGTTTGGATAATAAAAATAATTAAAGACTTAGTTTCACCTGTCGACCGTTACCCGAGGATACTTCACTGGAATCTTCTGATTTCCTTGTAGTTTGAATAATTAGTGCATGATTAGAAATTAGTTATTGTTTACAGCTATCGCATAGCTATATATATGGAATTTCCTTTGTAGTTGTAGTTTCTTGTTTTTGTACTGTATTGCCATGAGCAAAGCAATTGTGGCATGCATGTGGATTTGCACTAAAATCTCGCAGTTGCTTTTGCAACTAATTAGATATTTATTATTTTCAGTGCTGTTTTTGTGTTTGTTATTTTTGCTTTTCAAATTTTTTTGTGTTATTGTGGAAAATAGTGTGATAATCATGGCGAGTGTAAAGCGTAACACAAGACTGCAAAGTAAATTGAGAAATGACAGTGACGACGAGTGTAGCTTGTTAGCACCACCTACAGGGTGTTTCAAAAATGACCGGTATATTTGAAACGGCAATAAAAATTAAACGAGCAGTTATAGAAATACACCGTTTGTTGCAATATGCTTGGGACAACAGTACATTTTCAGGCAGACAAACTTTCGAAATTACAATAGTTACAATTTTCAACAACAGATGGCGCTGCGGTCTGGGAAACTCTATAGTACGATATTTTCCACATATCCACCATCCACGCAATAATATGGCGTAGTCTCTGAATGAAATTACCCGAAACCTTTGACAACGTGATTGGCGGAATGGCTTCACATGCAGATGAGATGTACTGCTTCAGCTGTTCAATTGTTTCTGGATTCTGGCGGTACACCTGGTCTTTCAAGTGTCCCCACAGAAAGAAGTCACAGGGGTTCATGTCTGGCCTCCACGCCACCTCTTGTATGTTTCGGATAGCCCAAAGCAATCACACGATCATCGAAATATTCATTCAGGAAATTAAAGACGTCGGCCGTGCGATGTGGCCGGGCACCATCTTGCATAAACCACGAGGTGTTCGCAGTGTCGTCTAAGGCAGTTTGTACCGCCACAAATTCACGAAGAATGTCCAGATAGCGTGATGCAGTAACCGTTTCGGATCTGAAAAATGGGCCAATGATTCCTTTGGACGAAATGGCGGCCCAGACCAGTACTTTTTGAGGATGCAGGGACGATGGGACTGCAACATGGGGCTTTTCGGTTCCCCATATGCGCCAGTTCTGTTTATTGACGAAGCCGTCAGTAAACCAAATGCTGCCCACATGCATATCGCCGTCATCAATCCTGTGCACTATATCGTTAGCGAATGTCTCTCGTGCAGCAATGGTAGCGGCGCTGAGGGGTTGCCGCGTTTGAATTTTGTATGGATAGAGGTGTAAACTCTGGCGCATGAGACGATACGTGGACGTTGGCGTCATTTGGACCGCAGCTGCAACACGGCGAACGGAAACCCGAGGCCGCTGTTGGATCACCTGCTGCACTAGCTGCGCGTTGCCCTCTGTGGTTGCCGTACGCGGTCGCCCTACCTTTCCAGCACGTTCATCCGTCACGTTCCCAGTCCGTTGAAATTTTTCAAACAGATCCTTTATTGTATCGCTTTTCGGTCCTTTGGTTACATTAAACCTCCGTTGAAAACTTCGTCTTGTTGCAACAACACTGTGTTCTAGGCGGTGGAATTCCAACACCAGAAAAATCCTCTGTTCTAAGGAATAAACCATGTTATCCACAGCACACTTGCACGTTGTGAACAGCACACGCTTACAGCAGAAAGACGACGTACAGAATGGCGCACCCACAGACTGCATTGTCGTCTATACCTTTCACATCACTTGCAGCGCCATCTGTTGTTGAAAATTGTAACTACTGTAATTTCGAAAGTTTGTCTGCCTGAAAATGTACTGTTGTCCCAAGCATATTGCAACAAACGGTGTATTTTTATCGCTGCTCGTTTAGTTTTTATTGCCGTTTCAAATATACCGGTCATTTTTGAAACACCCTGTAGTAACGAAAAGACAAATGTCCAAGACAATAATTTGGTAATAGTGCGTAGGGACATGGACCAGACAGTAAATAACGGGGTAGAAATTGATACAATCATTGAACAGGGAACTATTGACCATCGATCAGCTGGTAACAGTTCACCTCAGGAATGCGAAATAACAGAACAAAATCTCGCAAATACCGTAGATACAGATTTTACATCAATACACTTTTCTCAATTAAGCCAAGACACACACTCTGCTTTTCAAAATATGAATATTGCCGGTACAAACGCACTGACGAACAACACAAAGGAACATGTTTCAGTCACTAATGCATTCTTATTGCAAATAATTCAAAAATTTGATCAAACAGAGAAACAAACACAGCAACAAATTCAAAAGCTAGACACGATGGAACAAAATCAGAAACAAACACAGCAACAAATGGAACAAAGTCAGAAACAAACACAGCATCAACTTCAAAAGTTAGACATAATTGAGGAAATTACAGAAATACTTGACAAATACGTGAAGATTTAACCACTAAGACACACATAATCGAATCGAAATATCAAAACATTTCTGAAGACGTAAAAACACAGATTTGTGAGCATTTTCAATCTATTTTTCCGTGACATGAAGACACATTACAGAACCATGAATCAGCAATAAAAGAACCGCAGATCATTGTACACGAAAATCACCACATTTTGCAAGCTAAAATTGACTCTGTTGCATTTACAGATACGGTCGGGGAACTTGTAAAAAATCAGGAAAACGTAAGGACACAGTAGATACGATTATGACACAAATGGACAATCTACAACGTGGCTCATAAAAACATAAGGAGGAAATCAACACATTATCGGAAAAAGTAGCCGAACTTCCGGATCAGTTAACAAATTTATCTACGAAGGTAGATGATGATTTGAATGGTACAAGACCGGTAGCCTTAACTGACACAGATAAGTACGAGGAAATTAGGAACTTTAAACAGAGTCAGAAAGAAATTAATAAGCAACACAAACGAGAAATACGGGAAGTATAAGATGGGTTAGGTTGTTTTGGGGAAGGAGGCCAGACAGCGAGGTCATCGGATTAGGGAAGGTCGGGGAAGGAAGTCGGCCGTGCCCTTTGAAAGGAACCATCCCGGCATTTGCCTGGAGCGATTTAGGGAAATCACGGAAAACCTAAATCAGGATGGCCGGACGCGGGATTGAACCGTCGTCCTCCCGAATGCGAGTCCAGTGTCTAACCACTGCGCCACCTCGCTCGGTGGAAGTATAAAATCAGTTGGCACAGGTGATAAGAGAATTATATATTTCCGAGGATACTCGCGCTCCGACGTGGTTTAGAAATACGGAAAAGTCGCACAGTAATAAATCACATGCTATTTCCGAGATCTTGAAAGCAGTTGGCAGGGTACACCGAGCCTTCAGATGTAACCGCCGACACGACGTAAGAATGACCGATTTCCGATTCGGCGACACGATGACTTTGACTATAAGCTCTTCATCAAGAATTCTAGTAATAACATACATTCACAAGCTTGGCTTCGTCAATTTTCTCGTTGTTTTCCTCCTAATTGGTCATTAGAGCATAGTTTAGAATTGATGTGAGGCTATTTAGAAAATGAACCAGCTGTAAGAATTCGATCGGTTATTCGCGACTGTCACAGTGAAGGAGATTTTTATCATGCCTTCCGTTCTGCATATTGGTCTCAGGCTACACAAGGTCGAGTAAAATACAGTACTATAATCATGAAGCATTTCGAACAGTCTGAGTTTTCCAGCCCTGTAAAATATTTTGAAGATATCTTACACAACAACCAGCATTTGTCAAGCCCGTACAGCTCCTCGGAACTAATTCGTATTTTCTTAATTAAATTGCCTGAACACTTTAGACATATCATTTTGGCTGGACGTTGTAAAGATGATATCGAAGCTTTTAGCGACTTATGCAAGAACTGGAAATCGACACGGACAATCGCATGATGCGAAAACAGGAAAACAAAAACAGTTACAGTTCACATCCATCACAATTTCGTGACGACAGAAACAATAACCGTACACGACAAGTATAACGCAAACCATGACCAAAACAGACACCACCTGTATGACAACCAATCGCAGAGAATAACAATAATTACAGAGACAGATCACATTTCCATGGTAATAATTATGACAGAGACTGCCTTAGAAACAGACAATATGGGAACCAGAATAATTATTATCAAGGGAGACAAAATGACTAGACGCAACAGTTCACCTCGTAATTACGATTCCGGGAGAAATTCTCCACCACTTAATCGACAAGAAAGAAATTATAGAAATTACCGACAATACGACAGACGCTATAGTCATGACACCAGATGTGAATTTAATCAGAACTACCGTAATTCAAATAGGGCAGGGCCCTCCCGAGAAGTTGAAATCGTAGAAATTAGATTTCCAAATCCCAGTAACGATGCGCGACAACAAAGAGATAATGGACAATGACTCGTACCGCAGGCAGCCACAAAACGTACTTATGAAGCTGACAACGTAGCTGCCATGACTATCAGTTACGTGAAAATGGAAGACATTAGGGACATTTCACTCTAGCAACATGACATGAAACAGAACAATACTGCAAATCCTGTAATTCACATCACAACAAAAGACATAAAATTTATGGCAGAACTTTACTCCGGCAGTCCTGTTTTGGTAGTTAGTGAAACAGCTTTCAGTAAATGCAACAAATTGAACGATTGCCCCACACTTCCTTTACGTAAAATTAAATTACAAGCTGCAATTTTTGGAAAAAACTGTAGATGTACGCTAAAAGACTAACTTAGAATTCTTTAATCAAAGTCACAGATTTATTATGAATTTTCTTATTGTTCCATTATTGTCGACGGGGACTATATTAGGTGTAGATTTTTTTCAATGACTATAAAGAAATTTTAAAGTTTCATGAAGCTGAAATAAGTTTAGAGAAAGAAGGTAAGTCAATAACTTTGAAATTTGAAGATTGGCATTCAAACCATGACGACGAAATCCATCAACTTCACCTTTTGTCATATCACAGTGTGAAACTTTCGACGGAATTTGACACTAATAATCACTTTGCAAGTACTGACAGGAATGATATTGATGACGTATTAGATACTAACATTTTAATTCAGGAAAAATCAGACAATTGAGAACTGTAATGACACTGATAGGCATGACATTTTTGACATCTTACAATCACATTCCACAGTGTTTACTCACAAAACAGGAAGAATTGAAGGATTTCAGTACGAATTTCGTGTTCGTGAGCACACAGAATTTTGCGTCAGACCATACGTCATTCCGGCGCATTATAGGGACCGTGTTAGAACGGAAATACATCTATGCTTGACGAGGGCATTATTGAACCAGCGGTAAGCTCATACAATAATCCATTACATGTTGGGAAGAAAAGCGGATCGAACAGGCTTATCTTAGATTCCAGACAAATAAATACCGTAACCATTCCTGGAACAGAACTCCAAAATTTCAATGGCGTAAAAGTGTTGTCTTCTACTGATCTCAAATCCAGCTTTTATCAAATTGAACTTCATTCGGAATGTAGAAAATATACGGCTTTTCTTTGTTTCGGCATTTGTCATCAATTTCCTTCTGGTTTGAACATTTCTGCGGCAGCATTCATTCGTGGGCTAAATTCCATATTACCTGAGTTTTTAAAAATGCACATCATAATCGCATCCGCAACAGTTTGTTACGTGTTTTTACAGAATCTGGAATTACAGTTAACTTGGAAAAATCTGAATTCTGTAGGACATAGGTGAAGTTTTTGGGTCACGTTATTCCTTCTGAGGGCATTCAGCCGGATCCTGAAAAGTTGGAAGCAATCAGAGTTATTCCTGTCCCATCCACAAAAAGACAATTTCGCAGTCTTCTAGGTCTCGCGAATTTCTACCGTCGTTTCCTGAATATGCTAGTTCTAGTAACTCCAAAACTTTGTTTTCTCACTGGCAAAAACACTATTTGGTACTGGGACGAACATGCGCATTTGGAATTTAATTCTTTGAAAGAGGCGCTACTTAACGCACCAATCTTAGCTCGCCCAGATATGTCACAGGATTTCTGTCTTAGCACGGATTCTTCTCAAGTTGGTTTTGGTGCCCATTTATTTAAAGAGGCTATAGAAAAGGACATTACTGTTCAGAAAACCATCGCTTTTGCTAGCCGCGTGCTAACAAAATCTGAGAAAAATTATTCCGTCACTGAATTGGAAGCTTTAGTTATCGTTTGAACATTTGTTAAATTTTGTTTCCTTCTTTCTGGCAAACGTGTTAAAGCTTATATCGAGTATTGCAACTTCTTATGTCTTCAAAATTAAATAATGACAGGCTGGAACGTTGGGCATTTTTTCTACAAGAATTCCATTTCACAGTAGTCTACTTTCCTGGCACGGAAAACATTGTTGCGGACGCATTTTCACGTGCACCAGCTGGCCTCGAGAAAAGCAACCCAGAAGCTAACCTTGAGATAATTTCAGTATTTTTTACATTCAGAAAGTAGCTATTGAAAACTTCGCCACTGCATCTTTAAAGGACACTGCTCATGAGCAAGGCAAGGATCAGATCTGGAAAGATATTAAAAGTAAATGGTACGAAAAGACACACACGCAGATTCGCCATTATAACTTGGTTAGGAATAACATACTCTTCAAACATTGCACTGTTGATGACAAACTATGGGTACTCTGTATTCCTGAAGATTTTGTTAATAAGCTTATCTGGTGCATTCATTTCAGCTACACATATTTTGGTCCACGGAAATGTTGTCATATACTTCGGATGACTTGCTGTTTTAACAACATCGAAAAGAGGATTAGGAGCGTTTTGTCTATTTCCAAACTTTTTCAAAAAGGTTACCATCTCACATCCTGCTCCATTATTTCCTATTATTCCTATTAGATTAAAAGAATTAGCTGCTGTTGATCTTCTGGAACCCCTTGTTAAAACACTGAATGGATTTTCGGACGTTCTCGTCGCTGTTGAGCTTACTTCAAAATTGTTTCTTTCACACCGTTACGCAAAGCCACTGGACGTTCTGTATCCAACGCCTTTATTAAAAATTTCTTATGTGAAGTTGGACACGTTGTCAAGGTCATTTCAGATAACGGACCACACACAATTCAGAACTGCTATTTGGTCACGCATGCTTCGGAATCGTAAACTCAAACCTGTTTTTATTTCATTGTACTCTCCACATTGTAACCCGTCTGAGCGCTTTATGAGGAAAATTAATAAGTCTTGCAGACTTTATTGACACAGGAAGCATCAGTATTGGGACAGATACTTAGACTTATTTAAAAATGCACTGAATGAAATGTCTCGTGACTCCACTGCTTTACCACCTATTCTTGTACTGAAGAATAAGAAGCTACAAAACAGAATCAGAGGGCTTATTACCTTTTCCGAGTACACGTAAACTTCGATATAAAGACATAATTGATTTGGCTATTAAAAATATAAATTCTGTTGCAGACAAAAGGAGAAAACTACATGGTATGACAAATGCAAAGAAACTACACATTGGTCAAAAAGTTCTCATTAAATCCCATTCATTGTCGCATAAGAAGAAATATTTGAGTCACAAATTCTTTCTGATTTACAATGGACCTTACAGGATCCGACGTATACCGCATGATAATTGCGCTCAATTTGAAACGCTGCATACTAAGAAAAGTAAAGAATTACACCACATTTCTCAAGTAAAACCGTTTATTGAGAAATAATTTGCTTTCTGACTTTGCTATAAAGAATTTTCTCTTCAAGTTACTATTACGCGTTGTCACATTTAGAAACTGTTAGCATGCAGCGAGGTTTTGGAGTCAACTATCCAGTCACTAGGACCTTGCCTACTACAGCGGTGCGGGTCTCCCGCATCGTCCCCTACGCTCCTCGGAGTATGGGACTTCATCAGCATCAGCATCCAGTCAAGAACCTATGGAACATACTAAGACAGTAATTTTGCGAGTACACTTTTATAGGGAACAGGCGACACAGTCTTATTGTGTGTACATTTTCGCTTGTCAGTTGAACGATTATATCACAACTATAATGCTCACATTCTTGGAACATATACTGCTAATGAGGTTTTACTGCAACATTTCGGTTTACTTGAAAAGACATTTTTAATTAAAGTACTTTCTGAGAGGTCACAGGTGACACAGTATTTGGTTTGTTTGACAGCCACACAATTGTACTACTACGCTACGTGTGAGTGACAAAGTTTCATTATTGCTTTTACGCTGTATCTGTTTTATGTCTGCACAGTCTCACATCAATATGTTACAGTACAGTACTTTCAACGTCACGGCAATAAACGTAATAACTGCAACATTTACACGCATAGCACTTTACTTTTGTAACTGACAACGTAAATACATAGATTTTTGGAGAACTTTGCTTATGAACGACGATAACTACGACACTTGGCACATTTTTACCGTTAAGCAATGACAGAAATTTTCTTACAGCAAGACGTACAGTTTAGTGCTACATGACACGCATTTGAGTGAGTACTTTTTGTACTTGAAACATTATTAGAAATATTTTTGAACTACAATGGCACAGAGAAGATTTTCGGTGATACATTTCATTCCGCAGTTTTAATCTGTAAGATCAGAGGTATAATAACACTATCCTTCATGGGGGTATGCCTACATTGTGTACCATGTGTGTGGCAAGCGCAAGGAGCCCTAGCTAATATGGTATTTGCTTATACAGTTTTATACAACGGTATCATACTTCTCTAACACAGAATTACCCAGCTATCTGGTCATTTAACAGAGAGAAATGCGCATTCTTACTACGTCTCTGACACATGTCTAGGTAATTCGGCAGTTAGATAACTCCGCATTTATGAAATTGAACTTTGTCCTCAATTTGTGAACTGTTCGCATGTCTTTTGTACCACTGTGATACTGCGAGAGCTTTGAGTGATGTATATTGTATGTGATCATGATTTTTGAAGCACAAGTGAGGTAGATGACACTATTGAAACGAGCAGAGAGCATTTTTTTTAGAGATTTTGAGATTATTGAAGGAAGCTAAGACGATTTGGACGTTTGATTGATGTGTTATGATGATATTATTACGACAACGATATGTATTATGACGTCGAGATATGGTTATGATAAATATGAAAAGTGAGTATATATCTGAATGTGAGTACCAGAATGTCGCCGGAAATTTTTGGACACTGTTGTTGGTAAGATTTCGTTTCTACGCACTTCTCCTGTCATTTTTCAACCTGTGAAATTTCTTTATTTGTATGTTATGTCATTGTAGCTGAAACTTGTAAATATTTTGGTGAAGAGTATATGTGACCTTACGTAGTGATCTGCTGTGCTGGGCTGCACGATAGCCTCCTTGAAACATACCCATTGTTGTGTTGTCTTTCAACTTCAATGGCACTGGTTAAACCGCTTTGTAGCTCGCCGCACTCCTGCAAGCACTCGTATAGTTGTAGAAAAGAGAGGCCGCTGACCTCACTATTGACATTTCTTTGCAGAGCACACCACAAACACGGCATACACTATTACTTGTAAACATATGATTACACTTTGGAATTTGAACTTTGTGCTACTTCCTGAAATATTCATGAACTGATGAGAAATATTCTTATGTTTACACACTTGATTATGATAAGTGTCTCTCTACGAGAGTTGAGAGAATTGCTACTGACTTATGAAATTCCATATGGCTACTGAATGATATTTTTATGGTTTGCTTTGTACATATTTTCTTATTTTATTTGATATTTTGTTTCTAGCTACGCTGCAGCGTTGGTTTTATAAAATAAAATTCAATACATATGCTAATGTGGACACTTTCTGTCAACAGATCCATTAAGTAACAATTTTATGATCCATATTCTTAAAAAAGAGCACTTGGACAGGAAAGAACAATAAGAATGAGAAGGGATTAGTAATGGGAACTGCATACATAATTTTCTTTTCAAGAACTTGATAATTTTTTTGGTACAGGGTTATTACAAATGATTGAAGCGATTTCACTGCTCTACAATAACTTTATTATTTGAGATATTTTCACAATGCTTTGCACACACATACAAAAACTCAAAAAGTTTTTGTAGGCATTCTCAAACGTTCGATATGTGCCCCTTTAGTGATTCGGCAGACATCAAGCCGATAATCAAGTTTCTCCCACACTCGGCGCAGCATGTCTTCATCAATGAGTTCGAAAGCATCGTTGATGCGAGCTCGCAGTTCTGGCACGTTTCTTGGTAGAGGAGGTTTAAACACTGAATCTTTCACATAACCCCACAGAAAGAAATCGCATGGGGTTAAGTCGGGAGAGCGTGGAGGCCATGACATGAATTGCTGATCATGATCTCCATCACGACCGATCCATCGGTTTTCCAATCTCCTGCTTAAGAAATGCTGAACATCATGATGGAAGTGCGGTGGAGCACCATCCTGTTGAAAGATGAAGTCGGCCCTGTCGGTCTCTAGTTGTGGCATGAGCCAATTTTCCAGCATGTCCAGATACACATGTCCTGTAACGTTTTTTTCGCAGAAGAAAAAGGGGCCGTAAACTTTAAACCGTGAGATTACACAAAACACGTTAACTTTTGGTGAATTGCGAATTTGCTGCACGAATGCGTGAGGATTCTTTACCGCCCAGATTCGCACATTGTGTCCGTTCACTTCACCATTAAGAAAAAATGTTGCTTCATCACTGAAAACAAGTTTCGCACTGAACGCATCCTCTTCCATGAGCTGTTGCAAACGCGCCGAAAATTCAAAGGGTTTGACTTTGTCATCGGGTGTCAGGGCTTGTAGCAATTGTAAACGGTAAGGCTTCTGCTTTAGCCTTTTCCGTAAGATTTTCCAAACCGTCGGCTGTGGTACGTTTAGCTCCCTGCTTGCTTTATTCGTCGACTTCCGCGGGCTACGCGTGTAACTTGCCCGCACGCGTTCAACAGTTTCTTCGCTCACTGCAGGCCGACCCGTTGATTTCCCCTTACAGAGGCATCCAGAAGCTTTAAACTGCGCATACCATCGCCGAATGGAGTTAGCAGTTGGTGGATCTTTGTTGAACTTCGTCCTAAAGTGTCGTTGCACTGTTATGACTGACTGATGTGAGTGCATTTCAAGCACGACATACGCTTTCTCGGCTCCTGTCGCCATTTTGTCTCACTGCGCTCTCGAGCACTCTGGCGGCAGAAACCTGAAGTGCGGCTTTTTCTACGTATCTGTAGTGTGTCGTGGCCATATGTCAATGAATGGAGCTACAGTGAATTTATGAAATCGCTTCAATCATTTGTAATAGCCCTGTAGAATAAGTTGTTGTGGTGCACCACTTTAGTGTTAAGATGTGACATAGGCTCATTGCAATTCTCTTGGGAGATAGTATAGATCTTTTCCTTGTGTTGGAGCTTTGCGTAGTTTAGATCGCAGATGCACACATGCTATTGTAAGCTTACACAAATATTTCCCTTATCTGCACTGCTGTCTTTACTGTAATATTTTTTCTGCTTGTGCTTTGTGGTGTTTAGGTATAAGTTATCGCATTTGCTGCTGCTATTTGTCAGGCAATGTCCTACTGAATTTTACTTTGTATTACTGTGCTAAGTCAGTTTTACCACTGATTTATTTTTCTTGATTGCTGCATATAGCCTTATATTAGTTGTAATGTTGCATTTGCTTTGCTAATTTAGATATAGTGCTGTTTGCTTTGCCACTTTGCATTTTTGTCATTGTTTGTGTTAATTTTTTGTGCTGCTGCATTGCCCCATTCTCTGGTTTATGTATTGTTTATGGTTTATGTATTGTTTATGTTCTGTAGATTTAAGTTAGCTTAAGGGGGTGTATGCTATATAAGAAAATGAGCTGTGATGAGTTGGGAAGAAATGCATTGAAAAGCTATACGGAAAAGGTCTACGGAAAAGGTCTGGACAAAGAATATTGTATAATGTGGAACAATTATTTTGAAAGAGGAAATGAAGACACATAAGTAGGGTATAGTGACAATAGGTTTAGGCTGGATCTTCTTCAAAACAAATTATGAGGTCCGAAAAATATGGAAGTATAAGCACTGGTTGAAAGTATAAATACAGATTGCATGCTTAGGAAGAATTTTTGTGGAAACAAATTTTGAAGCAAGAGAGGTCAGCAAGAATTAAATGAAGGTTTGGTTGGAAACGAAGTAGTTTTGGTTGAAACTAAAGGAGGTATGAGCATGAAGTATGTTAGGTATAAAATGCACACCACAAGTACTGCAATATCAAATGTTACACCTACACTTTGACACATTTACAAAAAAATGGCTCTGAGCAATATGGGACTTAACATCTGTGGTCATCAGTCCCCTAGAACTTAGAACTACTTAAGGGGCTCCGGAACGCCCTATACTTGCAATGTTAAAATAACGCTTATAAATTACATCTTTCCTCACAAAGTATTTGAGGTAGGAAGTTGAACTTTTTACAGATTATTTATTGGAATATGGGCTACAACTTAACACAGGGATTTTACAAAATTTTAGTTCAGTTATTAAAGATGATTTTTTTTCAATTGTAATGAAAATTCACAACATTTTTTTGCAATTTTTTATTTATATATTCAAAAATACAGTTTTTTGGAAAAAGGCTGTGTTAAATTATGCAGAAGGTACTGTGTAACATTTACTGAAAGTTTGAAACAAATATGTTTGGAAGATCCTTAGAAAACATGTAATTAGTATGAGAAAATAAAAGTTTTGGGAATCGAGCGACAAAGATTGGATTAACTTTTTAGTGCATTCCAGGTCCATAGGATGGATTATCTTAATCCTCTGCAAACTCCTCCTCCAGCTTCCTCTTGTTCCTCCTCCTGTTTACTCTTGCTTGTATTTCTAGACTCTTTACAGCCCTGTCTGCAGCCCGAAGGCGTTCCTTTTCTAAAGCAAGCATCGCTCGTACCATGTTAGAACCTATCTTCATTCCCATATTTCTAAATACCTTGCACCTTACAATGTTGCCATCATTGAAAGTCGCAACAGCATCATACACACCAAAGTGAAGTGTTTCTATTCCAACAAATACAGTCTTGGGGATTCTCGACCATGTAACACTATTTACACTTTCATTGGGGTTTTGAGTTTTTCCGTGAATACACTTTTTCAACAGTTCAGGTGCTGCTAAGTCTCTGAAAATAGGTTTTATCACCTCCATTATTGCATGCGGCAGACTATGCTTATGAGTGTACACTTCACCAGTTAGCAATCCTTTGTTATATTTACACCAACTGTCTTATTCTTTGGGACACAAGCTATGTTGGGGATTTTCATCGTCTTTATCGTTTACAGTAATAACATACCTTTGGCTTTCCAACATTTCTCCTTTTCTTAAAAGCCTTCAGAGGATTTCTAATAACTTTACTTTTACTCATTATTATACTTCAACAAAACAGAGACTCAAGAAACAGAATTAATTATGAATATTTTCGAGATAACGACAGAGTAAATAAACATGAAACAATCGACAATCACACCAGCGATATATATTGAACCATCACAGGTTAGCCACAACACATACTTTATCTCACATCACTAAAATGTACCTGATGAACACGGACGTTAATAATAACACCATTTGACAGCAGTTTAACAGCGCCACAGTGGGTCACGCCCATGTAGAACACATTTCAAAAAAAAAAATTAAAAATAGTTGTAGACTTCGGAATTGAATAAATTATATATCTATTAAAAGGTAATAGTCTGCAGATTCAGAAAACGCAAAAAAGTAAAAATTGAACTTTTCATGATTTTGAGCCTTTCCGGAGCCCCTTAAACCTAAATAACCTAAGGACATCACACACATCCATGCCCGAGGCAGGATTCGAACCTGCGACCGTAGTAGTCGCGCGGTTCCGGACTGAGCGCCTAGAACCGCTAGACCACCGCGGCCGGCTGACATATTTACACTTGAAAACAGATCCTGTCCTTTCCTTTGTGTTATTCCGATATTTTTATGTGTACCCTTGTGTCTCTGTGTTCTTACTATCTCTTTGTGTTTACCTAATAAGATAAATTTGGTAGAAGTTCTTTCCTTCTAATACTAAGCTACATTCACTATGATGGGGAATACTGTTATCCTCAAACCTAACCTCTGTTTTTGTTCCATGTTCTTTACTTTAGGAAGATGTTCAGACATTGTTTATTCTCTTGTTTTCTTTTGATATTCATGTGCTAAGTTAATTTTTCTACTGAATTCTCATTTTTCATTTATTTATGTATGTCATAATTCATGTAATACTCATATACAGGGTGTTACAAAAAGGTATGGCCAAACTTTCAGGAAACATTCCTCACACACAAAGAAAGAAAATATGTTATGTGGACATGTGTCCAGAAACGTTTACTTTCCATGTTAGAGCTCATTTAATTACTTCTCTTCAAATCACATTAATCATGGAATGGAAACACACAGCAACAGAACGTACCAGCGTGACTTCAAACACTTTGTTACAGGAAATGTTCAAAATGTCCACCGTTAGCGAGGATACATGCATCCACCCTCCGTCGCATGGAATCCCTGATGCGCTGATGCAGCCCTGGAGAATGGCGTATTGTATCACAGCCGTCCACAATACGAGCACGAAGAGTCTCTACATTTGGTACCGGGGTTGCGTAGACAAGAGCTTTCAAATGCCCCCATAGATGAAAGTCAAGAGAATTGAGGGCAGGAGAGCGTGGAGGCCATGGAATTGGTCCGCCTCTACCAATCCATCGGTCACCGCATCTGTTGTTGAGAAGCGTACGAACACTTCGACTGAAATGTGCAGAAGCTCCATCGTGCATGAACCACATGCTGTGTCGTACTTGTAAAGGCATATGTTCTAGCTGCAAAGGTAGAGTATCCCGTATGAAATCATGATAACGTGCTCCATTGAGCTTAGGTGGAAGAACATGGGGCCCAATCAAGACATCACCAACAATGCCTGCCCAAACGTTCACAGAAAATCTGTGTTGATGACGTGATTGCACAATTGCGTGCGGATTCTCGTCAGCCCACACATGTTGATTGTGAAAATTTACAATTTGATCACGTTGGAATGAAGCCTCATCCGTAAAGAGAACATTTGCACTGAAATGAGGATTGACACATTGTTGGATGAACCATTCACAGAAATGTACCCGTGGAGGCCAATCAGCTGCTGATAGTGCCTGCACACGCTGTACATGGTACGGAAAGAACTGGTTACTCTCCGTACAGTGGCGTGGTCAACGTTACCTTGTACAGCAGCAACTTCTCTGACGCTGACATCAGGGTTATCGTCAACTGCACGAAGAATTGCCTCGTCCATTGCAGGTGTCCTCGTCGTTCTAGGTCTTCCCCAGTCGGGAGTCATAGGCTGGAATGTTCCGTGCTCCCTAAGACGCCGATCAATTGCTTCGAACGTCTTCCTGTCGGGACACCTTCGTTCTGGAAATCTGTCTCGATACAAACGTACCGCGCCACGGCTATTGCCCCGTGCTAATCCATACATCAAATGGGCATCTGCCAACTCCGCATTTGTAAACATTGCACTGACTGCAAAACCACGTTCGTCATGAACACTAACCTGTTGATGCTACGTACTGATGTGCTTGATGCTAGTACTGTAGAGCAATGAGTCGCATGTCAACACAAGCACCGAAGTCAACATTACCTTCCTTCAATTGGGCCAACTGGCGGTGAATCGAGGAAGTACAGCACATACTGACGAAACTAAAATGAGCTCTAACATGGAAATTAAGCGTTTCCGGACACATGTCCACATAACATCTTTTCTTTATTTGTATGTGAGGAATGTTTCCTGAAAGTCTGGCCGTACCTTTTTATAACACCCTGTATATGCTTATTTCTGTTCTTTTTATAAGACCTGTATTACTACAAATGTTATTTGTATTATCATGATCTTCACTATAACGATGTTTTCTTTACACTTGTAATTGTATTCTTACACTGTAAAATTGTAATTGTATAGACACCAGTTCTTCAAGTTAGGCAAATGCTAGGGATTCTTTTTACTGTACACATTTGTCTGTTGGTCATACTATATGTATCAAATCTCAGAGATTATATGACTGTGTTAGTGCTTGCACGTGTGTTGGTAATTCAGCAAGTGACTGGTTAAAAGCATTGCTGATTGTAAGAACATCACAATAAAATTATTACTGAATGCACAAATGGTGGCTCAAGGACTTGAAATATGCACCAATACTGACCACACAGAGGTGGTTCATTGACTTGCTATTTTATCCTCAAGACTCTTCAATTGTGAGTGTGCACCCATACAGCCGCAACAGACGGCTGCTGGCCATCTCTACAAGGACTGCAGTGGGTCTGTACCTTTGATGGCTCACTGCTATCACAACGGAGAAATATATGGACATGTTTTTTCTTCGTTTTTTCTTAGTGGAGACTGTGTTAGTAGGACATGCATTATAAAGTGAGGTGCAAGGAAATGTATGATGATGTATATTTGACTGGTAATGTTTGAGCCGTGGAATTATTGACAAGTGTATAATTTTTGGAAGTGGATGTAACATGAATAACGTAATATTTTCTAAATACATTCTACATCTACATCTACATTTATACTCCGCAAGCCACCCAACGGTGTGTGGCGGAGGGCACTTTACGTGCCACTGTCATTACCTCCCTTTCCTGTTCCAGTCGCGTATGGTTCGCGGGAAGAACGACTGTCTGAAAGCCCTCGTGCGCGCTCTAATCTCTCTAATTTTACATTCGTGATCTCCTCGGGAGATATAAGTAGGGGGAAGCAATATATTCGATACCTCATCCAGAAACGGACTCTCTCGAAACCTGGCGAGCAAGCTACACCGCGATGCAGAGCGCCTCTCTTGCAGAGTCGGCCACTTGAGTTTATTAAACATCTCCGTAACGCTATCACGGTTACCAAATAACCCTGTGACGAAACGCGCTGCTCTTCTTTGGATCTTCTCTATCTCCTCCGTCAACCCGATCTGGTACGGATCCCACACTGATGAGCAATACTCAAGTATAGGTCGAACGAGTGTTTTGTAAGCCACCTCCTTTGTTGATGGACTAAATTTTCTAAGCACTCTCCCAATGAATCTCAACCTAGTACCCGCCTTACCAGCAATTAATTTTATATGATCATTCTACTTCAAATCGTTCCGCACGCATACTCCCAGATATTTTACAGAAGTAACTGCTACCAGTGTTTGTTCCGCTATCATATAATCATACAATAAAGGATCCTTCTTTCTATGTATTGGCAATACATTACATTTGTCTATGTTAAGGGACAGTTGCCACTCCCTGCACCAAGTGCCTATCCGCTGCAGATCTTCCTGCATTTCGCTACAATTTTCTAATGCTGCAACTTCTCTGTATACTACAGCATCATCCGCGAAAAGCCGCATGGAACTTCCGACACTATCTGCTAGGTCATTTATATATATTGTGAAAAGCAATGGTCCCGTAACACTCCACTGTGGCACGCCAGAGGTTACTTTAACGTCTGTAGACGTCTCTCCATTGATAACAACATGATGTGTTCCGTTTGCTAAAAACTCTTCAATCCAGCCACACAGCTGGTCTGATATTCCGTAGGCTCTTACTTTGTTTATCAGGCGACAGTGCGGAACTGTATCGAACGCCTTCCGGAAGTCAAGAAAAATAGCATCTACCTGGGAGCCTGTATCTAATATTTTCTGGGTCTCATGAACAAATAAAGCGAGTTGGGTCTCACACGATCGCTGTTTCCGGAATCCATGTTGATTCCTACATAGTAGATTCTGGGTTTCCAAAAACGACATGATACTCGAGCAAAAAACATGTTCTAAAATTCTACAACAGATCGACGTCAGAGATATAGGTCTATATTTTTGCGCATCTGCTCGACGACCCTTCTTGAAGACTGGGACTACCTGTGCTCTTTTCCAATCATTTGGAACCCTCCGTTCCTCTAGAGACTTGCGGCACACGGCTGTTAGAAGGGGGGCAAGTTCTTTCGCGTACCCTGTGCAGAATCGAATTGGTACCCCGTCAGGTCCAGTGGACTTTCCTCTGTTGAGTGATTCCAGTTGCTTTTCTATTCCTTGGACACTTATTTCGATGTCAGCCATTTTTTCGTTTGTGCGAGGATTTAGAGAAGGAACTGCAGTGCGGTCTTCCTCTGTGAAACAGCTTTGGAAAAAGGTGTTTAGTATTTCAGCTTTACGCGTTTTTTTTTTTTTTTTTTTTTTTTTTTTTAGGGCGCAAATCTGCTATGGTCATTAGCGCCCAGCCCGTGACTTAGGAAACAGTAAAAAAAACCGAAATTGAAAACCAGCAGCAATGGGAACAAAGTCATAAAATTGGAGAAACTAAAAGCAGAAGGAAGGCTTAAAAATCCACTACAGAAAGGGGTTGGTTGTCCCCAAAAAAAGCTTCAAATGACTGACGTCATTTCACTGGCACTAATAAACTGGAGAACGCGGTCGGCTGAGCGCGTGTCATCTGCTAAAATCGACGATAGATCAGGCGATAGCTGTAGACGGGCGCGTAACGGATTAAAATAGGGGCATTCAATTAAAAGGTGTCTTACCGTCCACAGCTGAGAGCAGTGGGGACAGAGTGGGGGAGGATCGCCGCTTAAAAGATGTCGATGGCTAAAAAGACAGTGCCCTATCCGGAGTCTAGTTAAAATTACCTCCTCCCGACGACGCGTTCGGGAGGAAGAAGTCCAAGCGCAAGGAAGAGCTTTCACTTCCCGCAATTTATTATTGGGAAGTGTTGACCAATGCGCGTGCCATAAATGAACAACACGACGACATAAAACGCTCCGTAGATCGCAGAAAGGAATCGATGGAATAGCTTGCCGAGGAAGAGAGACTGCAGCCTTGGCTGCAATATCGGCCGCCTCATTTCCACAGATACCAACGTGTCCCGGGAGCCAGAGGAACGCCACTGAGACGCCCCCCAGGTGGAGCAAGCGCAGACAGTCCTGAATCCGTTGGACCAGAGGGTGCACAGGATAAAGAGCTTGGAGACTGAGGAGAGAGCTGAGAGAATCTGAACAGATAACGTACTGTATCCGCCGATGGCGGCGGATGTAGTGGACAGCCTGGAGAACAGCGTAAAGCTCCGCAGTATACACCGAACACTGGTCGGGAAGCCGAAATTGATTTGGGGTGTCGCCAACAATATAGGCACTCCCTACACCTAACGATGTTTTCGAGCCGTCGGTGTAAATAAATGTGGCGTCCGTCATTTGTGCACATAGAGCAGCAAATGCCCGACGATAAACAAGTGTAGGGGTATCATCCTTGGGAAATCGACAAAGGTCTCGGAGCAGGCAGATCCGGGGACGGAGCCAAGGCGGTGCTGTACCCCAAGTTGTCAAGAAGGTTTTAGGAAAGCGGAAGGAAAGAGAATGGAGCAGCTGACGGAAGCGGACTCCCGGGGCTAGTAGGGAGGAGGAGCGGCCTGCATACCCTACATCAAAGGAGGCGTCGAAAAAAAGGTCATGGGCTGGATTAGCAGGCATGGAAGACAGATGGCTAGCATAACGACTCAGAAGGACTGCTCGCCGATTGGACAGCGGAGGTTCAGCAGTCTCAGCATAAAGGCTTTCCATAGGGCTAGTGTAAAAACCTCCAGACACTAAACGTAATCCACGGTGGTGGATACAGTCGAGACGCCGAAGAATAGACGGCCGAGCAGAGGAGTAGACTATGCTTCCATAATCCAATTTCGAGCGCACTAAGGCGCGATAGAGGCGGAGAAGAACCACTCGGTCCGCTCCCCAGGAGGTACCATTCAGGACACGGAGGGTGTTAAGCGATCGCAGACAGCGAGCCGAGAGATAGGAAACGTGGGAGGACCAGCACAGTTTTCTGTCAAACATAAGACCCAAGAATTTAGCGACGTCTGAAAACGGAAGGTTGACAGGACCTAGATATAAGGAGGGCGGAAGAAACTCCTTACGTCGCCAAAAATTAACACAAACGGTCTTACTGGGAGAGAAACGGAAGCCGGTTTCGATTCTCCAAGAGTGGAGGCGATCGAGACATCCTTGAAGACGTCGTTCAAGAAGGCTGGTCAGTTGAGAGCTGTAGTAGATCGCAAAATCGTCCACAAAGAGGGAGCCCGAGACATCAGGAAGGAGACAATCCATAATTGGATTTATAGCGATGGCAAACAGTACAACACTCAGCACGGAGCCCTGGGGTACCCCGTTTTCTTGGGAGAAAGTGCGGGAGAGAGTAGTGTTCACTCGCACCCTAAATGTGCGCTCTGCCATAAATTCGCGAAGAAAAAGGGGCAGCCGGCCTCGAAAGCCCCAAGAGAACAGTGTGCGGAGGATGCTTGTCCTCCAACAGGTATCGTATGCTCTCTCCAGATCAAAAAATATTGCTACCGTTTGGCGTTTCCGGAGAAAATTGTTCATGATATAAGTGGAGAGAGCAACAAGATGGTCAATTGCAGAACGATGCTTTCGGAATCCGCATTGGGCAGGTGTTAAAAGACTGCGGGATTCCAGCCACCAAGCTAACCGGTAATTCACCATACGCTCCAAAACATTACAGACACTACTCGTGAGAGAAATGGGGCGATAGCTAGAGGGGAGATGTTTGTCCTTTCCAGGTTTCGGAACGGGAACGACGATAGCTTCCCGCCATCGTCTGGGAAAAGTACTGTCGGTCCAAATTCGATTATAAAGGCGAAGGAGGTAACGCAGACTATGGGTTGATAAATGCAGCAACATTTGGACATGGATACCATCCGGTCCTGGGGCGGAGGAGCGAGAAGAAGAGAGGGCATGTTGGAGTTCCCGCATGGAGAAAACAGTATTGTAGCTTTCGTGATTTTGAGAGGAGAAAGCAAGATGTCGCACTTCCGCTGCACGTTTCTTCGGGAGAAACGCTGGCGGGTAATTTGAAGAGCTCGAAATCTCAGCAAAGTGCTGACCCAATGAGTTAGAAATTGCGACGGGGTCCACTAAGGTATCATGCGTGACAGTGAGCCAGAGACCGGGGAGAAACTAGGCGCGCCTGAGAACCGTCTAAGCCGACTCCAAACTTCCGAGGAGGGAGTGAAGGTGTTAAATGAGCTAATAAAGAATTTCCAGCTTGCCTTCTTGCTATCGCGGATGACGCGACGGCATCGCGCACGGAGCTGCTTATAGCGGATACAGTTGGCCAAAGTAGGATGGTGACGGAAAATGCGAAGAGCACGTCGCCGCTCACGTATTACGTCACGGCATGCCTCGTTCCACCAAGGAACT
This sequence comes from Schistocerca nitens, assembly GCF_023898315.1. Taxonomy (NCBI): domain Eukaryota; kingdom Metazoa; phylum Arthropoda; class Insecta; order Orthoptera; family Acrididae; genus Schistocerca; species Schistocerca nitens. The sequence continues at coordinate 149,554,107 of NC_064618.1, forward strand.
GGGGGGTGCCTGGGCAATTCGGAGGTGCGTGGTATTGAACGTTCCGCAGCTGTAAGAATAACGTCGGTAATATGTGTGACCTCATCGTCGACGCTGGGAAAGCGACGGTCATCGAATGTCGCTAGAGACGAAAAAAGTGTCCAATCAGCTTGGGCAAACTTCCAGCGTCGCGGGCGCATATATGGCAGTTGAGGCTGCAGTCTAAGGACACATGGGAAGTGGTCACTCGAGTGTGTATCATCAAGGGCGAACCATTCGAAGCGCCGAGCGAGCGGAACAGTACCGATCGCAAGGTCCAAATGAGATAAATTTGTCGTGGAGGCAGACAAAAATGTGGGGACCCCAGTGTTGAGGCAAACTAGATCCGCTTGGTGGAAGACGTCTAGCAATAGGGAGCCACGTGGACAAGGATGTGGAGATCCCCAATGCGGGTGGTGGGCATTGAAGTCCCCAACCAGCAAATAGGGGGGTGGAAGCTGACCAAGAAGATGAAGGAGATCAGCTCGTGCCATTGGTGTGGACGATGGAATGTATACAGTACAAAGAGAGAACGTGTATCCAGAAAGGGAAAGACGGACGGCGACAGCTTGGAAGGAACTGTTTAAGGGGATTGGGTGATAATGGAGAGTATCATGGAGAAGAATCATGAGTCCTCCATGGGCTGGAGTGCCTTCAACAGAGGGGAGGTCATATCGGACGGACCGAAAATGAGGGAGAACAAAGCGGTCATGGGGACGCAGCTTTGTTTCCTGAAGACAGAAGATGACCGGCGAGTAGGATTGTAAGAGGATCGACAATTCATCCCGATTGGCTCGAATACCGCGGATATTCCAGTGGATAATGGACATAGGGTGAACAGAAAATGGAGGAATGTGACCAAGGTCGCTGTCAACTCAACGACTGCTCTGAGCTTGCGACCGACAGCATGGAATGGCATTCAGCCGAAGGCAGAAGATCCTGATCCATAGGTTGGTCAGGAGCAGCTCCTGCCACCAGCGACCGGCCGGTTGATCGGCCGCCAGCAGTGCGCCTCGACGACACAGAAGCCCGCATCTCGTGGTCGTGCGGTAGCGTTCTCGCTTCCCACGCCCGGGTTCCCGGGTTCGATTCCCGGCGGGGTCAGGGATTTTCTCTGCCTCGTGATGGTTGGGTGTTGTGTGCTGTCCTTAGGTTAGTTAGGTTTAAGTAGTTCTAAGTTCTAGGGGACTTATGACCACAGCAGTTGAGTCCCATAGTGCTTAGAGCCATTTGAACCATTTTTGACGACACAGAAGACGGCCGAGGGCGATTTCCGCCAGGTGGTGCTGTAGATGGGACACGCCTTGGCGGAGAAGGAGAGGAACTGGGTTTCTTTGTAGCCTTCTTGGAAGTATGATGTTTAGAGGAAGGAGGAACCGATGGTTGCGAAGTTGCCGTACGTAAAAACTCTTCACGAGTATGCTCTTTTTTCGAAGTCTTGGTGTCTGACTTTTGGGCTCGAGATTTAGCAGAACTCGACGAAGGGTGAGCCAGAGAGTGGGCAGGCGAAAGTGGTGAGGTTGAACGGGCGATCTTTGCGCTGGCCGATCTGACGACAGTGGCACTAAAGGTGAGGTCGCAAGTCTGCGTGGCCGCCTCCTTTGTTGGCCGAGGAGAAGCAAGGACAGTGCTGTATTGTCCTTTCTGAGGCACGGTGGGCTGTCGACTGGCGAATAATTTTCGAGCAGCAAAGGTCGACACCTTTTCCTTTACTCTAATTTCCTGGATGAGCTTTTCGTCCTTAAAAACGGGACAATCTCGAGAGGAAGCAGCGTGGTCACCCATACAGTTGATGCAGCGAGGGGATGGAGGTGGACAAGCACCCTCATGGGCATCCCTGCCACACGTAACACATTTGGCCGGATTGGAACAGGACTGGCTGGTGTGATTGAACCGCTGGCACCGATAGCAACGCGTAGGGTTTGGGACGTAAGGGCGAACGGAAATTATCTCATAGCCTGCTTTGATTTTCGATGGGAGTTGAACCTTGTCAAATGTTAAGAAGACAGTGCGGGTTGGAATGATGTTCGTGTCAACCCTTTTCATAACCCTATGAACAGCCGTTACGCCCTGGTCAGACAGGTAGTGCTGAATTGCTTCGTCAGACAGTCCATCGAGGGAGCGTGTATAAACGACTCCACGCGAGGAATTTAAGGTACGGTGCGGGTCCACCCGGACAGGGAAAGTGTGTAGTAGTGAGGTACGCAGCAATTTTTGTGCCTGGAGGGCACTGACTGTTTCTAACAACAGGGTGCCATTCCGTAATCTGGAACAAGACTTTACAGGACCTGCAATTGCGTCGACACCTTTCTGAATAATGAAAGGGTTGACCGTGGAGAAGTCGTGACCTTCGTTAGACCGAGAAACAACAAGGAACTGTGGCAACGACGGAAGAACTGACTGTGGTTGAGACTCAGTGAACTTACGTTTGTGAGCAGACATAGTGGAAGGTGAGGAAACCATTGCGGAAGAATCCCCCATGATTACCGGCGTCTCCGATGGCGCGCTCCTCCCTTGTGGGGGCCCTCTCTGAGGGCACTCCCGCCTTAGGTGATTGTTCACACCTCAGGTCACACCTCCCGACAAACGGACGGAGGGACCAATCGGCACTTTCGGAAGGTATCAGCTCGGGTAATCACCCCTCCCTGGGCCTGGCCGTTACCAGGGGGTACGTACGTGTCCTACCTGTCTACCCGGGGTGGGGAATTACGCGTTACCCCGTCACCGGCTACGCATGGAAGTGCGTGGGTCGGCCTTCAGACACGCACAGGGAGGAAGAAAGAGAAAGGGAAAGAAAAGAAGAGGTCTCAAACGCCGCAGCGGAGAAAAGAGTAGAGAGAAGAGGTAAGGAAAATAGAAGGACAAAGGTAGGATGAAGACTTACAAGCAAGGAAGGCGAAGAATGTGGTACATTTACAAGCGTCCGTCTCCGGGCGTAGGCACAAACCATACCCCCAGAGGGGGAGAAAGGGAAGGAAAGAGCCAGAGGTGAGGGGGGGGGCGAAGATGGGGGATGGGGAAGGATGCGGAAAGAGAAGGTATGCAGCCCGGAAAGGAAGGAAGGCCACATCAGCTCGGGGTCCCGTGCTCGCTACGCACGTATCCACAAAAGAGTTGTGGATCCCCTGGGGGGAGCTTTACGCGTGCCATCCTCTGTTTCAATGCCACCATCATCCCGGATTGACTGCTCTTCAACAAAATCTTTCTTGTGCTAACCATATGCCTGCTAGTAGTTATTGTCTATAGTAGTCAAAATCTTTTTATTTAGCTGGTTGTAGTTGGTGGTGCTGTAATTTCTGTAGTTCGTGTTATGAAGATTTTCTGTGAGGTAAGTGACTTATAAAATAAAAAATGGGGTTGCCACTATCGGGATTCGTGACTGAAATGAGTTCAGGCAATTAACAGAGTTGGAGGTAGCTTCATATTGCTTTAATTTCATAGTTTTTGGATTTTTATTGTTAGGATTTCTTGCAATGTGTTAGTTATTGGAAGTCATATTGTCAATGTATAGCAGTCAAATTACGTTGGGATTGTGTATTGTGGGTAATAAATGAATATGTTGTGGTTGAGTTGTCTTTGCCAGGGAAAATTATGAAGGTCAGTGTTTAGATGTTGTTGTTGTGGTCTTCAGTCCTGTGGCTGGTTTGATGCAGCTCTCCAAGCTACTCTATCCTGTGCAAGCTTCTTCATCTCCCAGTACCTACTGCAACCTACTTCCTTCTGTATCTGTTTGGTGTAATCATCTCTTGGTCTCCCTCTACGATTTTTACCCTCCACGCTGCACTCCAGTACTAAATTGGTTATCCCTTGATGCCTCTGAACATGTCCTACCAACCGATCCCTTCTTCTAGTCACGTTGTGCCACAAACTTCTCTTCTCCCCAATCCTATTCAATACCTCCTCATTAGTTATATGATCTACCCATCTAATCTTCAAAGACTTAGTTTAACTCTGAGCGCTGCACAGCGCGCGGCAATATGCTGAGAGGCCTGCAGTCGCGGCTTGATCCGTATTTCTTACTTTGTCATTCTCTTAATGCAATTTCATCTATGAGAGTGCGACTGGACACCGTGTGGTGTATGGGTTTAAACGACAGCACGTTAATGTTGCAACTAAACAGTCTCGTCAGGTTTACTGTGGAGAATGCGTCTCAAGTCTCCCATTACGATGACGTGTTCCTATTGACACCGAATCGAAAGTGATTCCGACTGAAAGGAAGCAATTCCGCAGATTTCTTAGGTTTGTCGACGAGATGAATTAAGCCATGTTGGCTCTAGCCGTATTTCAACGAACATGAATTCCACTCGTCTTTCTCCGTTAGGGTTCAACGTGCTTAAGTTTTCGGCTCAAATCGTGTGTAGGCGCTGCGTTTGTTTGCCGTGTCAACCCTAAGAAACGTACAGTGGTTGAAGAAAAATGTGAAATCTCCAAAAAACAATACATTACCGTGACTGGTATGGTGTAGGAAATCTGTGGACATTCAAAAGATCTTCCAGTCTTTTCCGAAGTGATAAAAAGAGGTCCTGTGCGGTTTTGAAGGGAATCTTATGCCATTATTCCTGTAGGTGGCAAATTCAGGTAATGTAATGGAGGTGGATAGCTACCACGTACCCTTTTCTCCAAGGCAGACCACAAATGCTCAATAATACTGAGATCTGTTGTCCGTGATGGCCAGGGGAGATGCGCCTGTTCATCCTTCTGCTCACAAAACCAGAGCTGTGTGACCAGGAAACCTTGCCGCCTTGGAACACAGCATCACAACTGGCGAACAAACATTGTACCAAGGGATTGACGTGATTAGCCAAAATAGTCACATAATTCTTGGCAGAAATGCGAATGCGAGCTTGCAGAGAAACTATAAGGCCTATGGAGTATCACGATATGGCTGACCAAATCGTCATCGAAGCCCCGCTATGTTTCACTTAAAAATGGTTCAAATGGTTCTAAGCACTATGGGACTTAACATCTGAGGTCATCAGTTCCCTAGACTTAGAACTACTTAAACCTAACTAACCTAAGGACATCACGCACACCCAAGTCCGAGGTTGGATTCGAACCTGCGACCGTAGCAGCAGCGCGGTTCGCACTGAAGAGCCTAGAACCGCTCGGCCACAGCGGCCGGCTATGTTTCACTCTTAGAACGTATGCTTGGGCAGAAGATGGAAACAGTGAGAAACAAGACGTTCTTCCATTGTTACATAGTGCAGGTTTCATGGCTTCGGCACCACGTGTTCCTTTTATAGGCATTTGGATCTCTGATTTCTTTTCCTGACAGCGTGAGCGAGTATGAAATTCAGTTCTGCAGTGACTACTGCAGCTGTCGTCCTCTTATTTTTAGTCACAAACCTCTTCAATTACCATCTGTCACGATCACTCAACATATAGTTTTGTCGGTTTTATGACTTAGCGAATGATGTGTTTCAGCTTTCACTGTATACGCTATAAAACTTCGATACTTACCTCTTGAAACACAAATCACTTCAGCTCCCTTGGTTACGAGCACCAACAATTTGCCCATGTTCGAATCCACTTAGCCCCGATGTAATGCACTATCAACTATACCAGTTGTTCCGAAAGTGGGAGTAGTTACCCCGGAGGGGTAAAATGAAATTTTCTGAGTGGCAAAAACTATACGGTTCGGTTCTTTCAGTCACAAAACTAAATTATTTTCAAAAGGTCATTACTGTTATCACTATTTTGTAAGACTCTAGTATCGATTGTATAGGGTATCAATAATTACTTTTTCTCAGTTAGTAGCATTAATGCTGTGGTGGTTACAGGTTACTCACATAGTCCACCCACTACACACATACGTTTTGCTTTGTTCTATGCATCGTTGATGATAAAATTGAGACATACAAGTAACAAATGCTAAATATCTCAAGAAAATATCTTCTCCAAGTTGCAGATAGTACCCGCAGTAGTTCAGAAACGGCTTCATTACTCGCTTCGAAACTGATAAGTGATTTAATTGACAGAACGACACAGCAGTAACTACATAAGTGATACGATAGTGCTGCAAACAATTTTATTATTATTATTAGAGTGGTCAGACACAAAACATTAACAGCCTGAAGTCGTCCAATTTCTGCAAGTTCAGAAATAAGGAGTGCAGTAATGAAGTGATTTATGAACAATACGTATAGTGCACACATTTCAACTCGTTTGATTTTAAATGGAGCTGCAGTGTGCAGGTCAAGCAAGTGCCACAATGGAGAGGAGTAATGCAGGGGAAGCACGTTTCCACCCTCACTGTGGATAGTAAGCTTTCTCTTCTGAGAAGGAATTGTGGGTAGCACTTGCAATGCACCACGAATTCTTTCGTCTTTCATTCTAACACACACACACACACACACACACACACACACACACACACACACACACACACACATACACTCAAACTAAATATCATTCATCTTTCATTACTTTAAAAATAAAAATGTTCCAAGAAAAATCTTTCATCGTACAAACATCCTGCTAAAGTTGGTGATAATGTGTGGGAGGGAGGGGGGCGGCAACAGATGGCAAGGGGCGGGGGAGGGTGGGGGTACTAGGTAATGTCTGATTGCACTCAGTGGGTAATGGTCTAAGAAAGGTTTGAAACCACTGAACTACACGGAACATTGTTCTGACCAACGACTGATTCTTGCAACGTACTGAGGACTCTTGAATAGCATCTATATTTATGTTCAGGCATGAATTTCTCCCGGTGTTTTCATATTTTTGTCCAATCCTTGCATTTCCCGGAGGATAAAAAGATTCGGAGGGTACGATTGGTCTTAGCCACGTTTCAGACAGTACAGTTGCGTGGAAACTGAATTGGTGGAAAAGGAGGCTGAATTATTCGTATTGTACGGACAAAGATTGCATATTGTCGCAGAAGAAGCTGAGTTCAAAATGGTTCAAATGGCTCTGAGCACTATGGGACTTAACATCTATGGTCATCAGTCCCCTAGAACTTAGAACTACTTAAACCTAACTAACCTAAGGACATCACACAACACCCAGCCATCACGAGGCAGAGAAAATCCCTGACCCCGCCGGGAATCGAACCCGGGAACCCGGGCGTGGGAAGCGAGAACGCTACCGCACGACCACGAGATGCGGGCAAGAAGCTGAGTAGCACTGTGGTGTAGTTGTTATGATGCATGGAGGGTCGTGAGTTCAAAACTCACCTGGACTGCACAATTTTAATTTCTATATTCGGTTCGAGTACATTCTAGAAGTATCCACAAGTGTCAAGAATCATTGTACTGGAATGTTCTGTAGCTGTATATATACTGTGTGTGTTCTGGCCGGCCGGCCGAAGTGGCCGTGCGGTTAAAGGCGCTGCAGTCTGGAACCGCAAGACCGCTACGGTCGCAGGTTCGAATCCTGCCTCGGGCATGGATGTTTGTGATGTCCTTAGGTTTAACTAGTTCTAAGTTCTAGGGGACTAATAACCTCAGCAGTTGAGTCCCATAGTGCTCAGAGCCATTTTGTTCTGGCCGGAGGCAGTTCGCTCCGCGCTCTTGTATGTTCAAAATGTTCAAATGTGTGTGAAATCTTATGGGACTTAACTGCTAAGGTCATCAGTCCCTAAGCTTACACACTACTTATCCTAAATTATCCTAAGGACAAACACACACACCCATGCCCGAGGGAGGACTCGAACCTCCGCCGGGACTAGCCGCACAGTCCATGACTGCAGCGCCTTAGGCTCTTGTATGTGCAAGTGCTGAATAAACCTTCGTTAAGTGAAGTTAGCGTTCGTGATTCATCTACTTACACCTTCTTCTGCGTGACAATATTACGATACCTTACTAACATTCTGACACGTCCTGACACATTTAGTAGCAACGATTTACTGCAACCTTCAAAAATTTGGCTCCGCGTAATGTGGTCCGAAACTTTTCAGACATGAACCGCTCTATGTGATTATAGTAACTGTATATGTGACTCTGAATCACATCTTGTGTGGAAGGATCTAATAGTGTTTGGTTAGAGCTGTGCATGAAACACTTGTATATCGTTAGCATCGTTGTGTGTATATATACGAGGGGCGTTCAGAAAGTAAGCTCCGATCGGTCGCGAAATGGAAACGACTATGAAAATCCGATAAAGCTTTGCACAGATGTGTTGGGTAGTGTCTCTAGTATAACCCCAGTTAGCATCACGTCGCTCTTCTCATTTCTGAGCTCGCAGTGAGTGCGTAAAGATGTCTAGAAAATAGTGTCTGCCGCCAAGTACGAGGGCCTGGTGAGAAATTTCGCCTGAAGCTATGCAGCTAACATTACATAACTGTCGTGCTGTTTCGTCTTCAAGACAATTCTCAGCCGCATTCTGCAGGGGCAATGAAGATGCTCCTGCATCGTTTGCAGATGGAAATGTTAGATTACCCACAATACAGTCCGCAATTGTCTCCCCCTGAGTTTCATCTCTGGTCACATGAACCGCTGTCTTTGACGACAACATTTTGACACAGACAACGAGGTGTAGGCCAGCGTGGAGAATTGGCGGAAAGCACTGGCGGCTGCCTTCTATGATGAGGCTATTGAAAAGTTGGTACAACGCTATGACGAAAGTCTAAGTCAGAACGGCGACTACGTAGAGAAGTAGCTGAAAGGTGTAGCTAATTGTTACAAGTAAAACATTTCTGACGTTCACTGTGGTTTCAATTTGGCAATCAATCGGAGCTTACTTTCTGAACAGGCCTCGTATATATATATATATATATATATATATATATATATATATATATATATATATATATGTGTGCGTGTGTGTGTGTGTGTGTGTGCGTGTGTGCGTGTGTGCGTGTGTGCGTGTGTGTGTGTGTGTGTGTGCGTGTGTGTGTGTGCATGTGTGTGTGTGCGTGTGTGTGTGTGTGTGTGTGTGCATGTGTGTGTGCGTGTGTCTTGTTGTTATGTTTTAGTATATTATTATTGGTTAGCTAATTAAAAATGTTCTTTTCTTATTTACTATTATAAATAAATATTCTTTATGTGTGCTTTTAATTTTAACTATTGGTTTTAATTATTCATTTTAGATGGTTTAGGTTAGTTCTTTATTTTCTTTTATCTCCACTCCTTAAAACCTGGAAAATATAAATATTTCGTTTTAAACACCACCGGGGAGCAAGAGATGTATTCCGTAGTGGCGATCTCGCGGAAATTCCTCGTTGTTATCTGCTCCACCTGAAACCTCTGAAACCTTTACTCGCTACGCAGATCGTTCGGCACAACTGTGTGCTACGTTGTTAGATGAGTCTAGATCATAGTACCAATAATTTAGCAAGTTAAAGTTTATTAATGCGAAGACAATCTCTCGACGACTGTGGAAAATGCAGGTTCGCGCTATCGTTCCAAACATCACCTCCGAGCGATCTACATCTCATAATATCCGTACCGTGATAATTAACTAATTTCAGTATGGAGATATACACACCTTGAATACTTGATGTTAGTTACTCGAGTTTATTTTCTGCGAAAAACTATTTGAACACTGACTGTAAACCGTAACAGAACAATACAATCTCTCTCCTCCTCTCACACCTCCGATCGCTCCATTTCCTTCACAGAGTCCCTAAAACAAAATCTTTGGTTCGGTAAGACACAGAGATGAGTTCGTAGCACGGAACGTCCGATTCTCGCAGTCGGTATATGCCGTTCAACACAATATCAAATCGTCGCACTATAATTACATTTATTTGTACACCATTATGTGTCATGGAATACGTAGTTGAAGTGCCAGCTCCAGATTTCGGGATACAAACACAATAAGAAAGATTGCCGGACAAGGTGCAATGACTGTTTGGCAAAGGTGAACGGTTCGGGCGTGACGTTGAGCGCCCTTGACTGGAGCAACCATGAAGTTATTTTGATCGGACTTTAGATGCTTCAGGATGAGTACTGTCAACCGAGCCTTTCCTGTAGTCTCTACTTTTTCCCCAGTTCATTTCAGTACCACCTCATTAGTTATTCGATCTAGCGAACAAAAATATTCTTCTGAAGCACCACATTTCAAAAGCTTCTGTCCTGTTCTTGTCTGAATTGTGTGTCACCCAAATGTCACTTCTATACAAGGCTACAGTCCAGTACATTCATAAAATATGTTCTTTCACTTAAATTTATATTCGATGTTAACAAACTTATGTTTTTCATAAAAGCTTTTCTTGCTATTGCCAGCCTGCGTTTCCTATCCTTTCTACTTCGATCATCATCAGCTATTTTGCTGCCCACTCAGCAAAACTCATCTACTAATTGTAGTGTCTTATTTCTTAATCTGGTTCTCTTAACATTTCCCGATTTGATTCGATTATATTCCATTGCACTAGTTTTACTTTTGTTGATCTTTGTCGTATAGCCTCCTTTTCAGAACATTAACCATTCCGACTAATTGCTGTTCCAAGCCCTTTGATGTCACTCACAGAATTACAATGTCATTGGCAAACCACAACATCTTTTTCATTCTCTCTGAATTTTACTCTACTTTCCGAATTTCTCCTAGCCTCACTTTATTGCTTTCTTACTCTACATAGTGTATAACATTGGGGACATGTTAAATTCCTGTCTCACACCGAACTACTGCTACCCTTTCATGCTCTTTGACTTCTATAACTGCAGTCTAGTACTGTACAAGTTGTATGTAACCTTTCGCTCCCTGTGTTTTACCCCAATACCTTCAGAATTTCAAAGAACATATTCTAGTTAACATTGTCAAAAACGTTCTATAAGTCTACAAAAGCTGTAAAAGTATGTTTGCCTTTCTTCAGTCTAGCTCTAAGATACGTCATAGTGTCAGTATGGACTCGCATGTTCCTACATTTCTCCAAAACCCGAACTAATATTCCCTGAGGTCAGCTTACATCAGTTTTTCCATTCTTCTGTAAATAATTTCTGACACTGTTTTGAAACGTTGACTTGTTAAATTGATGGTTCGGTAATTCTCATACCTATCACGACCTACCTGATTTGATACAGGAAGTAGTGCATTCTTTTTGAGGTCTGACGGTACTTCGCCCATCTTGTACATCTTGCGTACAAGACAGAACAGTTTTGTTGTGGCCAACTATCCCAAGAATATCACTGATTCTGCGAGAATGTTACCTACTCCAGGGGACTTGTTTTGACTGAAATCTATCAGACCTCTGTGAATGAATTTTCAGATACTATTAAAATACACATTCCGTTTTTCGATTCAAAAACAAAAAAGCTCCAAGATCGAAAAGCTGTCCAAAAGCTGGTGACCTAAAGGATCACTTTCTTAGAGAGGGGTAACTGAACGCAAGGTGAGCCACGCAAAAGAACGAAAAGGAAGGTAGAAAATGTGTCTCGCACACATGATATCCTCTTGCGACAAGAGTAACAATGACATCTGAGATGACAGGGCACTCGCATGCTAATGGAAGTCTGCGCGCTGTGTTTACATTTAGTGGATGGCTCTGGAGAGGGGGTTGGAAGGAGAGGGAGGGGGAAGTTGGCACCTGGTGAGAGGCGTTGGGGCGGAGGGTAGGCAGGTGGCGGTTACGTGACTTCAACATAGAAACCAAACGTCAGGCAGTGTGTGCATACAACGTCAGCCAGCTCAATGCATTACTCGACAAAGCAAAGTGAAGGCTTGACAGTTGCAAGAACCAAGCTTCGTCACAAAGTAGAGGCCGGTACTTGCTCCGAGAGGTGCTTTCTGGTTTAAGGACAGTGGTTACAGACAGTCTATTGCGAGAAGATGCAGCAGCTTCAAGGTAACACCCAAAGCCCCCCTTACACCGAAGCGAAGGCTGAAGGAGAATTCTATCCGCTGGATGTCGGTTTTAGAGCGAATCATCCTCCCCGCTTCGGCGCTAGCTTCGATGGTTTATAGTGCACTCGCTCTGCTGAAGTGTGCTCTTTCCACCCGCTAACTGTGCTTGGCCTTGATTATTGTGTTTTTTGGTGATGGAATGGATGGCTGAACACGTATTTCTGTTGATAGAAGAGGATAGCTCCCAAAGGTACTTGTGGGGTCCTAAAGATCGTACAACCTCGGGAATGGGCGCAGACGAAAAATACAGGGTGAACATCAATAAAATCGACAAATTGCAGGGGGCGATTTCCTGACTCAAAATGGAAGAAAAAAGGTTCTACGAAAGTGTGTCTGGAAAAGCATCATTGCCTCAATAGCTGGCAATGACGAATGACAGATCCTCTGAAACGTGCCGTGTTTTCCTTGCGTGTTGCAGGGCGTGAGATCGACGCAGCGTACTATAAGCAGCCATTTCTGCTGAAGGTTCCTTCGGCAGTAAAAGAGGACTGATGACAGAAATTCCATTATTGTGATGATCTGGTGCAAACACCATCGACAAAATCCGTCCCACAGAGGGAAATCCGCTGCCGATAATCCTTACATTCGATGCAGTAATAGGAATAGCAGCGGTTGTCATGCAGGGCACACATTATAAATGCGGACTTTTTAGGTTAGGCTTTAATGTGACTGTTACTGACATCGAATGAAACAAGTTTACTGTAACCTGTTTCTGTTTATTCATATCCACAACGCGTTTCTAACGATTAAACCTCAATCATCAGATAGATTTGCTTATGTTAGTATGGCATATATTTGTGTTATCATTTTGGAGTAACTTGTGGCACTGTCTAGTGGAGAACCAAACCACTATTTCAGAAAATGGTTTGGAGTAGGTTTTTGACTAAAAATTAAACGTATATCTAAAGATGAAAATAAAGAAATAAAACAGAATACCTCCAGAGGTCCCAGGCTCCATTCTCTATCCGAACACATCACACGTCATGTTTTGTAAACAAAGATGGTGTCTTTAATCTATTAGGTTCAAAGAAGAAACAGCGAAACAGAAACATTATGTCCAAGTACAAAGCACATAAAACAACGTTATTTGAAATAAATTTTAAGGGAATGTGGAGTTCTTTGTTTGAGTTGTGAATATTTCAATGGATGTACAAATCCTTCTCTGTCAAGTACATATAACTTCAATTTAATACTGTTTTATACAATTAGGTACTTGTTGCAAGCCTTAAGTACAATAATTATGTTGCCAACAGTGGGATTCAGGGAAAGGGATGAAATAATTAAGTTGCCGACAGTGTTATTCAGGGATATGGATGAAAGATGGAGGTCGAGACTGAGTAAGTGAGTGAGAGAGAGAGAGAGAGAGAGAGAGAGAGATACAGATACTGGGTGGAAGGAGTGACAGGAGGAGAGAAACTTTTCTTGAGTGGGGAGTTCTTAAGATTACTTCTGTTACATATAATGACTGAGTAAAGGTTGGAATAATACATTTGTTAATGTTTAAAAAAAATGCAGATATATGTACAATTTATGCTGCTAGTTGATGTACATATAGTTCCATGTTGAGAGGGGGTACAAGCTGTTAGTGTGACTGTATATTTGTGAATGAGGCCATTCCATTGTTCATTTGGGAATATCATAGTAACATAACTAATTATTTATAGTCACTATAGTGTGTGTGTGTGTGTGTGTGTGTGTATATATTGCAAATTTAATAATGTAGGCTGTTGTTGAAAACAGAGATGATACTATTGTAAATGTTCTCATTTTTGGATTCAGGATGTTTTGTTTGGTATTTGTATATTTTAAGTGTTTTAAGGATGTCTATTTTTTTGCTTTTAGGCTGGATGTGTAGGGCAGTGACACTTGTGTTGTTGACATCATGTTTTATTTCATGCAGATGGTGGCTGATATGTGGTATTTTTCGTTTTTTAGTGCTACTATGTGATCTTCGAATCTAATCTGAAATGATCTACCTCTAAAGCATATGTAGAAACTGTCACAGTCCAAACATTCAAGTTTGTAGACTGCTATATGATAAAGTGGATTCTGTGTGTTGTTGTTCTTAGATAACTCCTGCTCAAATTTGTTGTCAGTGGTAAGGATATGTTTATGCCTTTCCATTTGAAGACAGTGGCCATCTGATATGAAATATTACCTAGAAAGAGGATTGTATGGAATATGTAATTTTTTGTGGTTTGATTGATTTGTTAGTAGTAAGTGTCTTAAGGTGTCTACTATGGAGCTGCTACAGCCATTTACAACAGCTGTTTGTTTTATTATTTCTAGTTCACATTTACCTTTAGAGAGTGGTAGTTGCATATCTCAGGAACACTGCCATTTTGTGGACTGTGGGGTGACAGGAGGACCTGTGCATGGAAGTGTGTGTTGTGGTAGGCTTCCGATAAATTTCAGACTGCTGCCTATTACTTTTTATTCTAACGGTAAGGTCTAAAAGGTGCATACTGTTGCAAGGTTGGTGTTCAGTTGTGAATTCTAATGTTTATGGGAATTGTCGAATTCACTGATATCATCTTTTATGCCACTGATGAAAATCTACATATCTACAGTAGCAGAGGATGTTTCTGAGGAGGTGTTGATTGGAATTCAGGAATTTATCTTCTACATTGTTTATTAATATTTCATCTAATGATCTGGGATGTTTTTGAGCCCATTGCTAAGCTATATATTTGTTTGTAGAGTTTATTGTTGAATTTGAAATAGTTACGTGAGAGTTTGAATTCCAGCAGGTTCATTAGTTCAGTAATGGGAGTGGAAGAGATTTTTTATGCTTTTGTAGGTTGACATGAATTATTTGTAGTGTGGAGTCTATTGGAAAAGAAGAATAAAGGTTCTGTACATCAAATGAGGCAAGTCGAAACAAACACAACAACTGCAAAGAACACATGGGAAAGTGTGTGAAAACTGTGGATGAAACATGAATTGAAAGAACTTAATAGTAAAAAAACAAATGTTCAACACACAGTTTTATAGTGCAGAGTTACAGTTGAGAAAGTAGCATATACACTATACTATGACTTCATAATTATAAAAAATCAGAAAGTACACAGAAGAAAAATTAGCTAATCTTATTAAACAACAGTCACCTCCCAAATTGAAGCAAAACAACTGAAAGAAACACACATTCTACACACCTTTCCTAAACAACACCGACATAATATTCGCTGCAGAAAGAGAGGCATTACTCAGAAAAGGAATGAAACACAATGTCGAAGCTCCACTGGATAAAAAGAACCGAGAGTGACTCATCACTAGTATCACACAGACTCCAACCACCTCCTTTAGGAATCAAAATGAAATAATAGAAGCCTGCCACAATATCAACGAAATTTTGAGAAGGGGAGTCAAAACAATTACCATCAAGCAAGAAAAGAGAAGCCCTTACAGGTACTATTAAGAGTAAATGAAATATAACTAACAATTATTATAAGAGCTGACAAGGGCAATGCAGATGTTGTAATGAACAGAGAGCAACATACATAGAAACAACTTTCGACTTCTTCCAAGCCACAACATGACAGAAATACCTAAAAATTCAACAGCCAGGATACGAAAACTGATTAAACACATCTCAACAAACTTCCTACTCGCCACCTAAGAAGCAAGAAAAAATGTAGCAATGAGCCCACAACATCCTTGTCTTAAATCACAATCAAAGATTTAAAAAAATGGGACCTCCATCCGGCAAGGACACACGCAAATTGAAGCTCAACAAAAAGCCCTTCAAAATTCTCAACGAAACATACACATTCAATAATAATACAAAAACTTAAAAAACAACAGAATTTGCATAATATGTCAAAAACATGAAAGTTCGTGATAGAGCCATACTTGTCTCATGTGACAAAACCTTTATTACCCTGTGTCAGTAGATTCCACACTACAGGTAGTTAATGCCAATCTACAAATGGACACTGACTTCCAACAGAAAGGTATCAACATATCCTTTACCACTGACAACAAGATTAGGCAGAAGTTACCTCAAAACTGCAACACATGGAATTCACTTCATCATACAGATGTGTACATATTGAATGGTTTGGGCTGTGACAGTTTTTATGTAGGCCAGAGATGTAGATGATTTTAGATTAGATTCAAAGAACACATGACAGCACAGAAAACGAAAAATACCACATATCAGCCACTCATTTTCATGAAACAAAACACGATCTCAACAACACAGTTATCACCACCAACACATCCAACCTAAGGGCAAAAAACTAGACATTCTTGAAACACTCTATATATACAAACACCAAAGAAAACAATTGAATCCATCTTAAATGACAACATTTACAATAGCATCATCTTTATTTTCAACAATAGCCTACATTATTATATGTGAAGTGCACGCACACACACACACACACACATACACACACAAACATATCTATCATAAATAATGTTACCATGACATTCCCAAATGAACAATGGAATTACCTCATTCTGAAATATACAATCACAACCAACAGCTTGCATGCTCTGTCAGCTTGAAACTGTATGTACAGCAGCTAACAGCATAAATTGTATATGTTCCTGCGTGTTTTTAAAACATTAACCAATTTGTTATTCCAAACTCCACTTAGTCACTACAAGTAACAGATACAACGTTAGGAACCCCTGCTCCAGAAACGTTTCTCTTTTCCAACCACTCCTTTCACCCTGTATCTGAATATTTCTCTCTCCCTACGTCTTTGTCTCTGCCTTTCTCTCTCTCTCTGCCTGGGTACTTTCATCCATATCCCTGAATCCCACTCTTGGCAACATAATTATTGGACTTCAAGTTTGCAACATGTCACCTGATTATATAAATGAGTATGAAATTCAAGCTATATAAATTTTATAGAGAAGGGTTTGTACACCCCTTGAAATATTCAGCAATTCAAACAAAAAACTTCACAGTCCTTGAGAACTTATTTCAAGTAATCTTGTTATGGTATACACACATCAAAAAAAGTTTTGCATCACCCCGGTTTCCAGAACTTCTGAACTTAGACGTTGACTGTCGATATTGTATCACAGACACAGTCCCTTTGATTGTTCAGAGATGTCACTAAACCCACCCAAAGATGTAAACAATCATGCATGAGCAGCGCCTATGAACCAGAGTTCCAGTTATTCCACCAGGAAGGAGGTACACGGATCGTGTTGTCTGCAGTTCAACCATGCCTAGACCGTCAATACTGCGATTAGATCGCGTCGCATTGTTACTTTGTACCAGGACGGCCTCTCAACAAGGGAAGTGTCTAGGGGTCTCGGAGTGGACCAAAACGACGTTGTTCGGACATGGAGGAGATAGAGAGAGACAGGAACTGTCGATGACATGCCTCGCTCAGGCCGCCCAAGGGCTACTACTGTCGTGGATGACCGTTACCTACGGATTATGGCTCGGAGGAACCCTGACAGCAACGCCACCATGTTGCACTTTTCGTGCAGCCACGGGTCGTCGTGTTAAGACTCAAACTGTGCGAAATAGAATGCATGATGTGCAGCTTCACTTCCGACGTCGATGGCGAGGTCCATCTTTGCAACCACAACATCATGCAGTGCGGTGCAGGTGGGCCCAACAACACGCCGAATGGACCACTCAGGACTGGCATCACGTTCTCTTCACCGATGAGTGTCGCCTATGCCTTCAACCAGACAATCGTCGGAGTCGTGTTTGGAGGCAACCCGGTCAGGCTGGACGCCTTATACACATTGTCCAGCGAGTGCAGCAAGGTGGACGTTCCCTACTGTTTTAGGGTGGCATTATGTGGGGCCGAGGTATTCCGCTGGCGCTCATGGACGGCGCCGTGACGGGTTTACGATACGTGAATGCCATCCTCCGACCGATAGTGCAATATCGACATCATATTGGTGAGACATTCGTCTTCATGGACGACAATTCGCGCCCCTATGGTGCACATCTTGCGAATGACTTCCTTCGGGATAACGACATCGCTCGACTAGAGTGGCCAGCATGTTCTCCAAACATGATCCCTATTGAACATTCCTGGGATAATTTGAAAAGGGCTATTTATGGACGACGTGACCCACCAACCACTCTGAGGGATCTACGCCGACTCACCATTGAGGAGTGGGACAATCTTGACCAACAGTGTCTTGATGAACTTGTGGATAGTACGCCACGACGAACACAGGGGTGCTCCTGGGTATTAGAGGTATCGGTGTGTACAGCAATTTGGACCACCACCTATGAAGGTCTCGCTGTATGGTGGTACAACATGCAATGTGTGATTTTCATGAGCAATAAAAAGGCCGGAAATGATGTTTATGTTGATATCTATTCCAATTTTCTGTACAGGTTCCGGAACACTCGGAAACGAGTGTAAGTAGGCTGTTAAGGTTTTCTTATTGGAAACGCCACGTAGCGCTCTGTATGAAAATCACTGGCTGTGCTGTGTGCAGTCTGTGGCTAGTTTGCATTGTTGTCTGCCATTGTAGTGTTGGGCAGCTGGATGTTAACAGCGCGTAGCGTTGCGCAGTTGGAGGTGAGCCGCCAGCAGTGGTGGATGTGGGGAAGTGAGATGCCGGATTTTTGAGAGCGGATGATCTGGACGTGTGTCCATCAGAAACAGTACATTTGTAAGAATGGATGTCATGAACTACTATATATATTATGACTTTTGAACACTATTAAGGTAAATACGTTGTTTGTTCTCTAACAAAATCTTTAATTTGCTAACTATGCCTATCAGTAGTTAGTGCCTTCAGTAGTTTGAATCTTTTATTTAGCTGGCAGTATTGGCGCTCGCTGCATTGCAGTAGTTTGAGTAATGAAGATTTTTGTGAGGTAAGTGGTTTGTGAAAGGTATAGGTTATTGTTAGTTAGGGCCATTCTTTTGTAGGGATTATTAAAAGTCAGATTGCGTTGCGCTAAAAATATTGTGTGTCAGTTTAGTGTTGATCACAATAGAGAAAGAGCGAAATGTCTGAGTACGTTCAGTTCTGCTCAGCTGTTTGAAAATCAAATAATGTAACAGGTTTAGCAGCACAGTAATTCATTAATTTTTCTAAGGGGACGTTTCATATGGCGACCCTTAGTCGAGGATACCTCACTGGAATCTGATTTTTTTCTTGTAGTTTGTGTAGCTTTTGTTTATTGCTAGCGCGTAATTGTAGAGAGAATCTCCTTTGTAGTTGCAGTCTTTCATTGTTGTACAGTAAAACAGTTGTGGCATGCATGTAGATTTGCACCAAGTATTTCGCAGCTGCGCTTAGAATTAACTAGATATTATTTTCAGTGCTATGTTAATGTGTTCTCTTATTTTTGCTCTTCAAATTGTGCTTTTCTGTGTTATCGTGTGAAATATTGTGACAATAATGGCGTGTGAAAAACGTAACACTAGGCTCCAAAGTAAACTGAGAAATAATAGTGACGACGAGCGTAGCTTATCAGCACCACTGTGTAATGAATTAACAGACATTCGAAGTAGTAATTTGGTAATTGTGCATAGGGAAATGGAGTGGGCGGCAAATAATGGCGTAGACAGTGAAACAATTAGTGAACAGGGAAGCATTATCGATCGATCGGTCGGCAACAGCTCGCCTCAGGAATCCGAAATGACAGGACACAATCTCGCAAATACCTTAGATTCAGGTTTCGGGGCCTCACCGTTTTCTCAAATAAGTCAAGACACATTTTCTGCTTGTCAAAATGTGAATGTTGCCGGTGCAAATTCGCTGCCGACAAGCACTGAGGAACATGTTTCAGACACCAGTGCATTGTTGTTACAATTAATACAACAAATGGGACAAAAGCTTCAAAAGTTAGACACAATGGAACAAAATCTTCAAAAGTTAGACACGATGGAACAAAATCAGAGACAAACACAGCAACAGCTTCAAAAGTTAGACTCATTGGAACAAACGCTTGAACAAACACGTGAAGGTTTAACTGCTGAGTTACTTAAAATCGAATCGAAATGTCAAAAAGTCTGTAATGACGTAAAAACACAAATTTGTGAGCATTTTCAACCTATTTTTTCGCGCCATGAAAATGCATTACAGAATCACGAAGCAGCCATAAAAGAACGGCAAACTATTGTTCATGAAAGTCATGAGACCTTGCAAGCTAAAATTGACTCAGTTGCATCTACCGATTTGGTTACGCAACTTGCAAAAACTCAGGAAAACTTAACTGGCACAGTAGATACTCTGAAAATTGGTTCAGAAAGACACATGGAGGAAATTAGTCCATTATCAGATAAAGTAGTTGAACTTTCGGATCAGCTAAATAATTTATCTACGAAGGTAGATGATAATCTGAATGACACAAAACTGGTAGTCTTTAATGACACAGAAGAGTGTGAACAAATTAGGAAATTCAAACAAAATCTGAATCAAATAAATACGCAACACCAAAGAGAAATCCGGGAAGTACAAGATCAGCTGACACAGGTAATACAAGAATTACGTATTTCAGAGGACACTCGCGCTCCAGTACGGGAAGAGGGACATAGAAATACGGAACAGCCACAAAATAATAACACGGGGTACTTCGGAAATTATGAAAGAAATTGGCAAGGTACATCGAATTTTGAGATGGAACCGCCGAAACGAAGTAACAATGACCGATATGCGACTCGCCGACATGATGATTTTGACTATAAGCTGTTTATTACTACATGTAAATTCAAAACATTTAAGAATTCCGGCAACGACATTCATCCACAAGCGTAGCTTCATCAATTCTATCATTGTTTTCCTCCCAACTGGTCATTAGAGCATAGATTAGAATTTATGTGTGGCTATTTAGAGAATGAACCAGCTGTAAGAATGCGATCGGTCATTCACGATTGCCACAGTGAAGGAGAATTTTATGATGCCTTCCTCTCAGCATACTGGTCTCAAGCTACACAAGACCGAGTAAAACGTAGCATAATAATGATGAAACATTTCGAACAATCTGAATTCTTCAGTCTTGTGAAATATTTTGAAGACATGTTGCACAAGAATCAGTACCTGTCAAACCCATACAGCCCCTCAGAACTCATCCGCATTTGCTTAATCAAATTACCTGAACATTTACGACAAATTATTTTGGCAGGACGTTGCAAAGACGACATTGAAGCTTTTCAGGGACTCTTACAAGAATTAGAAATTGACACTGACAATCGCGGAACGCGAAAACAGGAACACAACAATTACAGGTCACATCCGTTGCAATTCCGCGATGAAAGAAATAATAACTGAACACGACAAGGCTATTCTCACAACACAAATCGTGACCAAAAGAGACACCACCCGTATGACAACCGCTGGCAGAGTAGTAATAATTACAGGGAAAGATCACCTCTCCGTGGTAGTGACTATCACAGAGACAATCAGAGAAACAGACAATATGGGAACCAAAATAATTATTATCAAGGGAGACAGAATAACTTTAGACGCAACGGTCCAGCGCCGACATGACGACAGACGATATGATCGTAACGACAGACCTGAATTGCATCAGAACTGGCGGGATTCAAACAGGGCAGGGCCCTCTCGACAAGGTGAATGTGTAGAAGTTAGGTCTCCAAATCCCAATAACGACGCGCGCCATCAAAGAGACAATAGGCAATGACTCATACCGCTGGCAGCCACAAAACGTACTTATGAAACTGACGACGCAGCTGCCGTAGATAGTAATTACGTAAAAATGGAAGACATTAGGGACATCTTACTCCAGGAACACGACGTAAAACATAACAACATTGCATATCCTGTGATTCATATTACAGTAAATGACGTAAAATTTACGGCAGTACTTGACTCTGGCAGTCCCATTTCAGTAATTAGTGAAACAGCCTTTAGCAAATGCAACAAATCGAACGATTGCCCCACACTTCCGTTACGTAAGATTAAATTACAAGGTGCAATCTTTGGAAAAAGTGTAGATGTGCGCCAACAAACCAACTTAGAATTGTTTTGTCAAAGCCACAGCTTCTCTATGAACTTTCTTATTGTTCCATTATCGTCGACGGAAATTATATTGGGATTAGACTTTTTTAATGAATACAAAGCAATCTTAAACTTTCACGATGCTGAAATAAGTTTAGAGAAAGAAGGTAAGTCAATAGCTTTGAAATTTGAAGATTGGCTCTCAAACCATGACGAGGAAATTAATCGGCTTTACCTTCTGTTAGACAACAGTTCGGAATTTTCTACGGAACTAGACACTAACAATAACTCTGCAAGTACCGACAGGGATGATATCGACGGCGCATTTGATACTAATGAGTTAATTCAGAATAAAGTTCAAACAATTGAGATTTGTAATGACACTGATAGGCAAGACCTTTTTGAGATTTTACAAGCACATTCCACAGTTTTTACTCACAAAACAGGAACAATAAAGGGATTTCAATACCAATTTCGTGTTCGCGAGCATACTAAATTTTGTGTTAGACTAGACGTAATTCCGGCACATTATAGGGACCGTGTTAGAACAGAAATACAATCTATGCTTGACGAGGGCATTATTGAGCCTGCAGTAAGCTCATACAACAATCCATTACATGTTGTTGAGAAGAAAAATAGATCGATCAGGCTTGTCTTAGATTCGAGACAACAATACTATCATCATCAGATCTGAAACAGACGGGCCGCAAACGTTGGAAGAACTTCTTCAGAATTTTAATGGTGTAAAAGTGTTGTCTTCTATTGATCTCAGATCCAGCTTTTATCAGATCGAACTTCATCCAGAATGTAGAAAATACACAGCTTTCCTTTGTTTCGGCGTTTGTTATCAGTTTCGGAAACTTCCTTTTGGTTTGAACATTTCTTCGGCAGCATTCATTCGCGGGCTAAATTCCATATTACGTGAGTTCTTAAATCGTCACATCACCTTATATCTGGACAATATTATGATGGCAGAAGCCTCATGGGAACAACATAATCGCATCCTCAACAGCGTGTTACATATTTTTGCAGAATCTGGAATTACAGTTAACTTGGAAAAGTCTGAATTCGGTAGGACAAAGGTGAAGTTTTTGGGACATATTATTTCTTCTGAAGGCATTCAGCCGGATCCTACAAAGTTAGAAGCAATCAGAGCCATTCCAGTTCCATCCACAAAAAAATACGTCCGTAGTTTTCTAGGTCTCGTAAATTTTTACCGTCGGTTTCTGAATATGCAAATTCTAGTTACACCAAAACTTTGTTCTCTCACTGGAAAAAATACTATTTGGAACTGGGACGAACAAGAACAGTTGGAATTCAATTCTTTGAAAGAATCGCTACTTAACGCGCCAATACTAGCTCATCCAGATCTGTCACAAGATTTCTGCCTTAGCACGGATTCTTCTAATGTCGGTCTTGGTGCCCATTTATTTCAAGAAGCCACAGAAAATGACACTGTTGTTCAGAAAACCATTGCTTTTGCTAGCCGAGTGCTAACAAAATCTGAAAAAAATTATTCCGTTACTGAATTAGAAGCTTTAGCTATCGTTTGGGCATTTAACAATAATCCGATTCTTTCTTTCTGGTAAGCACGTAAAAGTATACAGTGATCATCGTGCATTACAATTTCTTATGTCTTCAAAATTAAATCATGACAGGTTAAAACGTTGGGCATTGTTTCTGCAAGAATTCCACTTCACAATAGTCTATATTCCCGGCAAGGAAAACATTGTTGCGGACGCACTGTCACGCGCACCGGCTGGGCTTGAGAAAAGTAACACAGATGGCAACCTCGAGAAAAATTTCAGTATTCTTGACATTCAGAAAGTCGCCTTTGAAAACTTCATCACCACATCTTTAAAGGACATTGCTCATGAACAAGATAAAGATCCGATTTGGAAAGACATCAAAAACAAATAGCATGAAAAGACACACACTCAGATTCGGCATTATTATCTGGTTAGAAACAACATACTTTTCAAACGCTGCACTGTTGATGACAAGCTATGGGTACTTTGCATTCCAGATGATTTTGTTAATAAGCTCATTTGGTACATTCATTTCAGCTACGCACATTTTGGTCCACGAAAATGTTATCATAGTCTTCGAACGACTTGTTATTTTAACAATATGGAAAAGAGAATTCGAAGAGTCTTGTCTATTTGTAAACTTTGTCAAAAGGTGAAACCATCTACTATCTCACATCGTGCTCCGTTGTTTCCTATCATTCCTTCTAAATTAAAAGAATTTGCTGCTGTTGATTTCTTGGGACCCCTTGTCAGAACATCGAATGGATTTTCGTACGTTCTGGTCGCTGTTAAACTTACTTCAAAATTTGTTTCTTTCACTCCGTTACGTAAAGCCACTGGAAAGTCTGTATCCAACGCCTATGTTAATAATTTCTTACGTGAAGTTGCACACGTTAGTAAAGTCATTTCAGATAACGGACCGCAATTCAGATCTGCTGTTTGGTCACGCATGCTTTGGAACCATAAAATCAAACCTGTTTTTATTTCATTGTACTCACCACATTGTAACCCGTCTGAACGGATTATGAAAGAAATCAATAAGCTTTGCAGACTTTATTGTCACAGAAAGCATCAACATTGGGACAGATATTTACACTTATTTCAAAACGTGCTGAATGAAATGCCTCATGACTCCACTGCTTTACCACCTACTCTTGTACTGAAGAATGAAGAACCACCGAACAGAATCAGAGAGCTTGTACCTTCCCGAATACACATAAACTTCGACACAAAGACATAATTGATTTGGCTATTAAAAATATAAAATCTGCAGCAGACATAAGGAGAAAACTACATGGTAAAGCAAATGCAAAGAAATTATATATTGGTCAGAAAGTTCTCATTAAAGCTCATTCATTGTCACATAAGAAGAAACACTTGAGTCACAAATTCTTTCTGGTTTACAATGGACTTTACAGAACCCGACATATACCACATGATAATTGCGTTGAAGTTGAAACTGTGCGTACTAGGAAGAGTAAAGGTTTACACCACATTTCACATGTAAAACCGTTTATTGAAAGATAATCTGCTTTTTAACTTTGTCTTTGCCATAAAACTTTTCACTTCACATTTCTAGTATGCTTTGTCAGACTTAAGAAACTGTTACCATGCAATAATGTTTGAAGTTAAGTATCCAGTCAAGAACCAAGAGAACTTATTTAAACAGAAATTACGAATGCATTGTTATAGTTAACAGACGACACAGTGTTGTTATTTGTACATTCTTGCTTGTTAGTTGCACGATTACGTAACGACTATCAGGCTTACATACTTAGAACATGAGATTTTAATGCAACATTTTGGTACTTGAAAAGATACTCTTTATTTGAAGTACATTCGATGAGATTAAAGATGACTTAGTATTTGGTTTCTTTGACAGTTTCACGATTATATCACGACGCTACTAATGTATGACACAATTTACATTGTTGGTTTCGTGCTGTATCTGTTTTATATCTGCACTGTTTTTCTGTATTATTCTGGAAA
This sequence comes from Schistocerca nitens, assembly GCF_023898315.1. Lineage (NCBI taxonomy): Eukaryota > Metazoa > Arthropoda > Insecta > Orthoptera > Acrididae > Schistocerca > Schistocerca nitens. The sequence continues at coordinate 149,579,333 of NC_064618.1, forward strand.
GTAAAAAAATGTTTTAATAGTAACTTTTGTGGTATAGCTACAATGAGACAATCTTTTTCGTAGCACAATAATACGTTACATTATAGTGCTTTCTTGATCATGGTAAGGTACGTAATAACTAGGATATCTATACGCAAAGCATTTCAATTTCGTTTATGATGAGGTGAGTACATTGACTTCAGCAGAACATTGCTTACAGAGGACGATAACTACGACACTTCCACAGAATTATCTTACAGCAAGACGCACATTTAGCGCTAGAGGACACACATTTGAGTGATTAATTTTGAACTTAAAACATTTATTTTTAAAGATTTTTGAATTACAACGAGACAAAGGTTTTCCGTGATGCATTTCATTCCATTGCTGTAATCTTTAACACCTGAGGGTATAATTACATTAATCCTCAGGGGGTACAAGCTTACTTTGTGTACCATGTGTTTGGCAAGCACAAGGAGCCCTAGCTAATATGGTATTTGCTTATACAACTTTACACATTGATATCATATTTCTCTAACACATGTAACACATAAATTACACAGCTATCTGATCATTTAACTGAGAGAGACAAACATGTTTTTCTTACTATGTCAGTGACAGATGTTTACGCAATTACACAGTTGGATAACTTCACACTTATGAAATTGTATTTCGTCTGTACTTTGTGAACTGTTCATATTTTTTCGGAACCATTGTGATACTATGAGAGCTTTGAATGATGTATTTGGTATGGGATCACGATTTTAAAGTACGTTTGAGGTAGATGACACTATTGATATGAGCAGAGAATTTTCTTTAGGTTTTGAAATAATTGGAGGTAGCTACAACGATTTTGAGATTTGACTGAGGTGTTATGATATTATTACGATGACGATGTGTATTATGCTGCTGAGGTATGTTTATGATCAATAAGCTGATGCTATATGAGGAATTTGATTATGCTACGACCCTGATTTCGAAAAGATGTGGTTCATGCAAGATCCCATCGAAGCAGGAAAGAGTTTGATGTCCTGGAGGAGCACTTTGGGGACCGCATTCTGGCTCTTGGGTACCCAGGCATGGGCCTCGATTGGCCGCCATATTCTCCGGATCCAAACACATGCGACTCCTTTTTGTGGGGTTATATTAAAGGCAAGGTGTACAGCAATAACCCCCAAACCATTTCTGAGCTGAAAAACGCCTTTCAGGAGGTCATCGACAGCATCGAAGTTCCCACACTTCAACGGTTCATGCAGAATTTCGCTATTCGTCAGCGCCACATCATCGCCGATTATGGCAGGCATATCTGTGGTAACGTTTACATATTGAATAGTGTGCACGCCTTAGTTTGTAACTAATTTACCTTTTTTCATATAGTTTAATAACTGTCACCCTGTAAATGCTTTAAAAATTTGGCCAAGTGCGAGTAGGACTTACGCTCTGAGGGTTCCGTTAACACTTATTTATCTAGACAGTTCATCGAACCCAGGACTCGCGAATTTCCTCTATTTTTGCCTGATATCGATACGGGCAATGGCGACTGAAGACTTCCGGCGTAAGAAGTTACCCTTGTTCTGTCAATGGCCTTTTCAAAGAGGGAGGAGGAGCGAACTGAGATTCAGGGCATTCTCTTGCCCTCGGCGTGGCAAACTACTCTAAAAGGCGGCAAAATCAGCAGTGATTAATGACATAAGGATGCAAAAGACGGGGCAAACCACTTCATTAAAGACGTATAACGTGTACCCACAGGTCACGTGACCCGTAGTTGTCATGATGATCTCTCCAGTAGCAAAAGATTCAGCCCTAGATAGCCATTCAGTTCTCCAGAAAGGACTGTCAAATGGGATGTGACATGAGAAAGAGATTGAATAATCAACGAAAGGGTCACGCTCTATCAGTCGGACGTGGAATGTCTGAAGTCTGAACGTGGTAGGGAAGATAGAAAAACTGAAATCTAGAATCTGGATATAAAGGGGGGGGGGGGGCACTGAAGGGAAAAGAAAAGAAAACAAGGATTCCTTGTCGCACAAGTATAAGGTAATATCGACAGCAGCGGGAAATGGTGTAACAGGAGTAGGATTCGTTATGACTAGGAAGGTATGGCAGAGATTGAATTACTGTGAACAGTTCAGCGACAGGGTTGTTCTCATTAGAATCGGCAGTAAATCAACACTGACAACAGTAGTGCGGATATACATACCGACGTCGCAAGTAGAAGATTAAGAAATAGAGAAAAATATATGAGGATACTGAACGGGTAATTCAGTACGTAAAGGGAGATTAAAATCTAACAGTCATGTGGGACTGGAATGTGGTTGTAGAAGAAGAAGAAGAAGAAGAAGAAGAAGGAAGGGTTAGGCACGGGAAAAGTCGACCGGTGAAAACCGATACTGGTATTTTAGTTCTGAATAGTCGATACCTCCGGTATTAGCAGTATCTCGCTTATAATAAGTTTTCTTTTATTTTTTTACTAACAGTCAGGTAAAAATCAAGTTTATCAATTTTCCATAGACGTGGTGCTAAAGTTTTTGATTTTTAAATAATTTTTTTTAAAAAGAGTAATGTTTAATCGTAAAAGTTCCATTGCTTTGAAATATGGAGTTATTAGATAAAATGGGAAAAGCGATCAGTACTTTTCTGATAACTATGGCGACAATTAGGAACGACAACAAACACATGACAAAAAATCGGTACAGCATTGTTGAGACAATTATATACTAGGCATGCGGCGTGACCTATTAGACGATGATTGTAACCTTTGCAAACGTAGAACTTAACACGAAAAATAGAGTTCCCGAACCCCAGTTTTCTTCCTTTAGCACTGACTTTTTGTAACGCCAGCATAGTGGCACGATCCTCAATTACAACTTGACGCTTGAGCTGAGTTTAAAAAAATTGGCGAATATTGCTGACTTTTTGTAGGACTTAACGCCTCATTGCTTATCGAGGAAAACAGTGCACGTTGGACGGACTAAGTTTTCTTCGATTTACGTGTTTCATTTGATATTTTGGTTCTGCATATCGTGAAACGTAGAATGCGAAAGAGTGAGGGAGTCTTAGAATTTTTCGAATTTTGTTCGGTGTCTATTTTTGTTACTTAAAATAATAACAATAAACACCCGAAAATCGGTTGTTTCAGAAACTGGTTATTTTGTGCGGTTTTAACAGTCATGTTAAATTGGAGATGGAAACAATCGTTATAATCGCAGACTGGTTGTTTTAGCAATAACCACCATCTCTAGAAAGTATTACGGGAGAATATGGGTTTTGTACTAGCGATGAGAGGACAAAAACTAATTCAGTTCTGCAATAAATTCAGCTGGTAACACTGAATACTTGGGTCAATAATCGTAGAAAAGAAGGAGATATACTTCGAAAAGGTGTGAAGATTAAGATACATTACATCATTGATAAGCAGAGATTCCGAAGTCAGACACTGGATTGAAAAACGTACCCAGGTGCAGATATAGACTCAGATCACAATTTAGCAATGATGGAAAAATAGGCTGAAGTCTAAGAGACTAGTCAATAAGAGACGATGCGCAAAGAAGTGGGATACGGAAACGGCAAGGAATGAAGTTCTCTGTGGCTACTGAATTGCGATAAGGACTAGCTCAACAGGCACTTCAGTTGAAGAGTGGACATTCGTAAACAAGGCAGTCACAGAAGTTGAAAGAAAAACACACGTACAAGGAAGGCAACTGCAAAGAAACCATGAGTAACGGAAGAAATACTTCAGTTGATCGACGAAAGAAGGAAGTACAAAAAGTTCAAGGAAATTCAGGAATAGAAACATACAAGACACTTAGTAATGAAATAAATAGAACGTGTAGGGAAGCTAAGGCAAAGTGGTTGGATGAAAAATGTGAAGAAACCGAAAAATAAATAATTGTCGGAGAGACTGACCCAGCATATAGAAAGGCCAAAGCAGGCTTAGATGAAATTAAAGGCAAGGGAGGTAACATTAAGATGCAATGGGAATTCATTAAACACAGAGGAAAGAGCGGATAAGTAGAAACAGTACATTCATGGCATCTGTGCGAGAAAGAACTTGTCTGATGACGTGATTGAAGAAGAAACAGGAACTGAGGGGCAAGAGGTGGGGTTTCCAATATTAGAATCAGAATTTGAAAGAGCTTTGGAAGACTTAAGAACGAATAATGCAAAAGGGATAGATAACATTCCATCAGAATTTCTAAAATCTTTGGGAAAAGTGTCAACAAAATGATTATTCGCGTTGGTGTGTAGAATGTATGAGACTGGCGATATACCATCACACTTTCGGTAAAATGTCATCCACAGAGGTCTGAAGACAGTAAGAGCCGACAAGTGCGAGAATTATTGCAAAATCAGCTTAAAAGCTCATGCATCAAAGTTGTTGGTAAGAATAATGCAGAGAAGAGTTGAAAAGACAATTGAGGATATGTTAAATGACGAATAGTTTGGCTTCGGGAAAGGTAAAGGCACCAGATAAGCAGTTACGATGTAATGGAAGAAAGAATGAAGAAACATCAAGACACGTTCATAGTATTTGTTGACCTGGAAAAAGCGTTCGACAATGTAAAATGGTGCAAGATGTTCGAAATTCTGAGCAAAATAGGAGTGAAGTATAGGGAAGACGAGTGGCATACAACATTTATAAGAACCAAGAGAGAACAGTAAGAGCCGGCCGGAGTGGCTGAGCGGTTCTAGGCGCTACAGTCTCGAACCGCGCAACCGCTACGGTCGCAGGTTCGAATCCTGCCTGGGGCATGGATGTGTGATATCGTTAGGTTAGTTAGGTTTAAGTACTTCTAAGTTCTAGGGGACTGATGATCATAGTGCTCAGAGCCATTTGAACCATTTGATTTGAGAACAGTAAGACAGAAAGATCAAGAACGAAATGCTGGTATTAAAAAGGGTGCAAGGTAGGGCTGTAATCTTTCGCCTCTACTCTTCGAGGTGGCGCAGTGGCTAGCACACTGGACTCGCATTCGGGAGGACGACGGTTCAATCCCGCGTCCGGCCATCCTGATTTAGGTTTTCCGTGATTTCCCTAAATCGCTCAAGGCAAATGCCGGGATGGTTCCTTTGAAAGGACATGGCCGACTTCCTTCTCCGTCCTTCCCTAATCCGATGTGACCGATGACCTCGCTGTCTGGTCTCCTCCCCCAAACAACCCTAACCCTATACATAACAAGCAGTGAAGGAAATAAAAGAAGGATTCACGAGTGGGATTAAAATTCCAGCTGAAAAGATATCAATGATAATATTCGCTGATGAGATTGCTATCCTCAGCGAAAGTGAAGAAGAACTACAGCATCTGCTGAAAGCAATGAACAGTGTAATAAGTACAGAATATGGTTGGAAAGTAAATCGAGGACAGGCGAAAGAAATGAGAAGCAGCAGAAAAGAAAAGAGCTAGAAAATTAAAATCGGAATTGGTGATCACGAAATAGACGAAGTAAACGAATTCTGCTGTCCAGGCAGCAAAATAAGCTATGGCGGACGGAGCAAGGAGGACATGAAAAGCACACACTTTGGGAAACCCAGAAAAGAATCGGAGCATTTGAGATGTGATGCTACAGATGTTGAAAATTAGGTGGACTGATAAAGTAAGCGATGAGAAAGTTCTCCGAAGAATCGGTATGGAAAGGAATATATGGAAAACACTGACAAGAACGGACAGGATGATAGACATCTGTTAAGACATCCGGGAATAACTTCCTTGGTATTAGAGGGAGCTGTAGAGGATAAAAACTGTAGTGGAAGACAGAGTTGGAATGCATCCAGAAGGTAACCGAGGACGTAGGTTGCAACTGCTGCTCTGAGATGGAAAGATTCGGAAACGAGAGGAATTCGTGGTGGGCCGCATCAAACGAGTCAGAAGACTGATGATTAAAAAAAAAAGGCTAGTGTTTTAGTGACGTTATTGTTTTAACATGAAGTCATTTTTTAATATCGACGACGGTAATTGCTTACAACGTACATATAGTATTTTGTTGCGAGTGTACATACTCTTACTCCGATTTTTTGGTTGTTTACTTGTCTTACAGTGACATCACACACAATTAATGTACTAATGTATTAATGGTACTCGGAACGTAGCTTTTGTGCAGTTGGTGAGGGTAATTGCTTTTTACAGTGTGAATTTTTCATTGTCAATAATAATTTAACTATGGGCACTCTCATAGTGACGTCACACACTGATAATGCAGGCTGAATGTAGATTTGGTACGAAGAAAGAGGATATCTGTTATTAACCAATGCGTTGTAGAAATTGTTAAGCACGTTGGTTAGAATATCGAGCTGTGCTAGTTGCTTAACATGGTATACTGACGTAAGATTTTTATCGCACTGTGGTAAGTGGGCAGTCTCATTTCTTTTCACACGTGTGTCTTTAGAGAAAATCAGTTCGACTTGTAAATAACAGCGAGTCGTGTGTTGCCAATGCCATTTTTTAACAAACTGTGAGAGTTCAGTCGATATGATTGTTACTAATGAACTATACATCTTACTGTATTGTTGTATTCTTCCAACTCCCCACTAGACGAAATCTTCTTAAATCTTTATTCGTCGCCAAAGTCTACTAAGCTACAATCGGACTTCATTACATGCTGCCTACATATAACAGAAAAAGAACAGCATGTGCCTTTATATTTCACAACCAGATTACGTAATGGCATATTCAATCAATTAAACAAAATAATATTCCAAAAAGATTCAGTATATGTTGATATTATTGTGTATATTATATTAGAGCCGTTGGTATTCCTTGGAGCCACGCACGGCACAGCAACATCTTTCGTGCACTTGCGATGACGTCAAACACAGCGTTACAGTATTTGTCTCCGCACGAAACCTATTAGGAATATCTCAATCAAATAAATAGAAGAACCACCACAGAATGTGCTCTGTAACAAACCTTCATACATAATAAAGATAGTTCTAATTCTAGAAATGACTGTTCTAGTCGACTTTAACAAAACATATAACTAAGTACTTGTTCATTTATATATAAAATTATTACGGGATTTTCCTATTAACTAAGTTGTTTCCTTTTTTGACATCCTTACCAATGAAATAGCAGGAAATCTCGTATCCTCTGAAGACTATGATGGCACAGCACACACAAACATTAATACAGGGGCCGGCCGCGGTGGTCTAGCGGTTCTGGCGCTGCAGTCCGGAACCGCGGGACTGCAGGTTCGAATCCTGCCTCGGGCATGGGTGTGTGTGATGTCCTTAGGTTAGTTAGGTTTAAGTAGTTCTAAGTTCTAGGGGACTTATGACCTAAGATGTTGAGTCCCATAGTGCTCAGAGCCATTTGAACCATTTGAACCATTAATACAGGGACTTGTTACTCGTAGCAACGGATTATTTGTTGCACTTTGAAATTTGCTTATACCCTCGTTTTTAACACGCTGTGACGTGACCACGTTGTTATGTCGAGCCAGAGGTGCTGTTTACGTACAGTGACTGTGCTGCACAGCTCTGCAGCATAGCACCACTGCTCTTGGTGGAGCCAGACAAATATTGTAGGCCTGTGTGCACAATGAGAACTGCAGCTGGCCCTATTTATGTCTGTGGTAGACACTGTGACAAGTGCATTGCGGCACTCCTATCCATGTTTGAGGATAACTGCTAGATGTTTCCTCCAGGTTAACCAAGGAGGTGCGCAGAGATTACAGGAGGCAGTGCAAAACATGGATGATGATGATGTTTGGATTGTGGGGCGCTCAACTGCGCGATTTTCAGCGCCCGTACAAATTCCCTACCTTTGCTCAGTCTAATCTCGCCACTTGCATGAATGATGAGGACAACACAAACACCCAGTCATCTCGAGGAAGGTGAAAATCCCTAAGGCTACCGCGAATCGAACCCGAGACCCCGTGCTCGGTAAGCAAGAACGCGACCGCGAGAGCACGAGCTGCGGACTGCAAAACGTGGAGACAGCACAGAAGGGCAGGGGGCATATTTCCTCATAACAATGGTTTATTTCTTGTGCTAGGCAAGTACTTAGACCACATATTTGTGGAAAGATCAGCTTAAATTATACACATTACAGAAAATGCCCGATCTACATCTACATGGCATTGAAACAGAGGATGACACGCGTAAAGCTGAAATACTAAACACCTTTTTCCAAAGCTGTTTCACAGAGGAAGACCGCACTGCAGTTCCTTCTCTAAATCCTCGCACAAACGAAAAAATGGCTGACATCGAAATAAGTGTCCAAGGAATAGAAAAGCAACTGGAATCACTCAACAGAGGAAAGTCCACTGGACCTGACGGGATACCAATTCGATTCTACACAGAGTACGCGGAAGAACTTGCCCCCCTTCTAACAGCCGTGTACCGCAAGTCTCTAGAGGAACGGAGGGTTCCAAATGATTGGAAAAGAGCACAGGTAGTCCCAGTCTTCAAGAAGGGTCGTCGAGCAGATGCGCAAAACTATAGACCTATATCTCTGACGTCGATCTGTTGTAGAATTTTAGAACATGTTTTTTGCTCGAGTATCATGTCGTTTTTGGAAACCCAGAATCTAATATGTAGGAATCAACATGGATTCCGGAAACAGCGATCGTGTGAGACCTAACTCGCTTTATTTGTTCATGAGACCCAGAAAATATTAGATACAGGCTCCCAGGTAGATGCTATTTTTCTTGACTTCCGGAAGGCGTTCGATACAGTTCCGCACTGTCGCCTGATGAACAAAGTAAGAGCCTACGGAATATCAGACCAGCTGTGTGGCTGGATTGAAGAGTTTTTAGCAAACAGAACACAGCATGTTGTTATCAATGGAGAGACGTCTACAGACGTTAAAGTAACATCTGGCGTGCCACAGGGGAGTGTTATGGGACCATTGCTTTTCACAATATATATAAATGACCTAGTAGATAGTGTCGGAAGTTCCATGCGGCTTTTCGCGGATGATGCTGTAGTATACAGAGAAGTTGCAGCATTAGAAAATTGTAGCGAAATGCAGGAAGATCTGCAGCGGATAGGCACTTGGTGCAGGGAGTGGCAACTGTCCCTTAACATAGACAAACGTAATGTATTGCGAATACATAGAAAGAAGGATCCTTTATTGTATGATTATATGATAGCGGAACAAACACTGGTAGCAGTTACTTCTGTAAAATATCTGGGAGTATGCGTGCGGAACGATTTGAAGTGGAATGATCATATAAAATTAATTGTTGGTAAGGCGGGTACCAGGTTGAGATTCATTGAGAGAGTGCTTAGAAAATGTAGTCCATCAACAAAGGAGGTGGCTTACAAAACACTCGTTCGACCTATACTTGAGTATTGCTCATCAGTGTGGGATCCGTACCAGATCGGGTTGACGGAGGAGATAGAGAAGATCCAAAGAAGAGCGGCGCGTTTCATCACAGGGTTATTTGGTAACCGTGATAGCGTTACGGAGATGTTTAATAAACTCAAGTGGCAGACTCTGCAAGAGAGGCGCTCTGCATCGCGGTGTAGCTTGCTCGCCAGGTTTCGAGAGGGTGCGTTTCTGGATGAGGTATCGAATATATTGCTTCCCCCTACTTATACCTCCCGAAGAGATCACGAATGTAAAATTAGAGAGATTAGAGCGCGCACGGAGGCTTTCAGACAGTCGTTCTTCCCGCGAATCATACGCGACTGGAACAGGAAAGGGAGGTAATGACAGTGGCACGTAAAGTGCCTTCCGCCACACACCGTTGGGTGGCTTGCGGAGTATAAATGTAGATGTAGATGTAGATGTACATCTACATCCATACTCCGCAAGCCACCTGACGGTGTGTGGCGGAGGGTACCTTGAGTACTTCTATCGGTTCTCCCTTCTATTCCAGTCTCGTATTGTTCGTGGAAAGAAGGATTGTCGGTATGCTTCTGTGTGGGCTCTAATCTCTCTGATTTTATCCTCATGGTCTCTTCGCGAGATATACGTAGGAGGGAGCAATATACTGCTTGACTCTACGGTGAAGGTATGTTCTCGAAACTTCAACAACAGCCCGTTCCGAGCTACTGAGCGTCTCTCCTGCAGAGTCCTCCACTGCAGTTTATCTATCATCTCCGTAATGCTTTCGCGATTACTAAATGATCCTGTAACGAAGCGCGCTGCTCTCCGTTGGATCTTCTCTATCTCCTCTATCAACCCCGCCTGGTACGGATCCCACACTGCGGAGCAGTATTCAAGCAGTGGGCGAACAAGCGTACTGTAACCTACTTCCTTTGTTTTCGGATTGCATTTCCTTAGGATTCTTCTAATGAATCTCAGTCTGGCATCTGCTTTACCAACGATCAACTTTATATGATCATTCCATTTTAAATCACTCCTAATGCGTACTCCCAGATAATTTATGGAATTAACTGCTTCCAGTTGCTGACCTGCTATTTTGTAGCTAAATGATAAGGGATCTATCTTTCTATGTATTCGCAGCACATTACACTTGTTTACATTGAGATCCAATTGCCATTCCCTGCACCATGCGTCAATTCGCTGCAGATCCTCCTGGCATTTCAGTACAATTTTCCATTGTTACAACCTCTCGATATACCACAGCATCATCCGCAATAAGCCTTAGTGAACTTCCGATGTCATCCACAAGGTCATTTATGTATATTGTGAATAGCAACGGTCCTACGACACTCCCCTGCGGCACACCTGAAATCATTCTTACTTCGGAAGACTTCTCTCCATTGAGAATGACATGCTGCGTTCTGTTATCTAGGAACTCTTCAATCCAATCACACAATTGGTCTGATAGTCCATATGCTCTTACTTTGTTCATTAAACGACTGTGGGGAACTGTATCGAACGCCTTGCGGAAGTCAAGAAACACGGCATCTACCTGTGAACCCGTCTCTATGGCCCTCTGAGTCTCGTGGACGAATAGTGCGAGCTGGGTTTCACACGACCTTTTCGAAACCCATACTGATTCCTACAGAGTAGATTTCTAGTCTCCATAAAAGTCATTATACTCGAACATAATACGTGTTCCAAAATTCTACAATTGATCGATGTTATAGATATAGGTCTATAGTTCTGCACATCTGTTCGACGTCCCTTCTTGAAAACGGGGATGACCTGTGCCCTTTTCTAATACTTTGGAATGCTACGCTCTTCTAGAGACCTACGGTACACAGCTGCAAGAAGGGTGGCAAGTTCCTTCGCGTACTCTGTGTAAAATAGAACTGGTACTCCATCAGGTCCAGCGGCCTTTCCTCTTTTGAGCGATTTTAATTGTTTCTCTATCCCTCTGTCGTCTATTTCGATATCTACCATTTTGTCATCTGTGCGACAATCTAGAGAAGAAACTACAGTGCAGTCTTCCTCTGTCAAACAGCTTTGGAAAAAGACATTTAGTATTTCGGCCTTTAGTCTGTCATCCTCTGTTTCAGTACCATTTTGGTCACAGAGTGTCTGGACATTTTGTTTTGATCCCCCTACCGCTTTGACATAAGACCAAAATTTCTTAGGATTTTCTGTCAAGTCAGTAGATAGAACTTTACTTTCGAATTAACTGAACGCCTCTCGCATAGCCCTCCTCACACTACATTTCGCTTCGCGTAATTTTTGTTTGTCTGCAAGACTTTAGCTATGTTTATGTTAGCTGTGAAGTTCCCTTTGCTTCCGCAGCAGTTTTCTAACTCGGTTGTTGTACCACGGTGTCTCTTTTCCATCTCTTACGATCTTGCTTGGCACATACTCATCTGACGCATATTGTACGATGGTTTTGAACTTTGTCCACTGATCCTCAACACTATCTGTACTTGAGACAAAACTTTTTTGTTGAGCCGTCAGGTACTCTGTAATCTGCTTTTTGTCACTTTTGCTAAACAGAAAAATCTTCCTACCTTTTTTTAATATTTCTATTTACGGCTGAAATCATCGATGCAGTAACCGCTTTATGATCGCTGATTCCCTGTTCTGCGTTAACTGTTTCAAATAGTTCGGGTCTGTTTGTCACCAGAAGGTCTAATATGTTGTCGCCACGAGTCGGTTTTCTGTTTAACTGCTCAAGGTAGTTTTCAGATAAAGCACTTAAAAAAATTACACTGGATTCTATGTCCCTGCCACCCGTTATGTACGTCTGAGTCTCCCAGTCTATATCCGGCAAATTAAAATCTCCACCCAGAACTATAATATGGTGGGGAAATCTACTCGAAATATTTTCCAAATTATCCTTCAGGTGCTCAGCCACAACAGCTGCTGAGCCAGGGGGGCTATAGAGACATCCAATTACCATGTCTGAGCCTGCTTTAACCGTGACCTTCACCCAAATTATTTCACATTTCGGATCTCCGTCAATTTCCTTCGATACTATTGCAGGAGTAGGTTTAATAATGAATAAAAAAATAGGAGTGCGGGTTAGCTACTACAAACAGCATAGTGAACGCATTATTGTGGCCAAGATAGACACAAAGCCCATGCCTACTACAGTAGTACAAGTTTATATGCCAACTAGCTCTGCAGATGATGAAGAAATTGATGAAATGTATGACGAGATAAAAGAAATTATTCAGGTAGTGAAGGGAGACGAAAATTTAATAGTCATGGGTGACTGGAATTCGTCAGTAGGAAAAGGGAGAGAAGGAAACATAGTAGGTGAATATGGATTGGGGGGAAGAAATGAAAGAGGAAGCCGCCTTGTAGAATTTTGCACAGAGCATAACTTAATCATAGCTAACACTTGGTTCAAGAATCATAAAAGAAGGTTGTATGCCTGGAAGAATCCTGGAGATACTAATAGGTATCAGATAGATTATATAATGGTAAGACAGAGATTTAGGAACCAGGTTTTAAATTGTAAGATATTTCCAGAGGCAGATGTGGATTCTGACCACAATCTATTGGTTATGAACTGCAGATTGAAACTGAAGAAACTGCAAAAAGGTGGGAATTTAAGGAGATGGGACCTAGATAAACTGAAAGAACCAAAGGTTGTAGAGAGTTTCAGGGAGAGCATAAGGGAACAATTGACAGGAATGGGGGAAAGAAATACAGTAGAAGAAGAATGGGTAGCTCTGAGGGATGAAGTAGTGAAGGCAGCAGAGGATCAAGTAGGTAAAAAGACGAGGGCTAATAGAAATCCTTGGGTAACAGAAGAAATATTGAATTTAATTGATGAAAGGAGAAAATATAAAAATGCAGTAAATGAAGCAGGCAAAAGGGAACACAAACGTCTCAAAAATGAGATCGACAGAAAGTGCAAAATGGCTAAGCAGGGATGGCTAGAGGACAAATGTAAGGATGTAGAGGCTTGTCTCACTAGGGGTAAGATAGATACTGCTTACAGGAAAATTAAAGAGACCTTTGGAGAGAAGAGAACCACTTGTATGAATATCAAGAGCTCAGATGGCAACCCAGTTCTAAGCAAAGAAGGGAAGGCAGAAAGGTGGAAGGAGTATATAGAGGGTTTATACAAGGGCGATGTACTTCAGGACAATATTATGGAAATGGAAGAGGATGTAGATGAAGATAAAATGGGAGATAAGATACTGCGTGAAGAGTTTGACAGAGCACTGAAAGACCTGAGTCGAAACAAGGCCCCAGGAGTAGACAACATTCCATTAGAACTACTGATGGCATTGGGAGAACCAGTCATGACAAAACTCTACCATCTGGTGAGCAAGATGTATGAGACAGGCGAAATACCCACAGACTTCAAGAAGAATATAATAATTCCATTCCCAAAGAAATCAGGTGTTGACAGATGTGAAAATTACCGAACTATCAGTTTAATAAGTCACAGCTGCAAAATACTAACGCGAATTCTTTACAGACGAATGGAAGAACTGGTAGAAGCGGACCTCGGGGAAGATCAGTTTGGATTCCGTAGAAATGTTGGAACACGTGAGGCAATACTAACCTTACGACTTATCTTAGAAGAAAGATTAAGAAAAGGCAAACCTACGTTTCTAGCTCCATTAAGTTTCGGGAATGCAGCCGCATGTATTCTGCTTCTTCTTCTAATATTTCGGCTGTATACCTTTCAGCCATCTTCAGAGAGAGCCGTACGACTGACGCTCCAGCCCTCGCTCCATCCTTTTAAACTCGCGGACCGCGCCACTGCGCATGCGGCCACAGATAAACAAGGCGCCAGTGATGTTGATTGGCGGCAAAGACGTACAATATGCATGAGTTACGTCTGTGACTGCGCATTCGATCCATGCTGGGAGGTCGATATATTACTGGGAGCTGAACTGTAGCGACGTCTTTGTAAGTTCAATATTGAAAGTGCCGGATTCCATGATTTATCTAATGTGAAACCGCTGTCTCTATTAATTAAATTCTTTGTCAAGCGGATTTCAATGGCCTCTTTTACTACGGAGTCCCAGAAAGATGAAACAGAAGCCAGAATTTCGACATTTTCATATACCATAGAGTGACCAGAATCAATACAATGCTCTGCCACAGCCGATTTACTGGGTTGTAAGAGCCGAGTGTACCTGCGATGTTCCGTACACCTCTCTTGGACTGTACGATTCGTTTGTCCGATGTATGAAAGGCCACATTCACATGGTATCTTGTAAACTCCAGGCTTGCGGAGTAGTAAGTCATCTTTAACGGAACCCAGGAGTGCAGCCGTCTTCGCCGGTGGACGAAAAATCACTTTTACTTTATGTTTAGTGAGGATCCGTCCTATTTTGGATTAAAGGCTTCCCACATACGGCAGGAAAGCCATGGATTTAAATGTTTCCTCATCTTCTGCATTCCTTATGGACACCTTAGGTTTTGTTTGTAGTGCCTTACGTATCTGTTGTGGAGAATACCCGTTGTCCTCAAAAACTCTCTTCAGATGTAAAAGTTCGTCTTTTAAACTACTTTCATCAGATATGACGTGTGCTCGGTGTACCAAAGTTCTTAGAACACTACTCGTCTGCGAAGGATGGTGACAGCTTTTTGCATGTAAATATAAGTCTGTATGGGTCGGTTTTCGATATACTGCATGACCCAAAGTGCCATCTTCTTTGCGCCGAACCAAGACATCCAAAAATGGAAGACATCCCTCCTTTTCCACTTCCATTGTGAACTGAATTTGTCCATGGATAGAATTCAGATGGTTTAAGAAAAATGGACAAATGGACAAATTCAGTTCACAATGGAAGTGGAAAAGGAGGGATGTCTTCCATTTTTGGATGTCTTGGTTCGGCGCAAAGAAGATGGCACTTTGGGTCATGCAGTATATCGAAAACCGACCCATACAGACTTATATTTACATGCAAAAAGCTGTCACCATCCTTCGCAGACGAGTAGTGTTCTAAGAACTTTGGTACACCGAGCACACGTCATATCTGATGAAAGTAGTTTAAAAGACGAACTTTTACATCTGAAGAGAGTTTTTGAGGACAACGGGTATTCTCCACAACAGATACGTAAGGCACTACAAACAAAACCTAAGGTGTCCATAAGGAATGCAGAAGATGAGGAAACATTTAAATCCATGGCTTTCCTGCCGTATGTGGGAAGCCTTTAATCCAAAATAGGACGGATCCTCACTAAACATAAAGTAAAAGTGATTTTTCGTCCACCGGCGAAGACGGCTGCACTCCTGGGTTCCGTTAAAGATGACTTACTACTCCGCAAGCCTGGAGTTTACAAGATACCATGTGAATGTGGCCTTTCATACATCGGACAAACGAATCGTACAGTCCAAGAGAGGTGTACGGAACATCGCAGGTACACTCGGCTCTTACAACCCAGTAAATCGGCTGTGGCAGAGCATTGTATTGATTCTGGTCACTCTATGGTATACGAAAATGTCGAAATTCTGGCTTCTGTTTCATCTTTCTGGGACTCCGTAGTAAAAGAGGCCATTGAAATCCGCTTGACAAAGAATTTAATTAATAGAGACAGCGGTTTCACATTAGATAAATCATGGAATCCGGCACTTTCAATATTGAACTTACAAAGACGTCGCTACAGTTCAGCTCCCAGTAATATATCGACCTCCCAGCATGGATCGAATGCGCAGTCACAGACGTAACTCATGCATATTGTACGTCTTTGCCGCCAATCAACATCACTGGCGCCTTGTTTATCTGTGGCCGCATGCGCAGTGGCGCGGTCCGCGAGTTTAAAAGGATGGAGCGAGGGCTGGAGCGTCAGTCGTACGGCTCTCTCTGAAGATGGCTGAAAGGTATACAGCCGAAATATTAGAAGAAGAAGCAGAATACATGCGGCTGCATTCCCGAAACTTAATGGAGCAGTCATTGCGCCGCGAAAACCTGAAGACTCACATCTACGTTTCTAGCATTTGTAGACTTAGAGAAAGCTTTTGACAACGTTAACCGGAATACTCTCTTTCAAATTCTGAAAGTGGCAGGGGTAAAATACAGGGAGCGAAAGGCTATTTCCAATTTGTACAGAAACCAGATGGCAGTTATAAGAGTCGAGGGGCATGAAAGGGAAGCAGTGGTTGGGAAAGGAGTGAGACAGGGTTGTAGCCTCTCCCCGATGTTATTCAATCTGTATATTGAGCAAGCAGTAAAGGAAACAAAAGAAAAATTCGGTGTAGGTATTAAAATTCATGGAGAAGAAGTAAAAACTTTGAGGTTCGCCGATGACATTGTAATTCTGTCAGAGACAGCAAAAGACTTGCAAGAGCAGTTAAACGGAATGGACAGTGTCTTGAAAGGAGGATATAAGATGAACATCAACAAAAGCAAAACGAGGATAATGGAATGTAGTCAAATTAAATCGGGTGATGCTGAGGGGATTAGATTAGGAAATGAGACACTTAAAGTAGTAAAGGAGTTTTGCTATTTAGGGAGTAAAATAACTGATGATGGTCGAAGTAGAGAGGATATAAAATGTAGACTGGCAATGGCAAGGAAATCGTTTCTGAAGAAGAGAAATTTGTTAACATCGAGTATAGATTTAAGTGTCAGGAAGTCGTTTCTGAAAGTATTTGTATGGAGTGTAGCCATGTATGGAAGTGAAACATGGACGATAACTAGTGTGGACAAGAAGAGAATAGAAGCTTTCGAAATGTGGTGCTACAGAAGAATGCTGAAGATAAGGTGGGTAGATCACGTAACTAATGAGGAGGTATTGAATAGGATTGGGGAGAAGAGAAGTTTGTGGCACAACTTGACTAGAAGAAGGGATCGGTTGGTAGGACATGTTTTGAGGCATCAAGGGATCACAAATTTAGCATTGGAGGGCAGCGTGGAGGGTAAAAATCGTAGAGGGAGACCAAGAGATCAATACACTAAGCAGATTCAGAAGGATGTAGGTTGCAGTAGGTACTGGGAGATGAAGAAGCTTGCACAGGATAGAGTAGCATGGAGAGCTGCATCAAACCAGTCTCAGGACTGAAGACCACAACAACAACAAACTATTGCACTTCTTATCGCTATAAACACGCCTCACCCTTCACTGCCAAGCCTGTCTCTGCGGTATACATTCCAATCTGGGTTTAGAATTTCTATAACTGTTTACGTCTGGTTTCAGCCAACTTTCTGTCCCTAGTACTATATGGGCACTGGGACCGTTTATTAATGAGAGCAGTTCTGGGACCTTTCTATAGATGCTCCTGCAGTTTACTATTAGCACATTAATATTGTTATTCCCTGTTGCATTTTGTCTACTCCTACCTTGCCGCCTCCCAGGAGGCGTCTTGTCGGGCCTAGGGAGGGAATTCTCTAACCTAAAAAACCCACATGTGCACTCCACACGTACTCCGCTACCCTTGTAGCCGCTTCCGGCGTGTAGTGCACGCCTGACCTATTCAGGGGGACCCTACATTTCTCCACCCGATAGCGCCTTCACCAATTCCGCCAACCGCCTATACGAACTGAGGGTGACCTCTGAACCCAGACGGCAGGAGTCCTTGGTGCCGACATGAGCAACAATTTGCAGTCGGGTGCACCCAGTGCTCTCTATAGCCGCCGGCAGGGCCTCCTCCACATCTCGGATGAGACCCCCCGGCAAGCAGACAGAGTGAACACTGGCATTCTTCCCCGACCTTTCCGCTATTTACCTAAGGGGCTCCATCACCCGCCTAACGTTGGAGCTCCCAATAACTAATAAACCCCTCCCCCCCCGTGCCTGCTCGGACCTTGCTGAAGGAGCGGCCGCATGTCCACTGACAGGCAGAGCGGGCGATGCCACACGGCCAGCTTCCACATTGACCCTCCGCCTCGTGCGCCGCGAACGCCGCTGAACCCGCCACTCCCCTTGGGGAGAGGGTGGCCCAACAGCGCCCGATACCCGCGAAGATGTCTCGACAACAGGGACAGTGGGTGACGCATGTAACACCTGGGGTGTACCATGCGACGAACCAGACTCCCCACTGCCGCTACACTCCGAGGCAGCAGCCTGAAGCCGGCTGCACGCGGCCATCAACACATTCAGCTGTTCGCGAACAGTGGCCAGCTCCTCCTGCGTCCGTACACAGCAGTCACACATCCTATCCATCCTAACAAATCAATTTACTGTAGAAAGGTAATCAACTTTTAACTAGACTGCTAATTCACTAAAGGTGGCTGATACTTTGCTGTTAGTTATGTTAATTAAGATACTAAACTTGAAGGAAGCCATTATGAAGTATTAATTATGGTAATACTGCCGAGCATTGTTTAGTAGGATAGCACCCAGCCACACGCACACTATTCACCTAGAGGAGCGGATAGATTAACATTTTCCGTCATGTTTGCAGAATCTGAAACTTAAAAGCGTCTAATAACTCACAAGAGCTAAATTTAGAAACAATGCCATGCTTCATACTGGATGGTGGAGTACTCCAACTTAAAAGGATCAATTTTTTCAGAATTTCCCACCACCATTTTGCAGAACGTGGCATGACGTCATTACGTTTCAGTAACTCAGATGCGCCATAGTCACTCACTGCATTGTCAAATTGTCAATGTTTTACCGACGCTTTGCAGAATACGCTGTAACATCATCAAATTACAGTATTTCAGTCAATTGGACGAAGCACTCATTTTAAAACATACACTGCAATATGACACACACACACACACACACACACACACACACACACACACACACTCTCTGCAATGCCACATCGAAGCATAGCCAAGGCGCAGCAGTTGAATAAGTGAGCGCTCATGCCATCTGTTGGATAGTTGCATAAACAAAAGCACAGGTGCTTCCGCCTGGCGGCAGTCAAATGAAATAGCGCTACGAGTAAGACAGTATCTGAATAGTGCTGCACTCAGACAACGAAATAAAGAAGCATTAAACTAGGATAATATTATTATGTATAGTAAAAATATTATATATATAATGACTAATTGAATATGGCAATGTTATGGTATGTCCATGTGTAAATAGAGAACTTGGCATAGTGTAAATTAATGTTTAAAGGTGAGGGAAATCCCCAAGAACGCGGACAATGCAGGTTGGCGCGTGAATTTGGCAGTAGAGAGAGATGTGTTCTGGAACTGTTCAGATGCAGAACAGAGATTACGCGGCGCGAAAGCGACGGTTTTAGTACGGTACGGTAACGTTGCTTATAGACAGTTAAAAGTGAGCTTACAACAAACACGAACTGGATACACACACACACACACACACACACACACACACAATTGTAATCTGAAATTGTCTTATCTCAAAAATTACGGTAATATTCACCTCCATGTCTAAGCAGGATAATTCAGGCGCTGCCGCTCCTCTCATAACAGCGTGCAGACGCACGTAATTGGAACAATAGTAAAATTAATTAATTATTATTATTATTATTTATAACGACCACGCTCTGGTCCTCTCTACAGAGCAGGTAATTCAAATGGAGGGCAACAATGAATAACTGATAAATAATTCATATTGTTCAGATACTGTTGATCACGGGCTACCTGGTGGTTGGCT
Organism: Schistocerca nitens; assembly: GCF_023898315.1. NCBI lineage: Eukaryota > Metazoa > Arthropoda > Insecta > Orthoptera > Acrididae > Schistocerca > Schistocerca nitens. The sequence goes on from NC_064618.1 coordinate 149,599,125, forward strand.
GCCATACCGGTCTGCCTGCCCATCGATTGGCTTAGAGCATGCTGACGTCGACGTAACGTGACATTCAAGTGATGCGACGTTGACGTGATGTCGAAAGCAGAGGGACGAAACTCGCGTACTTGGAATAATAATAAAATTAATTTGTTATTATTACTATTTATAACCCTGATACCAAACAAACCATATCCTCTCACTGTGGTGCACAGAACAAGAACGACATCGCCCACACATTTACTATAGCTATAAAAGGATGAGAAGGGGGAGGGGAGCTTGAATAGTATCGGTCCTGGTGGGCAGGGAAGTGGAGGAGAGGGGTTCGGCGGGTCCGCGGGAGGAGAGACGTGGAGGGTGACATTGAACACACTTCAACCAATTGCTTCAGGTGCGACCGGACGCCGGAAGTTATCAGTTCCTGGAATCACCGCACTTATCAGTGACTTCAAGATAAGACCGTTATCTCGTCCCGTATCGATGCTGCTTATCTACTGCAGAATACCTACTACAATAGTAAATACTTAAATGTCAGTTGTAGCTCTAAACATAAATACCGTATCTGCGTGTGCGCGTGACAGTAGTTACGTTGCAACCGTGCTAGCATTCGGGAGGACGTAATTCATATTCCCTTTCAGCCATCCGTATTTAGATTTTCCGTGGTTTCCCAAAATCAGCCAGGACAACTGCCGGAATGGTTCCTTTGAAAACGACACGGACCGTTTCCATTCTCACCCTTCCCAATCCCTGCTTGCGCTCCTTCTCTGACTAACAACCGTTGGGTTAGCTGAAGAGCCAACACCGTTTTACGAGGGGAGGCCGAAACGCACGGGTTTTAGCTCACGCAGGCTGGCGTGAGGAGGGAAGAACTATACTGATGTGAGGTCTGGAACATGACAAGGAAGGAGAACTCAGAAAGCGGACGTAATTAGTTTGATACTTAACTTTAATCCATTAATGATGAACGTCGCTCGTGACGGTACATGATTCACAATATTATCCGTTCAGAATACATTCATGAAGAATATGGCGCCTTGCTAGGTCGTAGCTGAAGGCTATGCTAAACTGTCATCTCTGCAAATGAGAGCGTATGCAGTCAGTGAACCATCGCTAGCAAAGTCGGCTGTACAACTGGGGCGAGTGCTAGGGAGTCTCTCTAGACTAGACCTGCCGTGTGGCGGCGCTCGGTCTGCAATCACTGATAGTGGCGACACGCAGGTCCGACGTATATTAACGGACCGCGGCCGATTTAAATGCTACCACCTAGCAAGTGTGGTGTCTGGCGGTGACACCACAATAACCTCTCACCGATATGAAGTTAAAATGTTAAATCTTCGCATTCCTTCGTTTTTGACGGACGGTATATCTTAGAATACAGCAACAGCGGAATACACGCGTAAACTACTAATAGGGGCCTAACACTTAGCGCTGAATTGGCGGAAGGAAGTCGTTCGACGGTCACAAATGACGAAGACCGTGGTGTCGCCGCAAAAAAATAATTACACGGATACAGCTAATTAAATTCGTGAGCAACAGTTTATCATGTTGTAAGAGACGAGTAAACGAGAGACGACGTAAATGTCTTGGACTCCCTTGTGCAGTGGAAGAAGTAGGTCTGTGTGTAATATTAGTACTTGTGGCTGGCTACATACTAAATTTTTTCTACTGTACGTCCTGAGACGATTTTTTTCAGAAAGGACACTATCCAAGTCTGTGTTTCCTCGAACAAAACGTATGTTTCGAGAATTCAGTCTTGAGCAAACACTGGTGACGAGATATTAAGCCAAAATACTCCCTTCTTTTTGGATATTACGTATTTTCTAGCAAGAAAGTATTGTGTAATCTTTCGAAAGACTTGTTGATAGTTAATTTGTAAAGAGAATAATCAGATTAGCTGTTCCTAATGCAATGAGGAAAGGCTGATGAAGTGATTTAGAGTTTGAAGTTAATACGAGAGGCTATGCTGACGCCACATTTTCAGCAATGAGAGGTCATTACCAGAGAACGGATTTAAAACGTTGCTCTGTTCGAAATTCCACCAGACGCGTGTGCAGGAATAAAAATAAAGTCAGGTGGAGAAAACAACATCCAGTGAAATATGGCATAGCATGGAACTGAAGCCCACTTCGGGATTGATATTCTCCTGCGCCTGCAATTAACCTTATTTCGCCGAGCGCACCCTGACATTTGTTACGTAATGAAGCAGTGCTCCAGTGTGTTTTGCGTAACGTACGCCGCTTTGTAAACCGGCCTAATTAAACCACTGTCATGGGTGTCCGGTACTCCACAAAACATGTGAATAATTCAGAGTTTATGTAACTTCTGCGTGCGGTGAGGAATTATATACCACGATATGACACAGTGTATTTCAATATTTTAAAATCAGATTAAATTATTTAAAGGAATTGAAAAGGCGTCAAAATAAAATCATTTCAAGAATTATAATACACGTGTCTTGTTACAGGCTTCTGCAAAGGGGAAGAATCTGAAGTTCACCGGAAAAAAAATTTGTCACTCCAGTCCTAACGTACAGACGAATCGTTTTGCCTTTACAGATGGCGAAGTTTCAATGTTGCATTTTTGTGTGGGACCCTTACGAGGGAGAAAATTCTTTTGTCGGCACTTCGCTTTCTGAAATTTGTTCTGTAGTAAACACTCCTGGAATTCATGGTGAATAAAGGTCACAAAATTCAATTTATTAAATTCAGTTTGCGATACTTCAAAAAGTTAAACTTCTTTCTACGACAGAAAAATACATGTGGCATAGAACATGCTACAATTTACCAACTATCTCTAAAAACTATTATTGTTAGGTAATGAACCACACTCCTAGTAAAACTGAAACGCATTCGTCAGCTAAAAGACTGGAAATAAAAGACAAGCCATACATTATAACTACACTTACTCTTATCTCACTTGTATTGAAAATTCGCCCTCTTCTTTTTTAATGATACAAATTTTCATCACGAGATTTCTTTCAGTGGAAACAATGGCCAAGGCTGTCAAAGAGTTGCGTAAGAATGATATTATATTTTCAAGTTGAAGAAGTTGCTTCCACCGACGTCGAGAGAATTGTGACAGTTAAGCATCAACAGTTTAGAGCGCTCGTTGAACGTCTTCCCCAGGTTGTTAGTTATTATAAACTCCGCCAGACTAACAGCCTCAGCCAATGATATAAATTCTCGTGCTAGGTAGATTAGATGATAGTTTGTGACGTATACACTGAACACACTTCGTTTGGGATACCTTAAGAAAACTTAAGGTACAGGGGAAAGTTTTCTGGAAGAAACAATGATGAAGCTACAAGATGACCTGAGAAACTAGAACGATCTTTAGCTTCAGAAATTATCATATCGCACACTTACTTTGCTTCTCTTTTTCACTCAGTCTTGACCAACTTCCTGTTCTGCATTCAGCATCCAGTAGATTCATTACTACTGATGATGCCAATTTCCTCTTGAATCTTGATAATATTTATTTCAAATGGTGAAATAGCCTTAACGGCAGAACACGCATTAGTGTCTCCTTGAATTAGCTGAGCGAAGAGAACTTCGACTGATGGTATAATTTTACCAAAGAACTCCAATAATAATTAATGCTGCAACAGGAAAGAACATTTTTTAGACAAAGAACCTGGGAAATTGTACATTGATGCACCAAAGATACTGGTATAGGCATGCTTATTGAAACACAGAGATATGTAAACAGGCAGAATACGGCGCTGCGGTCAGCAAAGTCTATCTATATAAGACAACACATGTTTGGCGCCCTTGTTAGATCGGTTACAGCCGCTACAATGGCAGGTTGTCAAGTTTAAGTGAGGTTAAACGTGGTGTTATAGTCGGAGCACGAGCGATGACACTGCATCTCTGAGGTAGCGATGAAGTGGGGATTTTCCCGTGCGGCCATTTCACGAGTGTACCGTGAATATCAGGAATCCGCTAAAACAAATCTCCGACATCGCTGCTGCCGGAAAAAGATTCTGTAAGAACGAGTCCAACGACGACTGAAGAGAATCGTTCAACGTGACAGAAGTGCAACCATACCGCAAAATGCTACAGATTTAGATGGTGGGCCATCAACAAGTGTCAGCGTGCGAACCATTCAACGAAACATCATCGATATGAACTTGCGGAGCCGAAGGCCAACTCGTGTACCCTTGATGACTGCACGACACAAAGCTTTACGCCTTGCCTGGGCCCGTCAACACAAACATTGGACTGGTGATCCTGGAAACATGTTGCCTGGACGGACGAGTTTCGTTTCAAATTGAATCGAGCGGATGGATGTGTACGGGTATGAAGACATCACCATGAATCCATGGATCCTGCATGTCAGCAGGGGACTGTTGAAGCTGGTGGTGGCTCTGTAAAGGTGTGGGGTGTGTGCAATTGGAGTGATATGGATCAAATGGCCCTGAGCACTATGGGACTTAACTTCTGAGGTCATCAGTCCCCTAGAACTTAGAACAATGTAAACCTAACTAATCTAAAGACATCACACACATCCATGCCCGAGGCAGGATTCGAACCTGCGACCGCAGTGGTCTCGCGGTTCCAGACTGTAGCGCCTAGAGCCGCTCGGCCACCCTGGCCGGCCAGCGCGTAGCTTTGGGCAGTTGGAGGTGAGCCGCCAGCAGTGGTGGATGTGGGGAGATATATGCCAGAGTTTTGAGAGTTTACTATGAGCGGACGATCTGGACGTGTGTCCGACTGAAAAAGGAAATTTGTAAGACTGGATGTCATGAACTATACCGTTACCCAAACTGGAGGAAGAAGAAACTTTCATTAAAGAAAAATTTAACTTCGCACCACAAAATAAAGTAGGTCCATTGATAAGAAGAAATTGAGTAGTTTTACCTACTCCTCTTGTTTCGTTCTTTTTACCCTTCGCAGAAGATGTCGAAGCACCAAGAGCGCCGTCCACATTGACAAGTGATTTGTAAATAAACATTCGCCGGCGACAACGAAAACAACGTTTACGCATCATTGTAAGAAGCAGTGCCTCAGTGGCTATTCACTCAAACCGAGTGAATGCGCTAGACAGAACAGTGTGCTATTTATAGCATCAGTCCTGGCGCACGCAGCGGATGTGGGCTCTTATCAGCTCCCGCTATCGCACCGGAAGTGAGTTTTCCAGCAACACAGGTCTAAGTAATACTAGAGACCGTGTTGCTCCAACGCAATTTGAATCGCGCGCCAAAAACACAACAACCAATCAGAGACTGTGCTCGACATCTATTGAGCTTCCCAGGGTGACCAAGAGAGCATCCCAGAGTGCCCCAGAGAGCTACAACACTAGGAAGAATCGCTTCTCGGCTTTTGACAAGATCAAAGTTTGTAGTATTTGTGGCCCTTAAAAGGGCCGTTTATTGACAACTGCTTTCAATGATTATATAGAGTACAATCACCCACAATGCGACAATCCTCCAAAGAAGAAGGACCACTAGCCTTCACCCATAAGTGAACGCTGCAATCAGAATTTATCTTATATATATATATATATATATATAATGACTTCTGAACTCTATTAAGTAAATACATTGTTTTTTCTCTATCAAAATCTTTCATTTGCTAACTATGTCTATCAGTAGTTAGTGCCTTCAGTAGTTAGAAACTTTTATTTAGCTGGCAGTATTGGCGCTCGCTGTATTGCAGTAGTTCGAGACACGAAGACTTTTGTGAGGTAAGTGATTCACGAAAGGTACAAGTTATTGTTAGTCAGGGCCATTCTTTTGCAGGGATTACTGAAAGTCAGATAGTGTTGCGCTAAAATATTGTTTGTCAGTTTAGTGATGATCAGAATAAGTAAAGAGAAAATGAATACGTTAAGTTTTGCTCAGTTGTTTGAAAATAAAATAACGTAAGAGTTTTTCCAGCACTGTCATTCTTTACATACAAAGGGGAAGTTTCAAATTCAGCGCTAAAATTAATCAGTCCTCTGAAAACACAGGGTTCTATGACGACTCAGTTTCACAATAGCCCGTTAAGGCCAATTCAAAGGAACTTAAGAAATGATTACACTTTATTAAAATATTTAACCCATATATATTATGCCTAACTTCTCCGCAGCTTGCTGTGTACATGCACTATTCTGTGTTCAGCTACGCTGACAATTCCGAAAAGTGCCAGTATTAATTTTGTGTGTGAAAAGCTGAAGACTCAGGATTATTCACTTTGGTAGTTACTACAAGGGTTCCCCGCCAAACAATAGGCATGGGGAGCAGAATAATGCATATTTAAGCTAACAGGCCCATAACCAATTACTTTTTTTAAATATTCAATTTATATGGCCTCTTAAACTGTAGATTTCCAGGATTAATATTTTGCGCAATACTGAGAACTGATGACGGTCGTCCTTGGCTCTTTACAATTGGCTTCTCTTCATTAGATAAGTGGGAACAGTTCCCATCTTGTAAATTGTTTACGCTATTCGTTTTAACACGCTTCTCACTGCCTAGAAACAATGTGACGATCTATTTCTTACTGTACAGAACGTATCAGAGACAGCAAACCATAGAAAACTGGGGGGATCTCTTGGTACAAAAGCACTCATGGTCCAATGCTGGGTAGTACTGCTCTGTGCAGGGGGATATGGCAGTTTCATCTTGATGTCATACCTCTACAATGCACCCTCCTTCTCTCAGCTCCTCCACCACTACAAGAACCCTCATACTGACTTGACTTCTCTCCAGTACAGGTGACAAAACTTTACACAAGTCTTCAATGCGTCTATGGAAACGACTTTGATCATAGATCTGTACATGCAGCACGATAGGTAAAATCTCAAGAAGTTAATCTGTGAACTGATGCATTTCCAGTACTCCCTACGTATAAATACAGACAGCCAGCGAGAACATGATTTTGTGACGTTTTTCCATACTTTCGATATTTATCCATATTTATCTACACCTATTACTTACCAGATGTGGCTTGCTATTTCTGTTTATACCATCCAACTCCGATACATAGCCCCCCCCCCCCAACCTATTCATGGTATCTACAAACTATAGTAAACACACACACATATGTAAATGAATTAATGCAGTGAGATAGGGTGTTGATGTCATTGTGTTGTAAACACACACACAGCAGGGGACAATTACAGTACTTCGTGTGTTGTATTCCCAAATCGGGTCCTCCCACATCCTCTCTCCCTCACTCCACTGACATCTGAGGTGTTGTCGTCGTCATCACTGGTTGTTCTTGCAGCATCAAACCTAAGGTAAAAGATCTACCTCTCGGATTTCTGCAGACCTGTAACAGTATATCACTGTCAACCTAACACTGACAAAATCAGAGCATCACCAGCAGAAGGACATCTTTGCGTACGACCAATTAGAGGTTAGAAAGGGCTATGAAAGCAAAACCATTATCTATAGGACAGTTCAGCAGCAGACCGGAAACAATATATCATTGTCAACCCAACACTGACCAAAGCAGAGCACCTCTAGTGGATGGACCTCTTTGTATACCATCAGCGGCAGGTTAGAACATGTCTGTAAAACCAGTATCCCTACATATAGGGGAAGGAGAGGGAGCGAGGAGCGGAGATAGGAGGAGGGGTAGGAGGGGATGTAAGACTGATTCTAAGCTGTTTAGTCTGTGTCCACATATCGAGGTGAAGACACATGTGCTGTTCTGGTGGAAGTTTTTTTTCCGATATTTCTGCGATGCTATTACAGTGTTTTATCTTCCTGTAGAACCAATGCCTGTATACAATCGTAGTGCAACATGAGGTTAGGTCCATCAATACAATATTTTTTGTAGCAAGCATAAGAATCACACTTAGGGAATATGTGATGGTAATAAAAACCTGTCATGTCATCATAATCGAAACACGAGGTCACTCTTATTTGGTATCCTAACTGTGCCCACTCACAAAACAAAAACTTTTGCAAACTCCTTCTCAGTTGCCGCTGTCCGCCTCTGGAACAAACTGCCCCTTACCTTCCGCAAAATTCAATCTCCTGCTGCTTTTAAGAAGAAGCTGAAGCATTTCCTACTATCATCCTGATAAAGTTCTCCACAAAACTGATGTACAAGACCAATCCTCTCATCCGTCAAATAGCAAAGCTAGCGTCTCCTATCTTGCTCCTGAGATGCCTTCCTCTTCATCTATCTCTATTAGCCACGCAATCTTCTTTTCATTTGTATTTCCTTAATTATGTTTCATCATGTCTCTCTATTCTTCTCCTCCCTTCACCATCAGTCTCCCTCATACTCCCTGCTGCCAGCACTCCTATCTAAAATCTGTCTCTTCAATAATGTCTAATTATAACAGTACTTGTGATCTAAGAATATAAACTCTATATGTATGTATTTTTCCAGGTGTACCTTTCAAATTGTTTATTTCACTTCTTATACTAGATGTAGCTTAACATGCCTACTAAAACATATGAATGTAAAATAAGTAGAATGCCTGGTTAGATGTAAGAGAGGGCCTGATGGCCCTAATCTTGCCAGGTTAAATAAATCAATAAATAAAAATAAATAAATAAAATAAATACTTCATGGAGCAAATAAGTGTTTTTGTTGATTCAGTCCCTTTTTTAAAATAAATGAGATGACATTACAGCAGCTGAGCTGTTAAGAACGGCAAAACATTAGGCAGACATGCAGTGTGTAATGTAACTCCACTAGGAGCAACTGACCTGTGTAAAATTCCTCTGCTGTCTATTCTTCTATCCTCTGTGCAGCAGGAGTCTCATTCATCTGCAGTACATGAGAAAACACACACACACACACACACACACACTGCTTGAGCCGTGGCGCTCGTTACTGGCGCGCCAGTCTCTTGGACGTCCATTATCGATCCTTCCATGTTTCTCATCTTTGCTTGCCTTGTTGTTTTCCGAATTCGCGTGGCGAGTGGGAGTTGACGTCTGCTCGGGCTACCTGCTGAGACGCCACGAGGTGCGAGGTGGGAAGCGACCACGTATATGTGGAGTTGGTTGTACGCGGTCTGCCGGTTCAGCATGGAGGATATGTGTTGGCTGCCTGCCTGTCTAGTCTCCTGATTTTGCTCGCCGTGCCTTGCGACCGCCTAGCTTGGGTTGCTGCCTGGTGTATCCTACACGAGCCATACCGGACGTCCAGCGGAAGCTCTTGTGTTTGCCGATTCGCAGTGTAGACTTGGTCAGAGTTCAGTAACACGGCCCACACTTTCGGAAGGCAATAAAAGACGGGTTGAACCTGCGTTCCAGTCTGAAAGGCGTTGTTTTAGGTGTGGTGATCACAGGCATTTGGTGCGCGACTGCCCTAATCCGAAACCCCAGAAGTCAGGTATTTGACGCCAGGGAAGGAGGAGGGGCAGAAATCGTAAGTTCCTGTTTCGATGTGCGCACATTCGTGCTTTCACTAGACCCCCTCTTCCTTATATCTGTGCCCATGTAGGAAGGGAACCCCTTTGTGACTTAATTGATTTGGGGAGTGCTGTGTCTTTAATTGATTATGACTGGTATCTTGAATTCCGGCGTTTAAATAAGTTGTCGCCTGTTCAACCCACCACGCAGAGTTGTTATGCCGTTAATGGTCAAGCCTTATCAGTGGTAGGTCGGGTGCAGGGGAGTATTTCCAATTGTAATTTCACTTGGACGATTACCTTCTTGGTGGTTAAAGATTTAACTGTGTTACTTCTGGTAGGCTGTGACGTCATTCAACGTACTGGTTTGATACTGGACTATGCCAGCAAAACCGTAAGCTTTAAATTTAAACCTCAGGAAAGAATTGCATTTTGCGCGTGTCGGCAGTCTAATTCTGTCAATGTCGTTGGGGAGGAGAGTAGTAAATCTGAACTTAACCACCTCTCGTGTGAGCATTATAATCAGCTTGTTAGATTGTTAGATGAATTTCCGGATGTGCGTTCTGATAAACTTGGTGCTACTAATGTTATTGAGTATCAGATTCAGTTGTCCGATAATGTCCCAGTTCGGCAATCTCCGTACCGTCTTTCACCTCCCAAGATGAGGATATTAAAACATAAATTACAAAGCATGTTGCAGGACGGTGTTATTAGGCCATCAACATCTCCATACGCCTCGCCTATGTTCCTTGTCCCTAAGGCTAACAGCAAGGATTTCGGCCTGTTGTAGATTATCGAGTGTTAAATAAGAAGGTTATTCTGGAATCCGTTCCCTTACCGGATATACATAATTGTTTTACCTGGTTTGTGGGCGCCAGGTGGTTCACTGTGTTCGATCTGAATCAGGCTTATTTTCAAATTCCTCTGAGTGAAGAGTCCAAGCGTGTCACTGCGTTCTGTACAGACTGGAATCTTTATGAATTTTACAGAGTTCCGTTTGGCCTGGCCACCGGGGCCGCAGTGTTGTCACGTTTATTGGACCGTGTTCTCGGCGATTTAAAGTTAAGTGTGTCTATAATTATCTGGACGATGTTGTTATTAATAGTCAAACATTTGAGGATCACCTCGTTCATCTTAGACAGGTGCTCGATAGATTTCGTTCCGCTGGGTTAACTGTGAAGCCAGCTAAAATTACTCTGGATAAACAGGAGGTTTCATTCTTAGGCCATCTTATTTCTGCGGACGGAATCAGAATCGACCAAGACCACACACGTGGCCTTAAGAGGTACCCTCCTCCGACAACAAGAAAAGAGGTTTATCGCTTTATCGGCATGGAAAATTATTTTCGAAAATTCGTGCCTAATTTTGCGCAACCAGCTGGTCCTCTGAATGATTTACGTAAGAAAGAACAGCACTTTACTTGGGGAGATAGTCAGCAGGCTGCCTTTGAAGCGATCAAGACTGCTATCTCCAATCCTCCCGTGTTGGGGGTTCCCGATTTCGGAAAGCGATTTATTGTTCAGATTGACGCCTCTAATGCTGGGATCGCGGCTGTCCTCCTTCAGGAAGACCAGGGTGTGAAGCGCCTGTTGGCATATGCTTCGAGGAAGCTCAGTATAACGGAGATAAGTTATTCTGTTTATGAATGTGAAGCGCTTGCCATACTCTTCGCTTTGGAAAAGTTCAGATTCTATCTAGAACATAGAGAGTTCGATTTAGAGACTGATAACCAGGCTTTAAGCTGGGTTCTTGCTCGACCTCGTAAAACCGGAAGGATCACCAGGTGGGCTGTTCGCATTTCCGCATTCCCATTTAGGGTGCGCCACATCAAGGGAACTGATAATCAGGTGGCGGATGCACTTAATCGAATGTTTAATGAAGACGAAGAGTCTCAGTCAAGCGAGCAGTATGACTCGAATATTCCTCTTGTTAATAGTGTTCTCACTGATATTCCCGAGCTGTTTGTCAACCTCCGAACCAAGCAGAATGAAGATCTGCTTTGGGGCCCTCTTAAGGAAAAGCTTGTGGCTGGAGAAGTATTGCCGGGCTATTCTTTAAGGAACGGTGTCTTGTGTAAGGAGGTTGGATAGCCGGGCGAGCTGAGGATTTGCTTGCCTCTAGATTTGGTGTCTCCGGTTTTTCGATATTTCCACCATTCGGTGTTAGGAGGGCACCTTGGTCTTTATAAGACCTTGGGCAAGGTGCGGTCTCACGTGGTTTGACCATCGCTATACCGGGATGTGCATCCTTTGGTCAGTGAATGTCACGAGTGCAAAAGGGGAAAGGGAAGTTTGAACGCCTCCTTAGGGCTGCTGCAGGCTCACCGGGAGCATCGACCTATGGACATGATGTTTATTGATTTTGTGGGTCCCTTGCCAAGAACAAGGGCTAGTTATCGTTATGTGTTTGTGGCGGTAGACGACTTCTCACATTTTGTTTGGTTACTTCCCAGCAGTGGGGTTACTGCTAGTATAACCGTCTGCCACCTAACTAGCATATTTTCATGGTTCGGGCCGCCCAAACAATTGGTCAGTGATAAAGCACCAGCCAATGCATCCCAGGAATTTAGGCATTATTGTTTTCGTAATGGTATCCACAATTTCACAACTACACCTTATTATCCTCAAGCTTCCCTTGTGGAAAGAACAAATCGCAACCTGAAGGCAGCATTAATTATCTACCATGCTAATTCACCTCATCGTTGGGATACCACTATCCCTTGGTTAAATTTCACATATAATATGGCCCAGCATGAAGCTTCACAGGCAGTTCCCTCGGAGTTAATGTTAGCTTATCCGATCAATTCGCCCCTCTCCAACTTTTGGCAAATCAATGACCTATTACCAGTCTCTATTATGCCGGATACACTCAGAGAGAACTGGCGGTGGGCTCACAACAACATGCAATTGGCCCATCAGTGACAAGCACAACGCTATAATGGGGGTAGACGTTCCTTTCAGGTTAACATAGGCGATAAGTTATTTGTGAGGGATTTCGCGGGGCGAAATCCTGGGGGGAATGGATGTGGGACCGTATGTTGTCATTAAGGTTTTAGGGATGGTCAATCTGCTAGTAAAGGAGGTGGCTACCGGGAAGTTGTCTAGGGTCCATGTGAGTCAGGTAAAGCCTGCGAAGTAGTGTGTCCTCTTTTCTCCCGAGCGCCGGCTGGTTGGGCTTGAGTGTGGGGGGGGGGGGGGGGGTTGAGGCGTGGCGCTCGTTACTGGCGCGCCAGTCTCCTGGATGTCCATTATCGATCCTTCGATGTTTCTTATCTTTGCTTGCCTTGTTGTTTTCCGAATTCGCGTGACGCGTGGGAGTTGACGTTTCCTCGGACTACCTGCTGAGACGCCACGAGGTACGAGGTGGGAAGCAACCACGTATATGTGGAGTTGGTTGTACGCGGTCTGCTGGTTCAGCATGGAGGATATATGTTGGCTGCCTGCCTGTCTGCTCTTCTGATTTTGCTCGCCGTGCCTTGCGACCTCCTAGCTTTGGTTGCTGCCTGGTGTATCCTACACGAGCCATACAGGACGTCCAGCAGAAGTTAAGCAGCTTTGTGTTTCTTTCACGAAAAGGAGCAAATGTATAAGACCTTATGTAACCAATTTTGGTGGCCTCTTAAACGTGGCCTTCGCGTTTACACTGCCTTTGGGGGAGCTAATTCTTTTAAATTTAAATAGTTGGGGTTCCCTGTCCTTTATAATCTTTTGGGGGTATTATTTGAATTTTCTCTTTGGGGTTCCTTCCTTGTGCTTGGTTAAATGTTTACTTGTATAGCGGGAAGTGACTCCTGGTTAAAACTCAGATATGAGTGATAAAAGAAAAAAGCAAAGGGGCCTGGTCCTTCCCATTGTGTCCGGTTTGTAACACATATCACTGCTGTTATTTGGTATAGTGGAGCATCTGAACCTCTACCAGACAGCCTTCAGAAACTTTACCTGTAGAAGTAGAATAAATGCAGGCAATGGTGGGCTGTAACCACATGCAATGGCGAGGCTAGCGAGTGCAGACACTACTCTCCACCTATTGGGGGCAGATCAGATGGATCAGCGCATAGTGAGAGGACTACTATAAAGATCCATGTGTATCTCATTTATGTGGGACATATTAAGTCAATGTGCTTCCTACATAAGACTGATTTTACATGATCGAGAACCACTTTCAGACAGTGCCAGCATATCCAGAACATTTGAAGGCTTGTTGTTGTTGATGGTTCATTTCCTCATCTGTGATGGATAGCCAGTTATGTCACTATTGTTCTGGGGAGCACTATTTACGAGGAATACATTTAATGGCTTGCAGGAAGCATCCTGTTCTTGAGTATTTTATTCATCTGTGAGTGGTTTCTGTAGACCAGCAGCAGTTTCAGTTGTAGAGCATCAGGTGGCTACTTCGTTTACGCTTCAGGGACAGATTGCTGTCCTATCCCTTCTTACCATGTACTTCCTCAGCAGCTATTTCACTTGTAGAGCAGTAGGAGGCTACTCTTCCTACACTTCAGTGACAGTTTGCAGTTCTTTCCCTTATTGCCATGCATCTGCGTACAAGTTACTTAGTAGCTATACACCTGTAGATCGGTAGGAGGGAATTATTCCAACAGCGGCTGTAGGGAAGTTCCCTGCCAATTTCGAGTGGTATTGTGAACTATGGTTCACAAATACGTGATCGAAAAGGGGTAAAGAACCGTTTCGAGCGTCCTCAGTCATACACCAAGGAGAGCACCTCTGGTTCATTCAGTCTGGGGTGGTGGAATAAGACGAAGTTGACTCCTGCACTGTGGATTGACTGGCCATTTCGAAACACACAGACAGCTACAGCACATGCAGTAGTAACTATGAGCTGCAAAATGCATTCTTAGTCCATCCTACAACATCACCATTATTTGCTGCAAAGTATTCCCTAAGGGGAATCATCCATTATCACCTACTTCCATTCCTCATGTAGGAGGCTATGGATACAGTCTTCAGATGTATGCCTACAGGTAATATATATTTATTTAACTCTTCTGTGTTCAACACCAACATCTCATCAGTTGAACACATTTCCAGCCGAAAATAAATGAATAAATAAATGCCTTACGTCCTTCCTCTCCAGCTGCTCAGCACAGATTGTCTTTTTCCCGACAGTTCACGAGTGGGACTGGGGAGGGGCGTTGGGAAGAGGTCAGTACGGAAGGGGAGGGGAAGTAGGGGAGGGGAGAGGAGTAAGGGTGGTGACATCAACAATGCGATGTTCCCACATCCACCCCCAGGCAGTGGAGGTAGCGGGAAGCCCCCCCTCCCTCCCCCCAAGGAAGAATCACCATACTAAATAATTTAAAACTGCATCAAAATCCCTCTTATTCGCCTATTAAAGTTAACTCCGATAGCAGACAAAAGTTTATGATTTTGAAGGTTTATAAGGGAATGGGAGTCTTCATCTCCAACTGGTTACTCATTTTAGCTTGTTTCCTGCCTGACGGTTAGCAGGTGAGGTTTTCAAATTAGTTTACAGTAGACAATTAATTTGATGTGTTAAACAGAGTTGGTTCACTAAGATAAATCTGTCTTTAATACACTACCGTTTGTAAATAGTGGAACACTCTGAAGCAATGGTCTGCAACACGCGAAGATAAGAGGACGTGTAGAACAGTGGAACCGCAATAAATGATCTAAATGGAAGAGATGTGGCTTGCATGTAGGCCCAACAGCGCCCTGTTTCGTGCAGCCGGGCTGGTGAGCGCTACGCAACGTTAAGTCGATGCGGAGCCGTCATACGAAGTGGAAAATTGTAACCAAGTGCCACTATGTCTCGTCGACATCGCTGGGTGGAATGTCGGCACGTGAGTGAATTCAAACGACGTAGAATTGTTGGTCTCCGGAGGGAAGGATGTCGCTCTAAGATATAGCCGCCCGTACGGGGCACGCTGTTTCAATGGTGAGGCGTATATGGAACCAATGTAGAGAAGTGGGTCGTACAGAGCGCCAACAGGGCACTGGACTACATAGTGTGACCACAGGGCGAGATGACCGTCATCTCCGCTTGGCCGTAACGTACAGAACAACTTCGTCCATAATGTTGCCGCGATCTGGTGTATATGAACGTTGCAACTGCGGAAAAGTGAATATCGGGACCACGGAATGAAGTGTCAACACCCGCAACAACCGAGCACAAAAGGACATACCGAAAAATCGGCCGTAGCAGAACATGCTCTTCGAGGTGGACTGGGAGCGTTCACTTTGATGAAAATCTGGCTACCATTCAAAAAAAAGGTTAATGAAAGTGTCCTGGTAGGATGGTTACGTGGGTTTAAAGAGCAGCATACACACTGAAAGTGCACAGAATAGTGAAGAGTAAACTATGTTACTCAACTTTGGCAGCGCTGGTTACAGCAATTGTAGAATGCTGTCCTGCATTGTTGACATTTCCATGAACACAAACTAAATAATTTTATCTGAAAACAAAAGTTAATCTTCTGTCTTGAAGTACCATTCGAAGAACAGTTCGAAAGTAATAGTACTCATTTAAATCTCTACGCAGGCCGTCTGCGTCCATACACGATGATTCTATTCACTGCTCTGTTTCTACTGAGGATTAACCAATGTCTGTCTGTCGGCCACTGTTTCTATCTCATTCAACGTCTCGAAGACTTGAAGAAAGGACGAACGTTCTGCTGGAATCCCTAGCAAGACTCGAACTGACTTACAGCTTGCAACTGACATCTGCTCATGCACGGTTACGTAAGCACGCATCTATCTTCCTGGTGGCGCTGCCGCTCCAGGAGGCTTGATTCTCGCGCGCAGCGTGATTGGTTTGAGGAGGATGCTAAGTTCACCCAACCTGGATATGATGTGACGTCATTATGACGTACATACGCTTTAGTCGATTAACACACCTATCGACTTTTACGAACGTTCGAGATTCTAAACTGTCGTCAGCTAGTGGTTTGTTTTGACACGTGCGGTTCTGAAAACAGCTCAGTGTGGCAGCGTATATGTATTTCGCCAAAATAAAAGAGCTGGATATTAATTGAAATATTCCTGTCCGTGGCCTTGAAAACACCATGTAAAAAAGTGAAGTCTTCTTATGTCCCGACCAGATTAGATTGTGTGATTGTTGTATTGAATGCTTACGCCGAAAATAATATTTATTTATTATCAACATTTTAGTATGGTTTCATACAATTGGTCTTGTCAGTACATATTAGATTGTAGCAGCATACTCTTGCTGACTTTTTTTTCTTAATTTATATAGCTGAAAGAGAACTCGTGCAAGTTTGTTACCTAAGTAATTTATATGTCCATCCCAAGATAGTCTTTTATCAACCATAATTCCAAGTAATTTTACACTCGGACCGCAGAGACAGGTACCTTAGTGTCCAGTAATGACTGATGTGTAGAATGATTGAATTTCGAACTTAAAAAGAAAAATATGAGGCATTGTTGAAGAAAAATCGTCGACCGGAGATGAAATACGAGGGGAAGTGGATTTCTCAATGTAATCTTAACCAAAGGTTAGTGTCTAGTACTGATTGACGTATGAAATGATTGAATGCAGTGTCAAAGCATTCCATGGTGGTATTATAGTGTCAAAGCATTCCATGGTGGTAAGCTTTTCTCTCATTAGTCTCTCGAATGCTCAACACATAATTAGAGACGAGGAAACGAAAAACAACGCACAGGACACAAACACAGTACAATACACGATTTAAACGCAAGGAACCCAAAACACATTTAAATGAATGGCGCAGAGCACAGCGCTACCCTGTCACAATCTCTCGAAAGTTCACAAAAGTCGAATAGTCGATATACGGTTTCTATCGTTTTCGATGTAGCGTGTGTACGTCATAATGACGTCACATCGTATCCAAGTCCGGTGAACTTAGCATCCTCCTTGGTTTGAGCGCAGCGATTTTCCTGCTGCGGACGGACGTCCGCGTTACGTCCGGTACTAACTTTCGCAAACTCTTCTTGTGTGGTGTCTCTGTACACCACAGGAACCACAAAATAAAATTCAGTGACACGAGCATTACCATGCACACACGTATAGAGGAGCAACAGTAATTTTAATACACGAGAAGGTCTGAAGTTGGATAAAATATGGAATGACAATCGATTATTTTTAGTCGAGAATGATGACGCCGTCCAAAGATAGTCATATAATCAGCATCACGTGATGCATGGCGATCCCCCCTAAGCGAACTATAAATGCGAGAGCCTCACAAGCCTTAGTGGTAATAGCCGTTTTACCTAGGGAGATGTTCCGGAGTCGGCGACGAAACGTCAGGAAGCAGTTTTATACACCGACCACGGCCTCTCTGTCTGGAAGCTTTAATTGAAGATTTAGTGATGTGTTGTGAGTGTACATGCTCGGATTTTCCATAGTTATTTACGGGTCTTGTAGGAACATCACACCCTGCTGATGTAGAGTTGTTGCTTCACAAGTTGGTATTACTTGTTACAAAATGCACTGCACAACTTATTAAACGTTCAAGCATGTCATATGGGTTTTGGAATACTGGTTGGGGATCATGCTTTCTTGCGCTTACAGAGAATGTCGCGACATTGTTAAATTATAGTAATTCTATCGATAGGACAATGTGCCTGTTTTTAACACACACGACATCACACACACATAAATAATGAAGGAGTGATGTAGATTTTGCATGTAGCAAAGGTTTATTTGTCTAAATATGGTGTTGCAGTACATCCTTTCTTAGTCTTTTTATTCTGCCTGGAAGTCGCTGGCTAACCCCTGTTGTTGCTGGTGTTTCATGATGATCCTTTGTCTATGGCGAACAGAACAAGAGGGACGCAGTAAAAAAAGCGGTAGCGGAGAGATGGAGCTTGGTATTTATTGGTGTAGAGAAAGTGAGGGGCCGAGGGAAGTATTCACGAGGGCGGTAGGGACCTGAGATAGTGTTTCATAATGGATCAGTCTCTCTCTACTCAGCCATACAAGATACCAGTGAAGAGTAACAGAGGGATGTGGTCAATTGTCAGTGTGTTGGGTACTCCAGAGCTCTGCAGCAGGACAACACAGCTCTTGGTGATCGTAGACAAATGCTACCTGCATCAGCTTAAGCCATAGTGCGAACTGCAGCTCATCCAAGATACACTCCTGGAAACTGAAATAAGAACACCGTGAATTCATTGTCCCAGGAAGGGGAAACTTTATTGACACATTCCTGGGGTCAGATACATCACATGATCACACTGACAGAACCACAGGCACATAGACACAGGCAACAGAGCATGCACAATGTCGGCACTAGTACAGTGTATATCCACCTTTCGCAGCAATGCAGGCTGCTATTCTCCCATGGAGACGATCGTAGAGATGCTGGATGTAGTCCTGTGGAACGGCTTGCCATGCCATTTCCACCTGGCGCCTCAGTTGGACCAGCATTCGTGCTGGACGTGCAGACCGCGTGAGACGACGCTTCATCCAGTCCCAAACATGCTCAATGGGGGACAGATCCGGAGATCTTGCTGGCCAGGGTAGTTGACTTACACCTTCTAGAGCACGTTGGGTGGCACGGGATACATGCGGACGTGCATTGTCCTGTTGGAACAGCAAGTTCCCTTGCCGGTCTAGGAATGGTAGAACGATGGGTTCGATGACGGTTTGGATGTACCGTGCACTATTCAGTGTCCCCTCGACGATCACCAGTGGTGTACGGCCAGTGTAGGAGATCGCTCCCCACACCATGATGCCGGGTGTTGGCCCTGTGTGCCTCGGTCGTATGCAGTCCTGATTGTGGCGCTCACCTGCACGGCGCCAAACAAGCATACGACCATCATTGGCACCAAGGCAGAAGCGACTCTCATCGCTGAAGACGACACGTCTCCATTCGTCCCTCCATTCACGCCTGTCGCGACACCACTGGAGGCGGGCTGCACGGTGATGGGGCGTGAGCGGAAGACGGCCTAACGGTGTGCGGGACCGTAGCCCAGCTTCATGGAGACGGTTGCGAATGGTCCTCGCCGATACCCCAGGAGCAACAGTGTCCCTAATTTGCTGGGAAGTGGCGGTGCGGTCCCCTACGGCACTGCGTAGGATCCTACGGTCTTGGCGTGCATCCGTGCGTCGCTGCGGTCCGGTCCCAGGTCGACGGGCACGTGTACCTTCCGCCGACCACTGGCGACAACATCGATGTACTGTGGAGACCTCACGCCCCACGTGTTGAGCAATTCGGCGGTACGTCCACCCGGCCTCCCGCATGCCCACTATACGCCCTCGCTCAAAGTCCGTCAACTGCACATACGGTTCACGTCCACGCTGTCGCGGCATGCTACCAGTGTTAAAGACTGCGATGGAGCTCCGTATGCCACGGCAAACTGGCTGACACTGACGGCGGCGGTGCACAAATGCTGCGCAGCTAGCGCCATTCGACGGCCAACACCGCGGTTCCTGGTGTGTCCGCTGTGCCGTGCGTGTGATCATTGCTTTTACAGCCCTCTCGCAGTGTCCGGAGCAAGTATGGTGGGTCTGACACACCGGTGTCAATGTGTTCTTTTTTCCATTTCCAGGAGTGTATGTTTGTGGAAAACGTTGTATCAAGTGCATCGCTAGCATTGCGTCTTTCATGCTCATGTTTGAAGGATACTGCTGGATGTTTCCTCCAGGTTAACCTTACCAATGTAACGCACATGCACTTTTTGCCTAGAGGAGTGGTTGGACTAACATTTTCCGTCATTTTGCAGAACCTGAAATGAAAATCATCTAACGACTAAGTGAGAATCAAATTTAGACACATTGTCATGCATTGTAAAGAATATAGTGGAGTCTTCCACGTTTCTGGACTAATTTTTCATAATTTTACGTCATTTTGCAAAATATGCCATGATGTAATTACATTGTAGTATTTCAACCATGCCACAGCCACAAACTGCATTATCAAAGTGTCTTATCTGTTTATATATCGCACTGTGCTATTTGCTAAACGCTTAAAGTCTATTTATTCTTAAATAACACACTGCTGTAATTGGTTAACATCGTCTTTACATATGTGTTAGGTAGGCATGTGGGTATTTAGAAAATTGGTAAAACCGTAACTCTTAATTGTAAAACAGTAATTATTTATGAGAGGAAGTGGTTAATTGTACTTACATTTTTCCTTATTCTGAACACCTTGAATAATGCATACCACATAATTCCTTTATCTATAAAGGATAAAGAGAAGGAGGGGATGGTTGAAGCTTATTGGTCTAGGGGGGAGGGTTGCAAGCTTTCAAACAACTACGCACCCCCCGACTGAACGTTGCAATATTAAACGTTTTGGCTGGTTTCGTTGTCTGGGGGCTGGGATACGTAGATGCCACATTACAAGCCAAATACTGCTGAGTCTACAGTACACGATAAGAATTATGAATCGAATGGTCGAATGTTTCTGTCACTCGGAAATTGCGAATTATGAATGTAACATATAAATTTATAAATGAAAGACTGCAATTAAATATAATCTGCAGGTACTATCTTAACGACTTTAAATGATGAGTACGATAGTAGAAGCACTTTTGAGAATGCGGTATATTTATGCAAAACACTTATTGGTGTCGATGGTCCAACAGTTAAATAAAATATAAGTTGAATAACAGGGAAACAATAGATTCCTACTGCACGCAATTAGTTATGAACAACAACATAGCTCGCGAGATACACACTTGTAAACGCACACTACGTCTTCACTACAGAAACGTCGGAAATCTCTCAAGTCCACAAGTCCGCACTCCGAAGTATTTCTATCTCTCGCGACCACGCGCAAACTGCTCCACGCTCCAAATCCTTCCTCGCGACCGTGTCCTGTTCGACAGTCCCTCGCGCCGCAATCTCCCGAACTCACTGTCCTCTCTCGAAACGACGCTCTTTCCCCCTTCCATCCAATCTCCCCATTCACGACCGCTGTGATTGGCTACAGCGCTCGCGCCATGTCTTCAAGCTAACGCACCCACACAAACATAATGAAACACATTCGAAGTACTGGAATTACATTTAAATGACTTGAAATTATATAAATATTCCTACGGCTGGACCATAAACACGCTCTAACACACATTATTAAATACATAGACAATTAAATAAACATATATCAAAGAAAAGAAGCAAAAGGTAGGCCAGGAGCCTAATGTCTCTGTGCTTTCTAAAACACGGTAAATATTTAAGCAATTTCTTCATGAATAGTATATATCGGATATAAACAAAGACATGGATGAATAAATATATTTATAAGCATGTTGCTACCGTTTTTTCGTTTAACTGTAAAGTACTTATGGCCTGACGCGATCGATAGAAATCGGTCACTGTGACCTCCAATAACTCATGTACTATTCAAGTTACATGCCTGTCATTTATACCAGTTTATGTTTACACTAATAGCTTTCTAAAGACATGGCTATCGACAAAATCGGATGAAGCGTTTATATTTCGGAAATTCGTTGCTGGGTGTATAATTTACTGTCAGATACTAAACTTTAAACTAATAAAGATATTGAAAATCTGATTACACCATCAGAATCAGCATGCAAATAATGGTAATGCACATGTTCATTATGAGGTATCATGATTCATCTGGTAACTATTAATTTCTATACGAACTGTGAAATGTCTGCCATTAAGGTTTCACAAAGTCCGCCATCTTTGGCACTCCCGGCGTGTCTCCTTCATCAACATAGCGTCACCATGGAATTCCCAACCACGCGGCTGGACCGCTCTTGCTTCGGCCAGCGTCTGCCACCACGTGGTCGGCCCGCAGAGAGGCCCGTGCGGCCACTGCTTCCTCCGAACTTAGAATATTTTCAGGGCGCGACGACTCGCTCGTTACCTCACTGGGTGAAGGATGGGACAAGAGAGGAGAGGTGAGACCTTTAATGTAACCCGCCCACTTGCCTCAACTATAAATCTGACGCCACACATGTAATGTGATACCCCCTTCCCACATATCAACCGTTCCTACAGTTAGCGCCCTTATCGTACAAACGACCTTGTTAATGGAGACAAGTTATCCAGTACTCCCACTACAAAGCTGGTTAGGAAAGCTAATGGCAATCACAATAACTTCCAGTCGTCTCAGAACGGATAAATAGAGGTTCTGTATGGTTTTCAAGGGGATCTTACCATTCTACCTGCAAAATAGTGAAAGTTCAGGTGACAATGATGGAAGTGAGTAGCGATTCTAACACGTGTGAGACTGATCCAATCTATCTTCCTACTACAGTTGTGCAAGGACGCTCTGTGAGTGTTTTAGGAATTTGGGGTTGAATCTACAGCCTTCAAGGTAGGAAGATACCATTTCACGTTTGCAGAGTTCACAACAGTGCAGCAGTATGAATAGTGATGTAATCAGGCAATGATTTCAATGTTCGTTCCACTACACTCTCTGTAAAGGAAAAGTTATGGCTAATAGAAATTAGTGTACAGGTTGAATCGTAACTACACTCCTGGAAATTGAAATAAGAACACCGTGAATTCATTGTCCCAGGAAGGGGAAACTTTATTGACACATTCCTGGGGTCAGATACATCGCATGATCACACTAACAGAACCACAGGCACATAGACACAGGCAACAGAGCATGCACAATGTCGGCATTAGTACAGTGTATATCCACCTTTCGCAGCAATGCAGGCTGCTATTCTCCCATGGAGACGATCGTAGAGATGCTGGATGTAGTCCTGTGGAACGGCTTGCCATGCCATTTCCACCTGGCGCCTCAGTTGGACCAGCGTTCGTGCTGGACGTGCAGACCGCGTGAGACGACGCTTCATCCAGTCCCAAACATGCTCAATGGGGGACAGATCCGGAGATCTTGCTGGCCAGGGTAGTTGACTTACACCTTCTAGAGCACGTTGGGTGGCACGGGATACATGCGGACGTGCATTGTCCTGTTGGAACAGCAAGTTCCCTTGCCGGTCTAGGAATGGTAGAACGATGGGTTCGATGACGGTTTGGATGTACCGTGCACTATTCAGTGTCCCCTCGACGATCACCAGTGGTGTACGGCCAGTGTAGGAGATCGCTCCCCACACCATGATGCCGGGTGTTGGCCCTGTGTGCCTCGGTCGTATGCAGTCCTGATTGTGGCGCTCACCTGCACGGCGCCAAACACGCATACGACCATCATTGGCACCAAGGCAGAAGCGACTCTCATCGCTGAAGACGACACGTCTCCATTCGTCCCTCCATTCACGCCTGTCGCGACACCACTGGAGGCGGGCTGCACGATGTTGGGGCGTGAGCGGAAGACGGCCTAACGATGTGCGGGACCGTAGCCCAGCTTCATGGAGACGGTTGCGAATGGTCCTCGCCGATACCCCAGGAGCAACAGTGTCCCTAATTTGCTGGGAAGTGGCGGTGCGGTCCCCTACGGCACTGCGTAGGATCCTACGGTCTTGGCGTGCATCCGTGCGTCGCTGCGGTCCGGTCCCAGGTCGACGGGCACGTGCACCTTCCGCCGACCACTGGCGACAACATCGATGTACTGTGGAGACCTCACGCCCCACGTGTTGAGCAATTCGGCGGTACGTCCACCCGGCCTCCCGCATGCCCACTATACGCCCTCGCTTAAAGTCCGTCAACTGCACATACGGTTCACGTCCACGCTGTCGCGGCATGCTACCAGTGTTAAAGACTGCGATGGAGCTCCGTATGCCACGGCAAACTGGCTGACACTGACGGCGGCGGTGCACAAATGCTGCGCAGCTAGCGCCATTCGACGGCCAACACCGCGGTTCCTGGTGTGTCCGCTGTGCCGTGCGTGTGATCATTGCTTGTACAGCCCTCTCGCAGTGTCCGGAGCAAGTATGGTGGGTCTGACACACCGGTGTCAATGCGTTCTTTTTTCCATTTCCAGGAGTGTATATTTCCGATATCTGGATAAAAAAAATTTTTACCGGAGACAGCTACACTCAACGCACCTTACACGCAAATCACCCAAGGTTCCTCAATGAGAAATGGTCGTAAGGAACATGAGCTAATAATCATCACTGTCCTCTCTTAAAATGTTAGTCTCATCAAACAGAAATGTTATTGCCATCAGATTATCTGTAAATTGAGAATATCAGTTGCGTCATCTCTTACATCCTTACCGAGAGGCACGCACGATGCTGAAAGTGAATACAGGTGCATATGACGCTCCATGAATAAACAAGGAAGCAGTAACTTCAAGAAAAGGGCTATCACACATCGCTGGTAGTTATTGTGTTCTAAGAATCCCATTACTGTCAATTATATTTTTTTTCTAAACGTTGTCATTTTCGAATGTATTTTTTTGGCAGAAATCTCTCCATTGTGGTTGATAGCCATCTGTGACAATCACAGTTTTCAATATTGATTTTCTTTCGCTTATTTCAAATCACTGATATTCTGTACCGATCATTCGATCTCCGCAAGCATGTATGTCTTTGAACGTTCGGTGGGATGCTACGAAACTCTTTGACACGCTAGTTACAACGGACCAGTGAGACGTAAGGAGACTGCGTTATCTAGTTGGGAACGTACGTTTTGAATGCACAAAGCAACAAATATTCGTCGCTGATGGTCGGCATGGGCAGGTGTCGTGAAGCGCTGATATAGCTGTATAAGATTTAAGCAGAAATGAAGTCAGAGTCTGTTCTTCATTCACAGATCTTGCATTACAAATGCGCGTCAATACTCTGGTACGAATTGCAAGGCTTGGCGTAGTGGAATCGTCAGTATTTTCAGTACTGCAGCGTACTCTTATTTACATGGAGTTGGTTAGTTCGGTGTTTGATGAGATGGGTAACCTTCGAAGCACGCAACACAATTAATTTTATGTTAATCCATCCAATTACTACAGCATATAAATTCGTCATATTCCCACTTAGTGAGCAGCTTTTAATATTTTCTGATGCACACGTGTAGGCCAGTAGGCTTAAAATCCAAATCGTAAATAATTCCTACAAAAGAGATTATTGTTTTAATGGATTCATTTGAGGTCCAGTATGACTATGCTAGGTTTTCCTTCCCGGCAGTGTTGTGCTTAAGTAGGAGGGGGGGGGGGGGAGAGGACTGTATCTCTAAAAAGAGTATTTTTGCGGTTTTACACTTATATCTAGTAAAAGACTCACGGTATCGAAAACATGCTCCAATAAAAGTTGTAGTGCATTAAATTTTTCATTGAATGAGAGCACACTAGTGCTAATTAAAGTTGGACAAATTTTACATATTTATGAAAAATTTGCGTTTTAACTTCTGCTCTTGGTAATATCGTCTAAATCAATCCATCTATCAATAATGTGGTCCATACAAAAGTTGTAGAAGAATAAATTCTGTGTTTGGTGAGACCAAAAGTGAATTTTTTTGACCACTCGTTTCCGTACAGCTCCACCTTAAATTTGGACCAACTCACATTGATTGTGTAGGTTGTGGGGAGGAGAAAGGAAGCCTTTTGCTGCTGCTTGAAGAATTCTTCCATTATGGGTTGGCACGCTATCCCCTCTCTCTGTTCGATGCAGTTGGCATGAAGAAGACTCCCAAGTCAGAGTTATATGTTTAGTTCATATCGCTGAATGCGGTAAATCTGGGAGGAGCGGCTTTTGTCATCGTGGTGGATTCCTTCTCCCTGGGTAGTGTGGAAGAATGGTGAAACATTCCAGTTAACCTAACAAAATACGTTGACTACTATGTTGAGCGCCTCTGCCAAAGTAAAAGACACACTACTCCCGAGGTCACCTTTACCAAATTAATGGTGGTGACCATGAGTCATGAGCAATTCCTTTCCAACAGCTCAAAAAAAGCGCGTCTCGTTAGTTTTCTTACTGAGAGGCTTGAAAGTGAAGGCTTCCCAGTAAAGCAAGATAATGAAGACGCAAATCATCTGATTGTTGCCATGGCATCTCTCGCGACCACGCGCAAAATGCTCCACACTCCAAATCCTTCCTCGCGACCGTGTCCTGTTCGACAGTCCCTCGCGCCGAGCTCTTCAAGCAGAGCAGGCAGGGGATGGTCAAGCAGTTGGTCGAAAATAGATGTCTTCTAGCAGAAGTCAAACCTTTCTTCGAGCGTGACACTCGAGCTAAAGCTATTATGGTTGTGATTGTTGGTGAGGATACAGACCTTCTCATCGTGCTCAGTACCCTAGCAACAACATCACCAAACATATATTTCTCAAAACCTGGAAGAGGAGCGATCCAGTCAAAAGTATTCTGTCTCACAGCTTCAAACTGGCAGACAACATCAGAAGGCCATAAGCGAATGCGACACAAATTCAGAGCTCTTCAAGCAGAGCAGGCAGAGGATGGTCAAGCAGTTGGTCGAAAATAGATGTCTTCTAGCAGAAGTCAAACCTTTCTTCGAGCGTGACACTCGAGCTAAAGCTATTATGGAAGCTAGCCTACGATTTTTAGTAATCTTCTCGGAGGTATGGCAGGAGATACTTTTGATAAATTGCGACTTGATCTGTTTTCCAAAGCCCTCATGAAATTTAATTTCAACCTGGCATCCCTACCAGCAACATGCGACGCAGCCTGCCAACATTTCTTGAGAACATAACTACAAATAGAAACATGGTTAGGATACCAGAGGGATCCGCTCCTCTGGGGATGGTAGGCTTCAAAGCTCGGTCCTGCATCCGCTCCTATTTCCATGGAACCAGCTCCACAGTCTTTTCTGTCAACAGTTTTCTGAAAATGCATCAAGGGACGTGTAGGTGGTTATGGGTGTCGAAACGCTGAGATTAGGTGCTCACTGACTTGTGCCAACTGTAGGAGGAACTCTTGCACTAACTCCCTCCAACCAGATGAAAGTGACGAATAAGATCTTAACGAAAACCTACTCTGCATATAGGGGGCGGCCAAAATTGCATACTTCGAGGGGCCAAGTGATTGGGCTATGGACTCCAAATCGGAATTTACATACTTTGAAGAGCTGAGTGGTATCTGTGAAATTTGTGTACCTAACCATTTGTTCACTTTTTCATATTCAGACCTGTAACTACAATTTTCGTTATTACGAAATATAATCAAGACTAACTGATTACAAGAATTGTGTTTATTATCTTGCCTCCATCTTCATACCTGCTGAATGGATGTCATCATACCATATGAATCCATTTTTTAGTGTTATCTTTTTATATATTTCATAATTTCAATATTTTACTGTATTACCATATTTACTAAGTACAAAACTAGTACAATGGACTGCTGTAGTACTATGTTTAATATAGTGCAAATAACACTTATTGATGAACTGCAGTTTAAACAGTTGTCACTGATAACGAGAAATGGCCCAATATCAAGGTGGAGCTGTATGGAAACTGGTGGTCCAAAAAATACACTTTTGGTCTCATTGAAAGCAGAATTCATTCGTCTATAACCACTTAATTGATAGATAACTTAGTCCTGATGATATTATCAAAAACAGAAGTTGAAACGAAAATTTTTCATAAATATTTAAAATTTGTCCATCTTTGATGAGCACTAGTATGTGAAAGGGTGGTCCAAAACATATGTCTGCCCTCATTCAATGCAGAATATAATGCCATACAAGAGGACCATGTTTTCGATATTGTGAAATCTTTATTAGATACAACTGTAAACCTCAAAAATATGCCTTTTGGGGGTACATTTTTACCCCCCCCTCACTGCTTAAACACAACACCAGCTAGGGCGAGGGGGGAGGAGCAACCTAGGATAGTCACTCTGGGCCACCAAATTCACAATTATGTTTAAGTGAAGCAATAGAAGCAGTTTATCTATGAAAATGATCATTATGTTTAACAAACATTCCATCAGTCAAATAAAAAATTTACATTAATTAATTCAAATGGAATGATTTAGAATCATGTTCAGCAACAGTTTTTTATTAGGTTCAATAATTTGATTATTAAATCCTAAAATTTTAACAACACAATCTTCTTTACCCATAATATAAATGTCATGTGACTAGGGCCTCCCATCAGGTAGACCATTAGCCGGGTGCTAGTCTTCCAATTTGACGCCATGTTGGCAACATGTGCATTGATGCAGATGAAATCATGATGAATAGGACAACACAGCACCCAGTCTCTGAGTGGAGAAAATCTCTGACCCAACTGGGAATCGAACCTGGGCCCTTAGGATTGACATTCTGTTATGCTGACCACTCAGCTGCTGGGGGCAGACATCTTTATTCATAAATAATTTTTTATCACTTTTGATAACAATTCTATTTATTTGTCTGCTTTAAAATGAATATTTCGATTATTCAAAGCAATAAATTTTTCTAAATTTTTCAGACTATTTTGATCAACAGCAACTTCTCAATTTCTATTGTTTTTCCATCACAGTAAAGTTCATTATTTTTTGATGCGATATTTGGAGTTAAAAAAGTTGAATAAAAACCAACTAGTGAAACCCATTTAGAAGTTCCTCTTATTGGAAAAGGTAATGTTTTTTTAAGAACAGAAGAATTATCACTCAGTTGGAATAATGCACTCATTTATACTAAGAAAAATTATGTAAATGAATTGACCAATTGGCAACCAAAAATAAGAATTCCAGAAAAGAAATTAAATATAAACATGGAAAACTATCACCAAATTCTGTTCTATGTGCAATTATAGGACCAATATGACATATTTAACACCTGGATGGTTAAATTGGAAAAAAATAATCATTTGTATATTTATTCTAAACGTTTAGGTCCACCAAAAAGTCAAGAATTTACAAAAAGATGTGAAAAAACTGACGATAAAATTAATGTACACCTGTTATTTTTATCGAAGATAATTATGATAGTATTCCATTACATGACTATGAAGTTAATTCAGTTGTAGTTTTTAAAGATTTCATTCTTGATAATCAACATATAGTTATAGAAAGTTTTACTAGAAGAAGACATAAAGGAGTAGATTGTTTTGATTTAAGTCAAACATTTCAAAAATACCAACAATTTAGTTATTATTAATTTTTTGAATATTTTGGACAAGAGAATACAAATTTACATTATATTTATCATGAATTTGTTGCTAGTGATATAAAGATTGCTGAATTAAAAAAAAATTTTTTTAATGTTGAAATAAAGATGAATTTGGTTTTCTAACTATAAATATGACAAACATTAAAAATGGTAAGTATAGAGAAGAGCTTAAGAGTTTTTTTAAATGTTGAACATAAGAGCTGAGCATAACATTGAACATAAATGTCAAACATAACATTGAAGATAAATGTCAAACTAAACATCATATGTAATTGTTAAACATAAAACATTGAACATAAATAGTAATCATACATGTTTTAAAATAAAATTTAAATGATTACCATATTTTTATTCTTAATGTATGGTTGCAACATATGATCTAAAAATTGATAAAAAATCAAACGAAATCGAAAAGTAAAACTAAAATTCAAATAATATGAAAAATTTAAAAAAGAAGATTAACCAGTTATCGATAAAACTGAAAAAGTTAATGAAGGAATTGAAAGAGTAGGAGAAAAGTTCTAAAAGCAACTCAAGAAAATAGAGAAGGTGAGAAACAAAACGTTCCTTATAATTAACATTATTTAGAAGAATTTTATAGTACAACATGAAACATTATGAAAGTGATAAAAGAGAGTGTACATTAAGTGAATCAGAAATTAATAATTTGTTAAAGACTTATGAAGAGCAAAGCAAAATTAAAAGAAAAAGATGTTAAAAATAAATATAGGTGAAAGAATGTTAGAATTTGTTAATAACATTGAGTATAATGTTTTTGAATTGAGGCCTGTTGGTCAATTTAAGTATGTTGGAAAGTGATCAGTAGAATTCCATAGTGATAAATTAAAAGTTTGTGAAAAGGAATATGAAGGAACAGACAAATTAAAGAAACTTTTAACTAGAAAACAACTATGAGCAATTAGAAACAAAATTTGATTCTCTTGATTTACAAAATTATGCAAGAATGTTACTCGATTCAAACGCTATTTATAAAGAAAGTAATCAACATAAAATAATTTCAAGTAAAGGAAATAAATTTATTTGATTAAAACAATTGTTGATGAATATTCTCGAAGGTTTTCAGAAAGAAATATTAGTGATTCATTTGAAAAAGTGGGTGAAGGTTTTGTAAAAAAATAATCAGAAAAACGAGTTGAATATATTTGCATGAATATTATTAGAAATGTAATTGATACATTAATAGTAATTCATAGTGAAAAATTAGCAGGAAATAAAAATTATCATAATGGAAAAGTTGGAATAATGGAAATGTAAACTAATAAATTAAGTGGTTTCATTATTAATGATGCAAAAGAAATTCCTTATTTAATCAGAGTTTTTAATTATTTACCATAAACAATTTGGAAAAGTGAAAAATATGGAAAAGGTTTAGTTAATACTTTAATTAACAAATTACCATTTGAAATGTATATACCTGGTTATAAGTTACATGGTCCAGGAACAAAATTAGGAGAAAGACTAACTAGAAGTGATAAAGGAATTTATCCATTAGATAAGAATGTAAAGAACACGATATTTTTATAGAGATAATAAAGATTTAGAAAAAAGACATCAAGCAGGTAGAACTACGCAATTATTTGCAAAACAGAATGTATTCAAATGATTCTTCATTAGAAGAAAAAATTACCATAACTGCAGTTAGAGGTATAATGTTTGGAAAATGAAAATTTGGAATGGGTTTAAATGTTGATAACATGGGTAGAGCTTATAAAAATTCATTTTTTAATCTATATAAGTGAATAACTTTTAGACTGATTATACTTTGCTTAGAACTGGTAAAATTAAACCATTTCATTTAAACTTAAACTCAACAATGAACTATTTAATAATATTGAGCCATTTTTAATTGATACTCAAAAAGAAAGACAGGAAAAATGGTGGATATTTATTTGTTTTATTAACTATTCCTGTTGGAGAAAGGATGTTGAATATTTAACAAACAAAAAGAAACAAAACAAGAAGGTTGATTGTTAGCAGTACTATTAGCTGCATTACCTTATTTAGCAACAATTGGTTCACTTGCTGGTAGAACTGCAGCAATTGCAAATGCAGTTATAAAAAAAGGTGACAAATAATTAGTAAAACAAAAAAGGCATAATTTGGTAATGGAGAAGAAAGGAAGAAGAGAAAAATTTTCAAAGAAATAATCAAAAATTTAATAATCCTTCATTCATTATTCACATAGAGGATTGAGTTATTCAACTAAAGATTAAAGAAATTCGTGGCCTTTTAATGACTGATTAATTACCTAATAAACCAAAAAATTTAGAATGTGGAATAATAAATTTAGATTTCTTTGCATCATGTGGGAACTGATTGGATAAAAATAAAGATATAAAATTTGTTTTTGATTCAAATGGAGTAAATATAACTACACAACTTGTTAACTAGTAGGGAATACTAATTTATACTACAGTATTGAGAGAATACAAAATTTCTATGGGGTAATTTGTGGTCATTAGTGTTCATTTGTTTTAAAACTATCATATATGAATTATAAGTTCAATGATATTTTAAATGTAATAGATAGAGACTTTTGGAAATAAATTCAATAACGATTTGGAAAAAATGGAAAACTTTCATTCACCACAGACAACAATTAATTATGATATAATTACAAGCTTGGAAGATTTTCAGACAAAAATCAAAGACTTTCAATCAATTATAGGTACAAAAATTAATGAAAAAATAAAACTGTTGTTGGAGTTGTTAGAATCAAAAATAAAAGATTTGTTGCTCATCAATATATACAAAAACAGTTAATATAATTAAACAATTTCAGATCAGTTAATTTTTTTTTTCTAAGTTCAGAATATTTTTTTATTTTTTGTTTTACAGATTTGATGAAGCTCTTTTAGAGATTTTTTAGTCAGTTCCTTATTGTTCTCATTTTTATTAATATTTTCAACAGTATTTACAATAGGACCAATTAATTTTTCTTTATTAAATTTGGAATAGCTCTTTAAATTTCCTGTTTTAACAATTGAGTTCTTTTATATTTTTATATTTTAGTTCTTTCTTCTTAATTTCTTTATTTCTTTCCTGTTAAAATGCTCATTAATTCCAACAAACCTTTTCTAGTTACAATTGAGTAGCCATTTTATTTACAATAATATTCTAAATCTTTATAAATCAATTTCTACTTCCTGTTACTATAATTTTCTAAGTTTTTAAATAAGTCAAGTATGTTGACCATTTTGTTTGTGTTGTATTTATATAAATTATATAGAATAAAATTCTAATTTTATTTTATTAAATCGTTTTCGTTAAAACGTGACTTTGAGATTTTATGTGTGATGGTTCTTACATATAAAAAATAAAATTTATTAGATTTGAAAATTTATATATATGAACATGAGAATTTGGTTTTTTCAATATAGGTAAATGAGTTTTGATGGTTCTTATTTATAAGGAATAAAAATTTGTTAGATTTGAAAATTTTAAAATGAGAATTTGGTTTTTTCAATATAGGCAAATGAGTTTTGCTGGTTCTTATTTATAGAATAAAATTTATTGGATTTAAAAATTGGTAAATGAGGAAATAAGAATTAGTTTTTTCGATATAGGCAAATGAGAGTTTTTTGGTTGGGGAAAACTGCTAAATCAGATTCTGGGTTTGAAACCTGGAATTTTTACTCCAAAATCCATTTTGGTCGAGAATCGGCAATAATATACTACTGACTTGATGTGTATTGCCCCATGTGTACTGTGTCACACGTAAGGTGTTAAACTCAATTCATCGCTTGAAAGGCATTTCTTTTGGGGTTAAGACACTTAATGGTGGAGAGGAGCTCCCGGCGATAATTACCTGGCTTTTAACGGAAAGCCGGACGCTGGAGCGGTGGCGAGTATTGGGAGGCGTGTTGCCGGCTGAGTAGGCTCGGGAGGAAGCTAGAGATGCGTAGTGTTCGCGTGGCGGCAGCGGCTGGCCGTAATCCCGCGACGCCACGCCAGCTCATCCCGTGTTATTCCATTAGGCTTAAAGGCCCGCGCAAATCCCGCCTAAGTGGTGGCAAGGAGCTCTGCGTGCCAGTCCGTGAGCGCCGACGTTGAAGAATCGCTAGCGAGAGGGACTTGTGAGCGTGCAGTTCGCGCAAGAAAACTCGCTCTTAGTTCCACATGTTCCACAACGGACCATACGCTTCCTTGTTTTATTACATCAACATCTATGCTCCGCAAGTAGGGTTGCCAACTATCCTGTATATTCCAGGAAATCGGTATTTTCACTTAATTTGGATGAAAATCTCGGGTCCGACACTTTTCAAGATATATCCCGCATTTTTAGAATTACCACCGTTCTTTCTTTTAAATTAGATGATGATTGCTTTGATGCTCTGTCATTTTCTTCCCTTTGTTTCCCTCGCTCCTATCGATGAATTTATGCTCATCTATATGACTTCCGTTCGTTATTATGTCGGCATGAAGCTGGAAGATGCGTGCAGCTCCTGGCGTCGTTGACAGGGCCCTCCTGCGCGGCCCTCTTGCCCGCACCGATGGATATCAGACGACTGAGCGGATCGCGGCACAACACCGAAATGGCGGGAACCACGGAAGCAGACCGTAGAGGCAAACAAGTTCACACCAGCATCATAGATATATAAATCGCCCTATGTTTTTTAGATCATATAAAAATGATAATTTTACTGTTTTTTAATTCTGATAAGTACAGATTTTATCCTTGATATCTACATATTTTAATATCAAAAAATCTACTGAATACAGTATGTGCAAATGGAATGTAACAAATGTACCAGACGCCTCCTGTCGGTAATGGTATTATAATTAATATAAATGACTTGCACTCTGCCAACCAATTTTATGTGATGCAGCATGTGAAAGTTGCTGGATTTGGACGGGTTACTCCTGTAACTGAAATATCAGGTACGTTCTGGTACATTTGATGTTGATTAGATAGGATGAAAAAGATTTGCTTCCTTGAAATAGTAAATTAATATCATTATTGTTACAGATCTGAAGATGGTTCTGAATGAACCGAAACCGGTCATATGAATAAAAAATTTGCAATCAAGGCGGATTTTAAGTAACAGAATAAATAACCTAACACAACAATATGAACAGTTAACTACGAAATGTGTTAATACTGAAACCCGAGTGGCGACACTTACGAAAGACGTAAATAAACAGAAAGAACAAATAGGTGACTTATCGGAAAGAGTTGAGGAGATTTCAGATAAATTGACAAGTCTTCGTTTAAATGGGGACAGCGATTCAGATGATACAGCTCCATTGCCATTTGCAGAAACCGAAGAGTACCAGAACATAAACATGTTGAAAATCAGGGAAAATTTAATGAACGCATTAAAAGGGAATTTGAGGCGTTACGAAAGCAAGTCAAACAAATTGAAAGAGAAATCGTACAAAAAGACAGTAGAAGGAATTTAGAATAACAGATAGCTGCGGGTTTTGAAGAAAATAATTTATTTCATTTACGAGATGCAACAAGAGAACGCCAGGCGCGCGAACTTGACAATAATCGACATTCGGTCTGGGACAGACGCGGTAGGTCTTTGTCGCCACGAGGCGAAAGCTTTGACTATAAACACTTTTAACTGTTCGGAAATTTAAGATCTTTCGCAATTCTAAGAATGACATACATCCATGTTCATGGTTAGATCAATTTTTGTACGCACTTCCACCAAATTGGCCACTAAGTCACAAACTGGGATTTACGTTCGGCTATTTAAGTCCTCAGGGGATTCGCTACACTAAGTGAATATGTGCCGTAGTGTGCACAGGGCCCCTAGCTGTAGTGGTGCTACTTCCCTTTTAGTTTTCTGCACCGCTGCCTACTCTTTTACTATTCTTTGTATCTATCAAAAGAACTCTTCAGCTATCAATCTATCTAGAGAGTCGGTAAAGAATAACCGGATATGACTATTTGACCCAAAAGTGATTTCGGAAATTACCGTTTGGACTTACTGTATCTTCAGCAGCATTCATTCGTAGCTTAAACGAAATTTTACCTGTCTATCTTCGTAACAATATTACGTCATATGTTGACGATATTCTTATTGCTAAACGTTCTTGGAGTGAGCATAACAAAATTTTGGATTCATTATTACGTATTTTTGCAAGAGTTGGCATTATAGTGAACTTGGAAAATTCTGAATTTGGTCGTTCTCAGGTGGAATTTCTTGGTCATATTATTTCTACAGAAGGTATTCTTACTGATACAGAGAAACTAGACGCTATTCGTAATTATACTGTTCCTACTACAAAACGTGATGTTCGTAGTTTCCTTGGTGTCTGTAATTTCTTACAAGGGAACCTCCCCATCGCACCCCCCTCAGATTTAGTTATAAATTGACACAGTGGATAGGCCTTGAAAAACTGAACACAGATCAATCGAGAAAACAGGAAGAAGTTGTGTGGAACTATGAAAAAATAAGCAAAATATACAAACTGAGTAGTCCATGCGTAAGATATGCAACATCAAGATATATATAAACTGAGGAAAGCCGTGGTCATGTGGTTAGAGTGAGTAACTGCGGCATGAGAGGTCCTTGGTTCGAGTCCTCCCTCGAGTAAAAATTTTACTTTTGTTTTCGCAAAGTTACGATCTGACCGTTCATTCATTGACGTCTCTGTTCACTGTAATAAGTTTAGTGTCTGTGTTTTGCGACCGCACCGCAAAACCGTGCGATTAGTAGACGAAATGACGTGCCTCTCCAATAGGAACCGAAAACATTTGATCGCAAATTCATAGGTCAACCGATTCCTCCACAGGAAAACACGTCTGAAATATTCTATACGACACTGGTGACGGCATGTGCGTCACATTACAGGAATATGTTGTAGACCCACCTAACTTGCGCACTTGGCGAATGGGTAAAAAGATTCTTCTACCTCGCCCGATTTAGGTTTTCTTGTGGATGTGATAATCACTCCCAAAAAAAGTGATGAAAACATAAAAGTTTGTCACATAAACGGCAACAAATGAATGCAACAGTTTCACAGTCGCACAGTTTTCCCTGTGCTCTGTCAAAACATACGTTTTTAACGTTTTCAAGTTTTTCCGTGTGTAGACCGTCAAATCCTGCATGTGTCCAAGCA
Organism: Schistocerca nitens; assembly: GCF_023898315.1. Taxonomy (NCBI): domain Eukaryota; kingdom Metazoa; phylum Arthropoda; class Insecta; order Orthoptera; family Acrididae; genus Schistocerca; species Schistocerca nitens. Next base: position 149,635,410 of record NC_064618.1, read on the forward strand.
AATCTGAACATGTCCTGGAATTTTGGAGAGCGAAGTTGATCATGTCTGAGTGCATGAACTTTGATAGTTGTCTGAAAATAAAAAATTAAAACTTTTCACTCGAAGGAGGCTTGAACCAGGGACCTTCAGGTCCGTACCTGCTTACGGTAACCACGGGACCACGGTGCTCCTCGGTGCACACGTAACTTGATGTGGCTTATCATGCACACGGACTACTCAGTTTGCATATTTTGCTTATTTTTTCATAGTTCCATACAACTTCTTCCTGTTTTCTCGATTGATCTGTGTTCAGTTTTTCATGGCCTATCCCTGTGCCAACTTATAACTAAATCTGAGGGGGGTGCGACGCTTTGTTAGATTGGACAATTTGGCCACACCTCGTTTACGTGAACTATCTGGAAAGAATACTAATTGATGTTGGGATGAGGAAGTTCAATCAGAATTTGAACAACTTCGTGATGCTTTAGTTGCTGCTCCACTTCTTTCACATCCGGATTTATCTAAAGATTTTTGTTTGGCGACGGATTCATCATACAAAGGCCTAGGTGCACATTTATTTTAACAGATAAAAGAAAACGGCGTTGTAGTACAGAAAACTATTGTGTTTGGAAGTCGTGTTCTCTCTAAATCAGAAAAGAATTATTCGATTACAGAACTTGAAGCCTTGGCTGTTGTTTGGGCTTTCACAAAATTTCGCATATTTTTGTATGGCAGACATACTAAGGTTTACACCGATCATCGAGCTCTGGAATTTCTTATGTCAACAAAATTAATACATGGAAGACTGTCGCGATGGACGCTGTATCTACAGGAATTTGATTTTAGTATTGTTTACATACAGGGTTCTTCAAATATTATTGCTGATCCTTTATCACGTGCACCTATGGGTTTGAAACAAAGTGCTGAGGAGGACTGCAAAGAAAACAATTCTTGTTTGATGTATATTCAAGGTGTTGCGTTTGAAAATTTTATTTCGTCTTCGCTCCAGGACATCGCTAAGGAGCAAAACAAGGATCCAATCTGGAAGGACATTAAGGAGAAGTGGAGGAGAAAGGAAAGTGTAGCGATTAGACAGTATTAATTAGTTCGCAATGATATGCCTTTTAAACGAAAATCGGTTGACAACTCTGTTTGGTTAGTTTGCATTCCTGATGAATGGGTTAATAAATTGATTTGGTATGCACATTTCAGTTATGCACACTTTGGTCCGAGAAAGTGCTTTCATAAATTGCGAGAAAATTGCTACTTCAGTAATATGGAAAAAACGTATTCGATCTGTTCTTGCCAAATGCAAATTGTCAAAAGGCTAAGCCGCCAACTATTTCTCACAGAGCACCGTTGTTTCCTATCATTCCAGCGAAATTAAAGGAGATGGCTGCAGTCGATTTGTTCGGTCCAGTGGTTCGTTCTACTAATGGTTTTGCGTATATTTTGGTAGCAGTGGAATTGACATCAAAATATGTGTGTTTTACACCTTTACGCAAAGCAACAGCTCGTTCAGTATCTAATGCTTTCATCAAACATTTTATTAAAGAAGTGGGTCATGTTGATAAGGTTATATCAGATAATGGATCACAATTTCGTTCTAAAATTTGGCTTCGTACTCTACGGCGTCGTAAGATTAAACCAATTTTCATTTCACTTTTTCAGCCACAGCTGATCGAGCGCTCAGTGCTAATTTCTCCGATTTCTCTGATTAAATTCAGTATAAAGCTATAGTGACTTGATAAATTATGTCATTAAAGTTCAGTTTTTTTTCAGGATACAATTGTACAAAATATTTAAGAACTTCAGGTAAATTCTGTGTGTGTTCGACGTTAAGAGGACTTGCTATCGAGAAAATTTCAGGAAGAATGTAATTTCGAAGAAGAAAGTAATAAACTAAAAAGGTAACTATTAATTGAGTTTATTTTTCAGGGAACATATTTCAACTTAGGTACGTGCTATAGACGTAATTTGCTGCGCGCGATTGCGTGATTTATACTTTGTGTTAACTGATTTTGATAATGATTGATTAATGAACAGGGTTGTTACTTATGTATATTATGCATCGCTTGGCTGCACTGCTTTTTCACTGATGTCACATTTTTTTTAATTATGTGCCTGTTGTGCTTATTTATTTAAAATATAATTGTCACCTGATTATTTGTGCTGATATGGTTATGTATGTAAGTTATACTTTGTGATTTATCTGCTTGCGCCTTCATGTTTACTTATTAAGATTACATATGAACATTTATTTGTTTGTGCTGATATGATGCTAATGACCTGTTTATTATGTGAGGTACATATTTGCTGCTTTGCGTATGGATTGCATATTTACACATTTCTGTTTTGTTGTCATAACTAGTCTTTAATTTGGTATATAGAAATGCTGATATATGGTGTACGAACATGGAGCTTAGGTCACACTATGGTATTAATTATAGATTGTTCGCTTGGCAGAACCTCGTTATAGGGATTGTGCTACATCTACTTGTTAACATTCTGTTTCTACTGGTATATTTACTCGCTATTGCATGTTTTGCTTACGCTCAGTGCCTTATATTTTAAGATAAGAAAATGAACTTATATAATTCTACGAACGACATTGGTACAAAAAACTTCATTGAAGTCACACGAGCTGGAGGTTTTATGGCAGCTGTATAAATTTATGCTAATAGGAAGGAAGCTAACGACATGATATACCAGCACTAGGTTTAGACCATTGACAGTTATTACACTGCATTCTTCGTGAGCAATTGAATTAGCAAGTGACACTTGACACAAGAAATACTCCACATGTTTGCTTCTGTTTTGCCATGATTCTTGAAGTGGTGTACACACTGTGAAATATTACGATCATTCAGACTCCGTACTCGTACTTACTTACTGAAAGTTATGCAAACTAAAGGCTATTAGAGGTCATGTATGCATTCCTTTTATTTAAAGATGGGCAAGGTAACCAAAGTGTATTTTATAATTCATAATGAGTAGAAGATTTGGGTCAGATCGATTACTCAGAGGTTGTGTGTGGACATTGTCTCTTCGGATTGTATGGGATGATGAATTGTAGTTTTCATTAGGATTTTATCTGTACTTGTTCGAGGAGACTGACTAGAGGAAAGAGTTGTTATGGAAGTGAAATGATATTGGCCATAAGGTTTATATGTATCGACGTATTGAAGAGGTATTGAGGTATTAAGATTGTGTGAAGTTGATGATGATTGGAGTTTTGGTGGACAAGAGGTAAGGTAAATGATATTGATGATGAGGTTTATATGTATGGACTTAAGAGGTATTATTGAAGTATTAAGATTATGTGATGCTGATGATTATTGGAGTTTTAGTGGATAAGAGGTAAAGTAAGTAAGGAGCATTTTTTTGTTGGTTTATGTGGAACAAGGAGGATGAAGATGGCAGACTAGAACACTCAAGTGGAAGGAAGATTGTCTACACACACACACACTTCGTTAACTCAATAAGCAGTATATACGTTTTTTTTTTTGAGAGGAAGTATTTGCATATCTTGGCACACTGACAGTTGTTCGGCAACCGTACATTTGATTTGGCTTGGCAAACATTGGTCTTGACATGATGACTATGACGTTAACTAACTATTATTGACTGTTATACAGTGCTGTCAACACTACTTGATACACATGTTGAACATCAAATTTTTGACAGAATTGCATTTACACAGTTAATACTATTCAATTAGAAAGATGAGTGAGTGTGTTTTCCTTTCCTAAACCCAAATAATTGGTACCGACCTACCTCCTAAATATTATTTTACTTGTTTGTTGTGGATTGCACTGACACCCATAAATATTATAGGTTTACTGATATTTGTGTCTTTGTAATAGTTAATATGTCAATTATCTGATATCATTTGTGTGTTTATTATAATTTGTATGTTTAGTGCAAGAGCATTGATAATAATTTCGTAAAAGCAATTGTGTGTGCATTCGAACTGTTGTTCGTGCTTGCACCTATCAACATGATGGGTGCCACTTGGAGATGTTTAATTTCTGCTGATAAACTCTGATGAACAGTCTGACTAGTGATAGTGAATATTATGGACTGTTACCTGCACTTGTTCAACATGATGGTTCAAATGGCTCTGAGCACTATGGGACTTAACATCTGTGGTCATCAGTCCCCTAGAACTTAGAACTACTTAAACCTAACTAACCTAAGGACAACACACACATCCATACCCGAGGCAGGATTCGAACCTGCGACCGCAGCAGTCGCGTGGTTCCGGACTGAGCGCCTAGAACCGCTAGACCACCGCGGCCAGCTCAACATGATGGGTGCCACTTGGTTTTTTTTTCTGCTGATAAACTCTGATGAACTGTCTGATTTGTGATAGTGAATATTATGGACTGTTACCTGCACTTGTTCAACATTGCTGGGTGCCACTGATGGAACTGCTTCTACCGAAATGATGTCACTTGTTGGTGTCAGCACCTGTTCAACATTTCTGGGTGCCACTGATGGAACTGCTTCTACTGGAATGATGTCACTTGTTGGTGTCTGCACCTGTTCAACATTGCTGGGTGCCACTGATGGAACTGCTTCTACTGAAATGTCACTTGTTGGTGTCTGCGCCTGCTCGCCATTTCTGGGTGCCACTGTTGGAGCTGTTTAAATACTGCTGATGAAATGCTATGAGACTGCTATTTGCACCTGTTGACCATTGCTGGGTGCCACTGTTGGAACTGTCAACTACTCTGAGGAGTGGTACTTGTTTATTGAACTATTGAAAAGATTTTATGTGAATATTTCTATAAACTATTTATGAAATGTTATGAGACTCTTACCTACACCTATTCGTCATTGCTGGTGCCATTGATTGAGTGATACTTGTGTAAACTATTATGTAAATCACATGTATGCAAGCATTTGTATTCATCTACATCTACATCTATATCTACATGACTACTCTGCAATTCACATTTAAGTGCTTGGCAGAGGGTTCATCGAACCACAATCATACTATCTCTCTACCATTCCACTCCCGATCAGCGCGCGGGAAAAACGAACACCTAAACCTTTCTGTTCGAGCTCTGATTTCTCTTATTTTATTTTGATGATCATTCCTATCTATGTAGGTCGGGCTCAACAAAATATTTTCGCATTCGGAAGAGAAAGTTGGTGACTGAAATTTCGTAAATAGATCTCGCCGCGACGAAAAACGTCTTTGCTTTAATGACTTCCATCCCAACTCGCGTATCATATCTGCCACACTCTCTCCCCTATTACGTGATAATAAAAAACGAGCTGCCCTTTTTTGCACCCTTTCGATGTCCTCCGTCAATCCCACCTGGTAAGGATCGCACGAACGAGTGTAGTGTAAGCTGTCTCTTTAGTGGACTTGTTGCATCTTCTAAGTGTCCTGCCAATGAAACGCAACCTTTGGCTCGCCTTCCCCACAATATTATCTATGTGGTCTTTCCAACTGAAGTTGTTCGTAATTTTAACACCCAGGTACTTAGTTGAATTAACAGCCTTGATAATTGTACTATTTATCGAGTAATCGAATTCCAACGGATTTCTTTTGGAACTCATGTGAATCACTTCACACTTTTCGTTATTTAGCGTCAACTGCCACCTGCCACACCATACAGCAATCTTTTCTAAATCGCTTTGCAACTGATACTGGTCTTCGGATGACCTTACTAGACGGTAAATTACAGCATCATCTGCGAACAACGTAAGAGGACTGCTCAGATTGTCACCCAGGTCATTTATATAGATCAGGAACAGCAGAGGTCCCAGGACGCTTCCCTGGGGAACACCTGATATCACTTCAGTTTTACTCGATGATTTGCCGTCTATTACTACCAACTGCGACCTTCCTGACAGGAAATCACGAATCCAGTCGCACAACTGAGACGATACCCCATAGGCCCGCAGCTTGATTAGAAATCGCTTGTGAGGAACGGTGTCAAAAGCTTTCCGGAAATCCAGAAATACGGAATCAACCTGAGATCCCCTGTCGATAGCAGCCATTACTTCGTGCGAATAAAGAGCTAGCTGCGTTGCACAAGAACGATGTTTCCTGAAACCATGCTGATTACGAATCAATAGATCGTTCCCTTCGAGGTGATTCATAATATTTGAATACAGTATATGCTCCAATACCCTACTGCAAACCGACGTCAATGATATAGGTCTGTAGTTCGATGGATTACTCCTACTACCCTTCTTAAACACTGGTGCGACCTGCGCAATTTTCCAATCTGTAGGTACAGATCTATCGGTGAGCGAGCGGTTGTATGTGATTGCTAAGTAGAGGGCTATTGTATCAGCGTAATCTGAAAGGAACCTAATCGGTATACAATCTGGACCTGAAGACTTGCCCGTATCAAGCGATTTGAGTTGCTTCGCAACCACTAAGGTATCTACTTCTAAGAAAGTCATACTAGCAGCTGTTCGTGTTTCAAATTCTGCAATATTCCATTCGTCTTCCCTGGTGAAGGAATTTTGGAAAACTGCGTTCAATAACTCCGCTTTAGCGGCACAGTCGTCGGTAACAGTACCATCGGTACTGCGCAGCGAAGGTATTGACTGCGTCTTGCCACTTGTGTACTTTACATACGACCAGAATTTCTTCGGATTTTCTACCAAATTTCGAGACAATGTTTCGTTGTGGAACCTATTAAAGGCATCTCGCATTGAAATCCGTGCCAAATTTCGCGCGTCTGTAAATTTTAGCCAATCTTCGGGATTTCGCGTTCTTCTGAACTTCGCATGCTTTTCCGTTGCTTCTGCAACAAAGTTCGGACCTGTTTTGTTTAGCATGGGGGATCAGTTCCATCTCTTACCAATTTATGAGGTATGAATCTCTGACTTGCTGTTGCTACTATATCTTTGAATTTGAGCCACATCTCGTCTACGTTTGCGTAGTCAGTTCAGAAGGAATGGAGATTGTCTCTTAGGAAGGCTTCTAGTGACACTTTATCCGCTTTTTTTAAATACAATTATTTTGCGTTTGTTTCTGGTGGATTTAGAAGAAATGGTATTGAGCCTAGCTACAACGACCTTGTGATCACTAATCCCTGTATCAGTCATGATGCTCTCTATCAGCTCTGGATTGTTTGTGGCTAAGAGGTCAAGTGTGTTTTCGCAACCATTTACAATTCGCGTGGGTTCGTGGACTAACTGTTCGAAATAATTTTCGGAGAAAGCATTTAGGATAATCTCGGAAGATGTTTTCTGCCTACCACCGGTTTTGAACAAGTATTTTTGCCAACATATCGAGGGAAGGTTGAAGTCCCCACAATTATAACCGTATGAGTGGGGTATTTATTTGTTACGAGACTCAAATTTTCTCTGAACTGTTCAGCAACTATATCATCGGAGTCTGGGGGTCGGTAGAAGGAGCCAATTATTAACTTAGTTCGGCTGTTAAGTATAACCTCCACACATACCAATTTGCACGGAGTATCTACTTCGACTTCACTACAGGATAAACCACTACTGACAGACACAAATACCCCACCACCAATTCTGCCTAATCTATCTTTCCTGAACACCGTCTGAGACTTCGTAAAAATTTCTGCAGAACTGATTTCAGGCTTTAGCCAGCTTTCTGTACCTACGACGATTTCAGCTTCTGTGCTTTCTATTAGCGCTTGAAGCTCAGGGACTTTCCCAGCACAACTACAACAATTTACAACTACAATTCCGACTGTTCCTTGATCCAAGCACGTCCTGTATTTGCCATGCACCCATTGAGATTGCAGCCCACCCCGTACTTTCCCGAGGCCTAACCTAAAAAACCGTCCAGTCCACGCCACACAACCGTCGCTACCCGTGTAGCCGCCAGCTGAGTGTAGTGAACTTCTGACCTATTCAGCGGAACCCGAAACCCCACCACCCTATGGGTCAAGTCAAGGAATCTGCAGACAACACGGTCGCAAAACCGTCTGAGCCTCTGATTCAGACCCTCCACCCGGCTCTGCACCAAAGGTCCGCAGTCGGTTCTGTCAACGATGCTGCAGATGGTGAGCTCTGCCTTCATCTCGTAAGCAAGACCGGCAGCTTTCACCAAATCGTATAGCCGCTGGAATCCAGAGAGAATCTCCTCAGATCCAAAGCGACACACGTCATTAGTGCCGACATGTGCCACCACCTGCAACTGGCTGCACCCTGTGCTCTTCATGGCATCCGGAAGGACCCTTTCCACATCAGGAATGACTCCACCCGGAATGCACACGGAGTGCACACTGGATTTCTTCCCCTCCTTAGCCGCCATATCCCTAAGGGGCCCCATTACGCGCCTAACATTGGAGCTCCCGACTACCAATAAGCCCACCCTCTGTGATTGCCCGGACCTTGAAGGCTGAGAATCATCCTCTGAAACAGGGCAGGCAGCTGCATCTGGCTCAGCCAGAGACCCCCCAGGGGATCCACAACTCTTTTGTGGATACGTGCGTAGCGAGCACGGGACCCCGAGCTGATGTGGCCTTCCTTCCTTTCCGGGCTGCATACCTTCCCTTTCCGCATCATTCCCCATCCCCCACCTTCGCCCCCCCCCCTCACCTCTGGCTCTTTCCTTCCCTTTCTCCCCCACTGGGGGTATGGTTTGCGCCTACGTCCGGAGACGGACGCTTGTAAATGTACCACATTCTTCGCCTTCCTTGCTTGAAAGTCTTCATCTTTCCTTTGTCCTTCTCTTTTCCTTACCTCTTCTCTCTACCCTTTTCTCCGCTGCGGCGTTTGAGACCTCTTATTTCCTTTCCCTTTCTCTTTCTTCCTCCCTGTGCGTGTCTGAAGGCCGACTCACGCACTTCCATGCGTAGCCGGTGACGAGGTAACGCGTAATTCCCCGCCCCGGGTAGACAGGTAAGACACGTACGTACCCCCTGGTAACGGCCAGGCCCACGGAGGGGTGATTACCCGAGCTGATACCTTCCGAAAGTGCCGATTGGTCCCTCTGTCCGTTTGTCGGGAGGTGTGACCTGAGGTGTGAACAATCACCTAAGGCGGGAGTGCCCTCAGAGAGCGCCCCCACAAGGGAGGAGCGCGCCATCGGAGACGCCGGTAATCATGGGGGATTCTTCCGCAATGGTTTCCTCACCTTCCACTATGTCTGCTCACAAACGTAAGTTCACTGAGTCTCAACCACAGTCAGTTCTTCCATCGTTGCCACAGTTCCTTGTTGTTTCTCGGTCTGACGAAGGTCACGACTTCTCCACGGTCAACCTTTTCATTATTCAGAAAGGTGTCGACGCAATTGCAGGTCCTGTAAAGTCTTGTTCCAGATTGCGGAATGGCACCCTGTTGTTAGAAACAGTCAGTGCCCTCCAGGCACAAAAATTGCTGCGTACCTCACTACTACACACCTTCCCTGTCCGGGTGGAACCGCACCGTACCTTAAATTCCTCGCGTGGAGTCGTTTATACACGCTCCCTCGATGGACTGTCTGACGAAGAAATTCAGCACTACCTGTCTGACCAGGGCGTAACGGCTGTTCATAGGGTTATGAAAAGGGTTGACACGAACATCATTCCAACCCGCACTGTCTTCTTGACATTTGACAAAGTTCAACTCCCATCGAAAATCAAAGCCGGCTATGAGATAATTTCCGTTCGCCCTTACGTCCCAAACCCTACGCGTTGCTATCGGTGCCAGCGGTTCAATCACACCAGCCAGTCCTGTTCCAATCCGGCCAAATGTGTTACGTGTGGCAGGGATGCCCATGAGGGTGCTTGTCCACCTCCATCCCCTCGCTGCATCAACTGTATGGGTGACCACGCCGCTTCCTCTCGAGATTGTCCCGTTTTTAAGGACGAAAAGCTCATCCAGGAAATTAGAGTAAAGGAAAAGGTGTCGACCTTTGCTGCTCGAAAATTATTCGCCAGTCGACAGCCCACCATGCCTCAGAAAGGAAAATACAGCGCTGTCCTTGCTTCTCATCGGCCAACAAAGGAGGCGGCCACGCAGACATGCGACCTCACCTTTAGTGCCACGGTCGTCAGATCGGCCAGCGCAAAGATCGCACGTTCAACCTCACCACTTACGCCTGCCCACTCTCTGGCTCACCCTTCGTCGAGTTCTGCTAAATCTCGAGCACAAAAGTCAGACACCAAGACTTCGAAAAAAGAGCATACTCGTGAAGAGTTTTTACGTACGGCAACTTCCCAACCATCGGTTCCTCCTTCCTCTAAACATCATACTTCCAAGAAGGCTACAAAGAAACCCAGTTCCTCTCCTTCTCCGCCAAGGCGTGTCCCATCTACAGCACCACCTGGCGGAAATCGCCCTCGGCCGTCTTCTGTGTCGCCGAGGCGCACTGCTGGCGGCCGATCAACCGGCCGGTCGCTGGTGGCAGGAGCTGCTCCTGACCAACCTATGGATCAGGATCTTCTACCTTCGGCTGAATGCCATTCCATGCTGTCGGTCGCAAGCTCAGAGCAGTCGTTGAGTTGACAGCGACCTTGGTCACATTCCTCCATTTTCTGTTCACCCTATGTCCATTATCCACTGGAATATCCGCGGTATTCGAGCCAATAGGGATGAATTGTCGATCCTCTTACAATCCTACTCGCCGGTCATCTTCTGTCGTCAGGAAACAAAGCTGCGTCCCCATGACCGCTTTGTTCTCCCTCATTTTCAGTCCATCCGATATGATCTCCCCTCTGTTGCAGGCACTCCAGCACATGGAGGACTCATGATTCTTCTCCATGAAACTCTCCATTATCACCCAATCCATTTAAACACTTCCTTCCAAGCTGTCGCCGTCCGTCTTTCGCTTTCCGGATACACGTTCTCTCTTTGTACTGTATACATTCCATCGTCCACACCAATGGCACGAGCTGATCTCCTTCATCTTCTTGGTCAGCTTCCACCCCCATATTTGCTGGTAGGGGACTTCAATGCCCACCACCTGCTTTGGGGATCTCCACACCCTTGTCCACGTGGCTCACTATTGCTAGACGTCTTCCACCAAGCAGATCTAGTTTGCCTCAACACTGGGGTCCCTACATTTTTGTCTGCCTCCACGACAAATTTATCTCATTTGGACCTTGCGGTCGGTACTGTTCCGCTAGCTCGGCGCTTCGAATGGTTCGCCCTTGATGATACACACTCGAGTGACCACTTTCCATGTGTCCTTAGACTGCAGCCTCAACAGCCATACATGCGCCCGCGACGCTGGAAGTTTGCCCAAGCCGATTGGACACTTTTTTCGTCTCTAGCGACATTCGATGACCGTCACTTTCCCAGCGTCGACGATGAGGTCACACATATTACCGACGTTATTCTTACAGCTGCGGAACATTCAATACCACGCACCTCCGAATTGCCCCGGCGCCCCCCAGTTCCTTGGTGGAACGAGGCATGCCGTGATGCACTACGTGAGCGGCGACGTGCTCTCCGCGTTTTCCGCCACCATCCTACTTTGGCCAACTGTATCCGCTATAAGCAGCTCCGAGCGCGATGCCGTCGTGTCATCCACGATAGCAAGAAGGCAAGCTGGAAATTCTTTATTAGCTCATTTAACACCTTCACTCCCTCCTCGGAAGTTTGGAGTCGGCTTCGACGGTTCTCAGGCGCGCCTAGTTTCTCCCCGGTCTCTGGGCTCACTGTCGCGCATGACACATTAGTGGACCCCGTCGCAATTTCTAACTCGTTGGGTCAGCACTTTGCCGAGATTTCGAGCTCTTCAAATTATCCGCCAGCGTTTCTCCCGAAGAAACGTGCAGCGGAAGTGCGACATCTTGCTTTCTCCTCTCAAAATCGCGAAAGCTACAATACTGTTTTCTCCTTGCGGGAACTCCAACATGCACTCTCTTCTTCTCGCTCCTCCGCCCCAGGACCGGATGGTATCCACGTCCAAATGTTGCTGCATTTATCAACCCATAGTCTGCATTACCTCCTTCGCCTTTATAATCGAATTTGGACCGACAGTACTTTTCCCAGGCGATGGCGGGAAGCTATCGTCGTTCCTGTTCCGAAACCTGGAAAGGACAAACATCTCCCTTCTAGCTATCGCCCCATTTCTCTCACGATTACTGTCTGTAAGGTTTTGGAGCGTATGGTGAATTACCGTTTAGCGTGGTGGCTGGAATCCCGCAGTCTTTTAACACCTGCCCAATGCGGATTCCGAAAGCATCGTTCTGCAGTTGACCATCTTGTTGCTCTCCCCACTTATATCATGAACAATTTTCTCCGGAAACGCCAAACGGTAGCAATCTTTTTTGATCTGGAGAGAGCATACGATACCTGTTGGAGGACAGGCATCCTCCGCACACTGTTCTCTTGGGGCTTTCGAGGCCGGCTGCCCCTTTTTCTTCGCGAATTTATGGCAGAGCGCACATTTAGGGTGCGGGTGAACACTACTCTCTCCCGCACTTTCTCCCAAGAAAACGGGGTACCCCAGGGCTCCGTGCTGAGTGTTGTACTGTTTGCCATCGCTATAAATCCAATTATGGATTGTCTCCTTCCTGATGTCTCGGGCTGCCTCTTTGTGGATGATTTTGCGATCTACTACAGCTCTCAACGGACCAGCCTTCTTGAACGACGTCTTCAAGGATGTCTCGATCGCCTCCACTCTTGGAGCATCGAAACCGGCTTCCGTTTCTCACCCAGTAAGACCGTTTGTGTAAATTTTTGGCGACGTAAGGAGTTTATTCCGCCCTCCTTACATCTAGGACCTGTCAACCTTCCGTTTTCAGACGTCGCTAAATTCTTGGGTCTTATGTTTGACAGAAAACTGTGCTGGTCCTCCCACGTTTCCTATCTTTCGGCTCGCTGTCTGCGATCGCTTAACACCCTCCGTGTCCTGAATGGTACCTCCTGGGAAGCGGACCGAGTGGTCCTTCTCCGCCTCTATCGCGCCTTAGTGCGCTCGAAATTGGATTATGGAAGCATAGTCTACTCCTCTGCTCGGCCGTCTATTCTTCGGCGTCTCGACTCTATCCACCACCGTGGATTACGTTTAGTGTCTGGCGCTTTTTACACTAGCCCTGTGGAAAGCCTTTATGCTGAGACTGCTGAACCTCCGCTGTCCAATCGGCGAGCAGTCCTTCTAAGTCGTTATGCTAGCCATCTGTCTTCCATGCCTGCTAATCCAGCCCATGACCTTTTCTTCGACGCCTCCTTTGATGTAGGGTATGCAGGCCGCTCCTCCTCCCTACTACCCCCGGAGTCCGCTTCCGTCAACTGCTCCATTCTCTTTCCTTCCGCTTTCCTAAAACCTTCTTGACAACTTGGGGTACAGCACCGCCTTGGCTCCGTCCCCGGATCTGCCTGCTCCGTGACCTTTGTCGATTTCCCAAGGATGGTACCCCTACACTTGTTTATCGTCGGGCATTTGCTGCTCTATGTGCACAAATGACGGACGCCACATTTATTTACACCGACGGCTCGAAAACATCGTTAGGTGTAGGGAGTGCCTATATTGTTGGCGACACCCCAAATCACTTTCGGCTTCCCGACCAGTGTTCGGTTTATACTGCGGAGCTTTACGCTGTTCTCCAGGCTGTCCACTACATCCGCCGCCATCAGCGGATACAGTACGTAATCTGCTCAGATTCTCTCAGCTCTCTCCTCAGTCTCCAAGCTCTTTACCCTGTGCACCCTCTGGTCCACCGGATTCAGGACTGTCTGCGCTTGCTCCACCTGGGGGGCGTCTCGGTGGCGTTCCTGTGGCTCCCGGGACACGATGGTATCTGTGGGAATGAGGCGGCCGATATGGCGGCCAAGGCTGCAGTCTCTCTTCCTCGGCCAGCTATTCAGTCGCTTCCCTTCACCGATCTACGGAGCGTTTTCTGTCGCAAAGTTGCTCATTTATGGCATGCGCATTGGTCAACACTTCCCCATAATAAATTGCGGGAAGTGAAAGCCCTTCCTTGCGCTTGGACCTCTTCCTCCCGAACGCGTCGTCGGGAGGAGGTAATCTTAGCTAGACTCCGGATAGGGCACTGTCTTTTTAGCCATCGACATCTTTTAAGCGGCGATCCTCCCCCACTCTGTCCCCACTGCTCTCAGCTGTGGACGGTAAGACACCTTTTAATTGAGTGCCCCTATTTTAATCCGTTACGCTCCCGTCTACAGCTATCGCCTGATCTATCGTCGATTTTAGCAGATGACACGCGCTCAGCCGACCGCGTTCTCCAGTTTATTAGTGACAGTGAAATGACGTCAGTCATTTGAAGCTTTTTTGGGGACAACCAACCCCTTTCTGTAGTGGATTTTTAAGGATTCCTTCTGCTTTTAGTTTCTCCAATTTTATGACTTTGTTCCCATTGCTGCTGGTTTTCAATTTCGGTTTTTTACTGTTTCCTAAGTCACGGGCTGGGCGCTAATGACCATAGCAGTTTTGCGCCCTAAAACAAAAAAAAAAAAAAAAAAAAAAATCAGCCAGAGACAGTGCCTGAAACCTGTTTGTCAGGCGCACCGGCGAGGCTTTCTGATCAGCCTCAGGGGACCTCTTTCGCTGCCTGCCACGCCTTGGAACGACCTCCCAATCAACCACAGGCGAGGGCTCAGCCCCACTGCGGGCAGCAACCGGGGCAACCACAGCGGCAGACTGATCTGGGGACAGACGGGACGAGGTTGATATCCCCGTGATACCCAAGTCCGGCTCCCCACAGTGGTGCCCATTGGCAACAGCCTCAAGCTGCGCGACTGAAGTCAGCGCCGCTTGCAGTTGTGAGCGAAGGGATGCCAACTCAGCCCTCATCCGAACACAGCAATCACAGCCCCTGTCCATTCTAATCGATGTTGAACAACAGTTACTGAAACACGAGTCCGTGCCTAGATAACGCAAGGGGAATACGCAAAGAATGTATCAACTAACCTGTACAAATGCCTAACGATTGCGCTACAATCTGCCTGAATTTACGATTACAGTAACTAAAACACGAAATTACGCCTGCTATACGAAACTCACACGCAATTTAAGTAAGACTCTACGAAGTAAACACTAAAGCGCGATGCTACAACTCTCAAATACTATAATACGCCCGAAATTTATGAATTAAACAATGCAAGTACCCAAAAACACGCAAAGAAATTAAGAATTAAACTATGTAACAAATAAGTAAGCTAGGGGTATACGACTTGCTGCTGGCAGCTGCTTATCCAACGGCGGCAGGGAGGTTATTGAAGGGTCAGTGCAAAGCCAAAATTTGTTTAGTAATGTGATATTTACTTATTAATATTATCTTCTATTTTTGTCTATTTTTTTGGACGAATTTGGTGGTATTTTCACCACCAATGCTGGCAAAAATACCATCAAATTCTAGCCCGTGGAGGAGGGGCATATGAAAGGTGGCTACACTGAGTCACAGCGCCAGAGATTGCGCCGAAGAGTATTATTCAGCCGCCCCCACTGACAGTCGTAGTTCAGAAGTTGTCGAGAGCAGTAGTAGCTCAGAGGTTGCCGTGGGCAGTGCTTGTTGAGAGGACGTCGATAGCAGTACTAGTTGAGGGCATGTCGTGTGCAGTTGTTCTGTTGGGCGAGACAGCAGATGCTGTTCGATTGGGGATGTTGTAATGATCACAGTGCATTTTTCGTCAATATATATGAAGGTAACAAAATTTTTTTTATTTCAAATTTCCTAAATAACAATGCCTCTTGGTTACAGGTTCAGTCAACAAAGCATCTGGCTTGTGTTCATGTATTAGACTGTAATTCTGGTTTCTATGTGCAGTTATAGTATTTCTGGTTTTTTAATTACTTCACTGTAAATGGTGTTTATAATATCTTGTCGTATTGAGGAAGAACCGTGCCAGATGTGTACGTTGAATCACACTTCCACACACAGAACAGTTACACTTGTGCTTTGTTGTTTCGTAGCTTTTATAACTGCTGGGGACTTAATTAATCAATTGTGTTAACGCAAATTTCCTTTCATTCTTTATTGTTATTCTCTGCAGTCAGATTGCGTATTAATACTACTTAGGGCCAACCGGTTACAAGACTTCGTAACCGGACATACAGCTACTAAAAAAATATTTTCATTTAAAATAATTAAGCCCCCATGCATTGCTTATTAACCTGCTCATGATTTATGTAATGAATGTCTCTTAAATAATCTTGCCCGAGCGCCGCTTATCAAATGTTAAGTGAGATTGTTTTGGTTGATTAATAAATCCGTTGGAATTGAAATGTTCACTTTATTGAGTCAGCCCTTCCACCCCCTTTAGATTTAAAGGTTAAACAAAACAGCTGTTACGTAAAAATGTACCAAGGAGATTCAAGAAATGTATGATGGGATAAAAGAAATTATTCAGATAATTAAAGGAGACGAAAATTTAATAGTCGTGGGGGACCGAAATTCGATAGTAGGAAGAGGAAGAGAAGAAAAAATAGTAGGTGCACACGGACCCGTACACCTCCATCCGCTCGATACAATAGGAAACGAGACTCGTTCGACCAGGCAACATGTTTCCAGTCATCAACAGTCGAATGCCGGTTTTGGCGGGACCAGAAGAGGCGTAAAGCTTTCTGTCGTGCAGTCATCAAGGGTACACGAGAGGGCCTTCGGCTCGGAAAGCCCATATCGATGATGATTCGTCGAAAGGTTCGCACGGTGACACTTGTTGATGGCCTAGGACTGAAATCTGCAGTAATTTGCGGAAGGGCTGTACTTCCGTCACGTTGAACAATTCTCTTCAGTCGTCGTTGGTCCCGTTCTTACAGGATCTTTTTCCGGCCGCAACTATGTCGGAGATTTGACGTTTTACCGGATTCCTGATATTCACGGTACACTCGTGAAATGGCCGTACGGGAAAAACCCCACTTCATCGCTGCCTTGGAGATGCTGTGTCACTTCGCTCGTGCGCCGGCTATAACACCACGTTCAAACTCACTCAAACTTGACAACCTGCCATTGTAGCGGCTGTAACTGATCTAACAACTGCGCCAGACGCTTGTTGTCTTATATAGGCGTTGCCGACCGCAGCGCCGTATTCTGCCTGTTTACATATCTCTGTATTTGAAGACGCATGCCTATACCAGTTTCTTTGGCGCTTCAGTGTATAACAGTACCATCCACGGAAACCCCATCGAAATTCCAGTAATATCTAGGAGGTTATTTATATACAGACTACTATAACATTTCCTTGGGATATGATGTTCCGTTTCCTACGAACTATTTAATCCAGTCGCACAACTGGTCTGACACTGCGTAAGTTCTTGACTTGTTCATCATCAGGTGGCGCGGAACTGTATTGTACGCTTTCTGCAAGTCAAGGAATACTGTATCAACCTGAGCGTTGGTATCTACCGCTTTTGTTCCTCATGGATGGACAGAGCGACCTGGGTTTCGCGGCATTGTTGTCTTCAGAATCCATGTTGATTCCTACACGGGAGATTTCCTGTCTCCATAAATGTCATAATACGAGAGCATAAAACAGATTCCAAAATTTTACGATAGACTATCGCTACTGATACAGGCATCTGTTCGACGAATTTTCTTGAAAACGGGAATGACCTGTGCTTTGCTCCAATTCAGTATCTTCTGGAAACAGAGGAAGTAGCGATGGTTATTCTTTAATGATATGTCCAGTTTGAAAGAGTAATATAAACTCTAGTATTACCTATGCATAAATGTCTAATAAGCGTTGATTACCCTTGCAAATGCCTCAGTTTAGCATGCTCAGTCTGCGGCATGACACCCGTACCTATTTCATTATTTATTGGGTCTTGCAGTAAAACTGCCTACCAACATGTTTGACGATGCAGAAGTAAAATAGGTGTACGGAAGTAAAAGTTTTTGCCTCATTTGATGTACGGTCTAGAGGCCGATTGCACGCCGGTGCAAAATTATCCTCTCATTCATAGAAATGTTAACTGCATAAAATTACTTAAAATGCATGGAATCAATCGAAATAGTTCCTAGGCTATTTGAGAGTTTATAACTTCGTCTATTCCAGATTACTTTATATTGATACAAATAGTTTCATCTACTGGGTGAAAGAAAAATGGCTCTGAGCACTATGGAACTCAACTGCTGAGGTCATTAGTCCCCTAGAACTTAGAACTAGTTAAACCTAACTAACCTAAGGACATCACACACATCCATGCCCGAGGCAGGATTCGAACCTGCGACCGTAGCGGTCTCGCGGTTCCAGACTGCAGCGCCAGAACCGCGCGGCCACTTCGGCCGGCACTGGGTGAAAGACTACAACCCATATGAAGTAATTAGGTACCATCACGAAACATTCGACACGTGTGGATATGCGGAGGATAATTCTTATGGAATACACTTCAAAACAAGGTGGTTGGTTCAAATGGCTCTGAGCATTATGGGACTTAACTTCTGAGGTCATCAGTCCCCTAGAACTTAGAACTACTTAAACTTAACTAACCTAAGGACATCACACACATCCATGCCCGAGGCAGGATTCGAACCTGCGACCGTAGCGGTCGCGCGGTTCCAGACTGTAGCGCCTAGAACCACTCGGCCACTCCGGCCGGCAAAACAAGGTGGTCATCGGTCTGATGAAAGACGAGGCGAATGGGTCGTTGATTATGTAGTTATTGGGGACCAGGTCAAAGATATGCGCATACCGCATACATGCAGGTGTGACCCAGAGACGAGCTAAAGGTATCCTTCATGCGGTTTCAGAGGCTCTCACGGTTGAAGACTATAAGAGGTGCTTGCTCGTGCGTCTTGGCGCCGTTCCGTATATGGTGCCCCAAGTAGGCTTTAATATATCGTGAGGTCATGAGCTGTACTGCAGCTGAAGATCGAGCTGTCGCGTCATGACGACAAATGGTTCATTTTTGAGGACAGTATCAGGACCCTCCTGTACTCACAGAGTTCACTTGATAGTGACTGTGTTGCTGGCTATTTATAGTAGCTATGTATGCGGACTAGATGGGTAAATAGTTTGTCGTAGGTGAGTTTGTGAGTATGTGTGAGTGACTGCAGACTATGGGTGCTCATCAATATTGAATATATTTGTGTGTGCGGTTATATCTTCACCTGCCAGTGATAGCCCTATTTCCCTGTACCGTATACAGAAAAATGATTAAAAATGTAAATACTGTGTTTAGAGACGGTACAAAAATGTAAAAATCGTTCTGTGAAGAAACTACACTACTGGCCATTAAAATTGCTACACCACGAAGATGATGTGCTACAGACGCGAAATTTAACCGACAGGAAGAAGATGCTGTGATATGCAAATGATTAGCTTTTCACAGCATTCACAAAAGGTTGGCGCCGGTGGCGACACCTACAACGTGCTGCCACGAGGAATGTTTCCAACCGATTTCTCATACACAAACAGCAGTTGACCGGCGTTGCCTGGTGAAACGTTGTTGTGATGCCTCGTGTAAGGAGGGGGAATGCGTACCATCACGTTTCCGACTTTGATAAAGGTCGGATTGTAGCCTATCGCGATTGCGGTTTATCGTATCGCGACATTGCTGCTCGCGTTAGTCGAGATCCAATGACTGTTAGCAGAATATAGAATCGGTGGGTTCAGGAGGGTAATACGGAACGCCGTGCTGGATCCCAACGGCCTCGTATCACTAGCAGTCGAGATGACAGGCATCTTATCCGCATGGCTGTAAGGTATCGTGCAGCCACGTTTCGATCCCTGAGTCAACAGATGGGGACGTTTGCAAGACAACAACCATCTGCACGAACAGTTCGACGACGTTTGCAGCAGCATGGACTATCAGCTCGGAGACCATGGCGGCGGTTACCCTTGATGCTGCATCACAGACAGGAGCGCCTGCGATGGTGTACTCAGCGACGAACCTGGGTGCACGAATGGCAAAACGACATTTTTTCGGATGAATCCAGGTTCTGTTTACAGCATCATGATGGTCGCATCCGTGTTTGGCGACATCGCGGTGAAAGCACACTGGAATCGTGTATTCGTCATCGCCGTACTGGAGTATCTCCCGGCATGATTGAATGGGGTGCCATTTGTTACACGTCTCGGTCACCTCTAGTTCGCTTTGACGGTACTTTGAACAGTGGATTTTACATTTAAGATGTGTTACGACCTGTGGCTCTACCCTTCATTCGATCCCTGCGAAACCCTACATTTCAGCAGTTTAATGCACTAGTATAATATACACTCCTGGAAATGGAAAAAAGAACACATTGACACCGGTGTGTCAGACCCACCATACTTGCTCCGGACACTGCGAGAGGGCTGTACAAGCAATGATCACACGCACGGCACAGCGGACACACCAGGAACCGCGGTGTTGGCCGTCGAATGGCGCTAGCTGCGCAGCATTTGTGCACCGCCGCCGTCAGTGTCAGCCAGTTTGCCGTGGCATACGGAGCTCCATCGCAGTCTTTAACACTGGTAGCATGCCGCGACAGCGTGGACGTGAACCGTATGTGCAGTTGACGGACTTTGAGCGAGGGCGTATAGTGGGCATGCGGGAGGCCGGGTGGACGTACCGCCGAGTTGCTCAACACGTGGGGCGTGAGGTCTCCACAGTACATCGATGTTGTCGCCAGTGGTCGGCGGAAGGTGCACGTGCCCGTCGACCTGGGACCGGACCGCAGCGACGCACGGATGCACGCCAAGACCGTAGGATCCTACGCAGTGCCGTAGGGGACCGCACCGCCACTTCCCAGCAAATTAGGGACACTGTTGCTCCTGGGGTATCGGCGAGGACCATTCGCAACCGTCTCCATGAAGCTGGGCTACGGTCCCGCACACCGTTAGGCCGTCTTCCGCTCACGCCCCAACATCGTGCAGCCCGCCTCCAGTGGTGTCGCGACAGGCGTGAATGGAGGGACGAATGGAGACGTGTCGTCTTCAGCGATGAGAGTCGCTTCTGCCTTGGTGCCAATGATGGTCGTATGCGTGTTTGGCGCCGTGCAGGTGAGCGCCACAATCAGGACTGCATACGACCGAGGCACACAGGGCCAACACCCGGCATCATGGTGTGGGGAGCGATCTCCTACACTGGCCGTACACCACTGGTGATCGTCGAGGGGACACTGAATGGTGCACGGTACATCCAAACCGTCATCGAACCCATCGTTCTACCATTCCTAGACCGGCAAGGGAACTTGCTGTTCCAACAGGACAGTGCACGTCCGCATGTATCCCGTGCCACCCAACGTGCTCTAGAAGGTGTAAGTCAACTACCCTGGCCAGCAAGATCTCCGGATCTGTCCCCCATTGAGCATGTTTGGGACTGGATGAAGCGTCGTCTCACGCGGTCTGCACGTCCAGCACGAACGCTGGTCCAACTGAGGCGCCAGGTGGAAATGGCATGGCAAGCCGTTCCACAGGACTACATCCAGCATCTCTACGATCGTCTCCATGGGAGAATAGCAGCCTGCATTGCTGCGAAAGGTGGATATACACTGTACTAGTGCCGACATTGTGCATGCTCTGTTGCCTGTGTCTATGTGCCTGTGGTTCTGTCAGTGTGATCATGTGATGTATCTGACCCCAGGAATGTGTCAATAAAGTTTCCCCTTCCTGGGACAATGAATTCACGGTGTTCTTATTTCAATTTCCAGGAGTGTATTTGTCCTATGAATACCCGTTTATCATCTGCATTTCTTCTCGGTGTAGCAATTTTAATGGCCAGTAGTGTATGAAAAAATTATTGTTAAAAATTGTATGACGGAAACTGTCAATAAAGCACAAGGCAATATACTACAACATTATTATTACTTTAGGATCTTTCCCCTACAGAGAAAAAAGTGTTTATAATGAACCACATCCTCCCCCTACGGTAACTAGCCCTAGCCTGAAGGCACCGACCCAGGTACTCTAGTATTAAAAGCAGCAGCAGGAGGAGGGGGAGGAGCAGCTTCAATCCCATTGGTTCGGAGCGTGATCTTCATTTTCCCCGGCCAGAGAACACAGGACCAGTTCCTAGAAGTCCTTATCAGATTGAGGTAGCACGTCACGTAAGTAGATATTAGCCCGCCCGGTTAGCTGAGTGGCCTAACGCACGGCTTTCCGGAGTGGGAAAGAGCACCTGGTCCCTGGCACGAATCCGCCCGGCGGACTTGTGCCGAGGTCTGGTGAGCCGGCTGGTCTGTGGATGGTTTTTAGGCGGTTTTCCATCTACCTCGGCGAATGCGG
This sequence comes from Schistocerca nitens, assembly GCF_023898315.1. Lineage (NCBI taxonomy): Eukaryota > Metazoa > Arthropoda > Insecta > Orthoptera > Acrididae > Schistocerca > Schistocerca nitens. Next base: position 149,657,439 of record NC_064618.1, read on the forward strand.
GCTGGTTCCCCTTATTCCGCCTGAGCTACACATGTTTCCAATCATCAACAGCCCAATGTCGGTGTTTATGAGCCCAGGCGAGGCGTAAAGCTTTGTGTCGTGCAGTCATCAAGGGTACACGAGTGGGCCTTCGGCTTCGAAGGCCCATATCGATGATGTTTCGTGAATGGTTCGCGCGCTGTCACTTGTTAATGGCCCAGCATTGAAATCTGCAGCAACATGCGGAAGGACTGCACTGCTGTCACGTTGACCATTCCCTACAGGAAACACATATGAAATTCTGCAAAGTTGTGGCTGACCGACTCTTGTATGGGCTTTAGAGGTCATGGATAGTAACAACAAACAACAATTCACATATACAGCTAGCAGAGATGAAGTTCTGATGTTTATGAGATATGTATGAAGCTGTAAAAAATGGATGAAACAAGGAATGAAACAATAAGACCAGATTTAAAATTTTTTCAGCTAATGGCAAGACAGAAGAGAATAGAAAGAAATAGATCATGTTGATAAAATGGCGGAATGCAGATTGTCAAAAAAGTCATTGAATTATTGACTGACTGGAAAGAGAGAACTAGGCAGACCACCGAAGAGATGGATGGATGATAGAGGCCAAAACAGGCGACTATAACATCTAATCCTTGGAAGGAGATAATGGTGATGATTTTGCGGTGTCCTAGGCAAGCGATGCCTTCAAGTATGCGTAATGTGCTTGGTGCACAGAGTACTTACATCAGATCGCAGTGGCCGTAGATATCTGGATAATAGTGTTTTAGTGAAAGAGATAGTCTTGGCCAGGTTTAGTAGAAGCTAATAAATTAAATTTTTCCATGGACATTTGAAAGTGGGGTCTTTGTGTGACTCTTTCCCTACTGACTTTGAACTGTATCTCTGTTTTGTTGTCATTGCTGTGGTATCAGCGAAAGTCTCTAGTAGCCAGCTGGAGGTGGTGTATGGACTGTTGGCAGTAAACACCTTCTAGTCCAGTGGCCAGCTCTCTGAATCTTTTCTGTAAATAGACATAGTCGCACAGCATACGGTGGTCGTGCCAGCAGTTCTTCATCTTTCTCTACTGGTGTCTTATAAATTAGGCTCTTCATATGATCCCACAAGAAGTAGTCCACAGGGGTTAAATCCGGCGATCGTGGCGGCCACGCTGTTGGACCAGCACGGCCTATCCATCTTTCACCATACCGTCTGTTGAGATGTCTCCGGACAGCCAGTGAAAAGTGAGGTGTACTCCATCATGCTGAAACCACATTTCCTGACGGGCATTCAATGGCACAGCTTCCAAGAACGGGTCCACTGTGTGTCGTAGGAAGACTAAGTAAGTGGGACCCGTGAGCTTGGATGGAAGGAGGTATGGTCCAATCACATGACCGTTCAGAATACCTGCCCACACGTTAATTCCAAACCTGTCTTGAAATCCCTGAACATGCGTGGCATGCGTGTTTTCGTCCGCCCAGACATGGCTATTTCGAGCATTCAGAACACAATCCCTTGTGAACCTACATTCATGTGTGAAGAGAACTCGACGTGGAAACAGGGGCGCGTCGATGCAACGGTGCAGGAACCATGTGCAGAAGGCGACGCGTTGTGGAAAATCTGCTGGACCCATAGCGCGTACCCTTTGTAAGTGGTACGGATGTAATTGTTGCTCATGCAGGACGTACAAGACGGTACTGTGACTAACAGCCATTGCACGCGCAGTTCGCGAACTCGTTGACGGGCCATCGTCAATGCGACGCAGTACACCTTCTTCAAGTTCGGGAGTGCGGCGTCGCCGTGGAGCACCACAGTCCTTCCTCCTCACGGTGAAGGTTCCCGTTTCTCGCAGCCGTTGTGTAAATTGAGCAAACAGTTTGTGCGATGGAGTGTGACGGTGTGGAAAACGTTCGTGATACAGCCAATTAACAGCTCTTCCGTTACCTCCAGCTTCGCCATACACAAGGAGCTTGTCTGTGTATTCCACAAACGTGTACTGCACCATGTTTCCATGTGTCGGTGATGCACAGGTATTGTCTCGGTCTCACTGCAAAGCGGACAATAAGTGACATCTGGGGATCGTTTGACGTAGTACACGTCATCGTGTCTACCCTGTTGCATACCAGGACAGAGAACTCTGGGACGTTTCTCTTGCCCTAAGCAAACGTTGACGAGGTACACATCTGAACTGAAACTGTCGTAGAACGGAAACGATACGTTTCCGGACATGGGTTCCTATTCAAAACGTTATGTACTCACTACCCTCTATATGTCCTAGAAGTTTGTAACGGGAATTTGCGACCACCCTGTATGTTTCTGTATGTGAAATTTAACTAAAATACTGATTTTTCGTTAGACTTGGATGGAGGTCTCTATCTATCACCAATCTTCACAAAACTGATCTGATGTATCACACACATTTGCAATCGTGTGCATCAGCGATAAAGCCAGAATGAAATATGGACGCCATTCCTCTTACTTCATAAACAGATTGAGATATCTAAATGCGATTTTGGCAAACGATAGCACGCAAAGAGGAGCGTATTTTTCCCTGTTGTTATTACGTAAAATTTCATTATCTACCATGTTATTCCACTAACTACAGACTTTTTCGATGAAAGAATGTAATTTTTAAGGACCATCGATAGCTGGTGAAATGAGAAATGATGTAGGTTTGCAACAGCTTAAGTAAAGACATTACTCATTTACAGTGATCAGCCAGAACATTATGACCACTGACCTACGATTGATATAAACCCATCCAGGCGACAGCGGCGTCACCTGGCGAGGGATGACTATTAGTCAGACACATGCATAGTGCATGTAGTGTCTGTGAGCCTGCTGTCCTTGTGTAGAATGGGGAAGGCTTTCAATCTGTGTGAGTTTGACTGAGGGCAGAGTGTGATGCCCCGGAGGCTTGGCATGAGCATCTCTGAAACTGTGTGACTTGTCATATTCGAGGAGTTTCTTCAAGACACGGCGAAACCACGTCAGAGGGCGTGGGGGTGGGCAGCCACCCCTCCTTACAGACGTCAGACATCATAGGCTGGGCAGACTGGTAAAACAGGACAGACGGAACTACGATCAGACGTTAATGCTGGGCAGACTGCAAGTGTGTCTGAATGCACAGTGCACCAAACACTCCTAATGATGGGCCTCCGCAGCCGATGATCCATGCATGTTGAAACCTCCCCTTTGGAAAATGTATGAATTACTGTGCTGGTAAACCCTTTACGTTATTTGTTTTTCAAACAGCTGAGCAGAACTGAACGTACTCAGACATTTCTCTCTTTACTTATTCTGATCATCACTAAACTGACACACAATATTTTTACGCAACGCAATCTGACTTTCAATAATCCCTACAAAAGAATGGCCCTGACTAACAATAACCTATACCTTTCATGAATCACTTACCTCACAAAAATCTTCGTTACTCGAACTACTGCAATACAACGAGCGCCAATACTGCCAGCTGAATAAAAGATTCTAACTACTAAAGGCACTAACTACTGATCGGCATAGTTAGCAAATGAAAGATTTTGATAGAGAACAAACAACGTATTTACCTTAATAATGTTCAAAAGTCATTATATATATATATATATATATATATATATATATATATATATATATATATATATATATATATATATATATAAAATCAGTTCATGATATCCAGTATTACAAATTTACTCTTTCTGATGGACACATGTCCAGATCGTCCGCTCTCAAAATTCTGCCATCTCTCTCCCCACATCCACCACTGCTGGCAGCTCATCTCCAACTGTGCAACGCTACGCGCTGTTCACATCCTATTGCCCAACACTACAATAACGAATATTCCAACAACGCCAACCAGTCACAGACTGCACACAGCACAGCCAGTGATTTTCATACAGACTGCTATATGACGTTACCAACATAAAAACCTAAACAGCCTATGTTAGCACCACAACATTGGCAACTACCACCGAGATGACATGTGACCATCGGCACTGGACGTTGGCGCAGTGGCATCATGCTAATGAGAGGGCACGAATCCGTGGTCTTCCAGGGGAACAGCTCGTTGACAGCCGTTCTGCAGGATGGAGACAAGCCGGCAGCTGCTCCATTATGAATGAGCACTGACGGGTCGAGTGGAGCTTGGGCAAGCCACCATGAGGGTCGAGGGGTGTCATAAACTGATTGCAGACCACGTACACACTTTCGTGGCGATCACGTTTCCCAGCGGCAGTGGCATTTTGCAACAAGATCATACGCCATGTCACAAGGCCAGGAGTGTGATGGAGCGGTTCAAGGAACACAGAGGCGAGTTCCAGTTGTTGTACTGGTCCCCCAACTCGACAGATCTGAACCCAATCGAAAACATGTGGAATGTGAATGAACGTGGCATCTGAGCTCATCGCTCCACTCCCTGGAATTTACCGGAGCCAGGAGACCTGTGTGTGCAGATGTGGTGCCAACTCCGTCCAGCGTCCTACCAAGGCCTCATTGATTCCATGCCACGATGCATCGTTGCTGTTATCTGTGCCAAAGATGGACATACCAGATGTCAGGTAGGGGGTCACAGTTTTGTGGCTGATCAGTGTACTTTTGTACTGAGAATGTGCTTTTTCATATTATATTGATCTTACTTTTCCTCACTTCCTCACACAATAAACTTGATGAACCATAGTTTTAGAATTCTCTGCACAATATATTAATGAGGTGACATTGTGTAAACTCCGCTGTATTTTGGCAAAACAAGTAAATTTTAACATGGCAAGAAGAGGAATATAGGATGAGCACAAAATTCGCCACTCATGACACTTGTGTGAAAGTTACAAATTGTTAAAAAACCATCCGAAAATAAATCATTGCTGTTGTTGCATTTTAGGCGGCTGCTGTGGCCGAATGGTTCTATGCGCCTAAATCCGAAACCACGCTGCTGCTATGGTCGCAGGCTCGAATCCTGCCTCGGGCATGGATGTGTGTGATGTCCTTAGGTTAGTTAGGTTTAATAGTTCTAATTCTAGGGGACGGATGGCCTCAGATGTAAAGTCCCATAGTGCTTAAAGCCATTTGAACCATTTGTTGTTGCATTTTCAGCGGAATTCTTTCTAGATACTAACCAAAGCAAAGCTGACACAGACCTTTTTGGTCACCGTGCAAGTGTGTGCATGGAGCAGCTCCATTTAATATTTACAAAAAATGTGAGTGAAAACTTTTGTTTAGAATGGCATCTCCTCTCCAACGCTCGGCATTTCCCCTACTGCACCTGACCACAATCCCCACCACTACCCCTCTCCCCACGTGCAACCTGCCGACTGCGCATCTACCCGCCACATTATTCTGTTGCAGGGTTTTTCATAACTGAATTTAGAGTGGTAAGTAGTTTAATGCTGTATCGCAGGTCAAAGCATTCCTGGCGACCCTTATTCAGACTGTTTTTTCACCTGCAGCAGTGCAGAGAATTAATCTGGGCTCGCCAATAAACGTTTCCGATTAAATCGGTGGAGCAATACGTCGCTCAATTTGTCTCGCGCGCCGCCACATCGTCCAGAGTGCGAGGAGTATGGCCGCAGTAGCGACTGAAGTTTAGTGGAACACAACGAGAGCTTAGAACAACGGGAGAAACGAACTTTTCGAGATAAACTCATTATTTTTTTTAAGCGTCTCGGGAAAGTAGAGAGAGGACTTCAGTCTCAAAGGGTGCAAGGCAAACACAGCACGAGGATAGACCTATAAACAATCGGTATTGTAGTCGTATATTGTCGTAGCTGCGTTGGAAAAGAACCAGAGCTCCAAGCGCTAATAGAACGCACTGAACCTGAAATCGTTATAGGTGCTGGAAGGCGGTTAAAACCAGGGATGGGTTCTACTGAAATTTTTACAAAGGGCGTAACGGTATTCAAAAAGGATAAACTAAGTACAGGCAGTGGTGGCGTGTTTGTTTCTGTTAGTAGTATTTTATTATGCAGTGAAACTGTATAGAAAATTGGAAAAATTGGAAATTTTTGGTAAGTTCTTATGGGACCAAATTGCTGAGGTCATTGGTCCCTAAGCTTAAACACCACTTAGTCTAACTTAAACTAACTTACGCTAAGGACAACAGACACACCCATGCCCGAGGGAGGACTCGAACCTCCGACGAGGGTGTAGACAGTTCTGGTGAGTTAATATGGGTAGAGGTTGTTTCGACAGCGATGATACATTAACAATTGGTTCCTTTTACCGACCCGCCGACTCAGATGACACAGTTGCTGAGAAATTCAAAGAGTACTTGAGTATCATTTCAAAGTGCTACCCCACTCACACAATTATAGTTGGTGGTGACTTAAACCTATCTTCGACATGTTCACAGTTGGTGCTACGAATAAAATATATTCCGAAATTGTACTAAGTGCTTTCTCCGAAAACTATTGTGAACAATTAATTTAGGAGCCCGTTAGAAGCAGATAGAAGTCCGCTTGATGCCTTCCTAAGACACAGTCTGCATTAAACCCAAACTAATTATGTAAAGGTAGCCAAGATGTGGCTTAAATTCAGAGAAATAGTATCGACAGAAAATGAGACATTCATAACAAACAAATTGATAAGACATAGAACTGATCCTCCACAGTACACAAAACAGGTCAGAATACTGTTGCAGAAAACTGTGAGGTCATCCAGATCCGTTAAATTTCGGTTGCACAATAAATAACACAAATCTTAAGGCTGTCAGTTCAAGTAGCATGTCAAATTTAAAAGAAGCTCCAAATTTAGTGCGGACGTAAGTGCGAGATGCTTTTAATCATTTCCGCAACTAAACTCTGTCTGGAAATCTGGCAGAAAAGAGATTCTGCTAGTATGTAAAGTACACCAGCGGCAAGACACAATCAAGTCTTTCCTGCGCGACAGCAATGGTAATATTACCGATGACAGAGCCATTAAAGGGGAGTCACTAAATACGACTTTACGAAGTTCCTTTACCAAAAAGACGAAGATGTTCCAGGTTTTCAAAACAAGAACGGCTCCCAACGTAAGTAACTTAGAAGTAGATTTTTCAGTGTGGCGAAGCAACTTCAATCAATAAATACAGCACTATCGGGCCAAATTGTATACCACTTAGGTTCCTTTCAGGATATACTGATATAAATAGCTCTATATTTAGCAATCGTATATAACCGCTCGCTGGACGAATTATCTGCATCTAAAGACTAGAAAGTTGCACAGGTCACACAAATACTTAAGAAAGAAAATCGGACCAGTCCGCTGAATTAATGACCCATATTACTGACGTCGACTTGCGGTAGAACTTTTGGAACTTGTACGGTGTTGGACCAATATGAATCACCTCGAACAAAACCGACCTACTGATGCGTAGCACGGATTCAGGAAATATGGTACTTGTGCAACACAACTGGCTCTTTGTTCTCATGAAGTAATGAGTGTTGTCGACAGGGGAGCTGAAATTGAATTCACATTTCCAGGTTGGCAACAGGCTTTTGATATGGAGCTGTCAGAAATAATCATTCGATAAACTACTTCACGAAGCTTCCAACAACTGTGAAAGATTAAGCATCGAGTGTTCGAGGGGGTACCCAAAGAAGCGGAATTATTATTTAAAAACTATATATTTTAAAACTGTTTACAAAACAACCTTATCCCCTTCAAAATGCTCTCCATTACAACTAACACATTTCTCCCACCGGTTTGAAAAATTTTTTGTAGTCATGTTTAGAAATGACTGATAGCTCTTTCCTCGTTTTTTTTTCTTGACTTCTTGAATGTTATCCTTTCATGTCCCTTTTAATGCGTGGAAATAAGAAAAACTTGCACGGAGCCAGGTCAGGAGTGTAAAGTGCGTGTGGTAGCGCAACCATGCCATTTTTAGCCAAAAACTAACAGACGTCTATGTGTAGAAGTGCGTCGTCGTGATGGAAGCACCAGTCTCCTGTCTGCCTAAATCTTCCTTAAAATACGCTGAACCGAGCTACACGGTAACCTACTAATCTCTGGCAATTGATCAATTGTCTATCGGCGGGCTGTGAGCACAAGATCTCGAATGTTTTCAATATTTTTGTCGATTCGTGCAGTCTGTCGACGTCCAGAACGAGGTTGATCATCAATCGACATGTCGCCGCTTTCAAATCGAGCAAAACACTCGTACACTTTTTGTTTTTCCCAATGCATCATCTTGGTAAGCTGTTTTCAACATTAAAACAGATTCACCAGCAGTTTCGCCGAGTAGAAAACAAAGTTTACAACTGCACATTGCTCACTTACACTTGCCATCATAGAAAACGAAACAAGAACAAAAATGCGCTAGCAAACACAATCACTGCACATGAACAGAACACGCCAGGTCGACAACACGGGTGACACACAAGTAGCAATGAGTTGTGCTATACGCTCCTAGCGGCAGAGATGCATACTACGCAAGGTCCGCCTACTGCAAATGTTATTCCGTTGAATATTTTCAGTGAAGAAGGCTTGACAGAGCCTTTAAATCGACTAGCAATAACATTTTATTTATGCAATGACTGACAACATTTATTCGCAACGCAATACTTCGTTTGTAATCCGCATCTCGAAGTCTAGTGGTTAGCGCGGTTGCCACTAGATCGCTGGGTCCCGGGTTCGATTTCCGGCTAGGTTGGCGATTTTCTTCGTTCGGAGACTGAATGTTTGTGTTATACTAATCATTTCATCTTAACCACAAGCATCAGTGTTATTGCTTGCCTATATAACTTACTGTTAAGGTAAGTAAATATAAAGCGTCTCAAAGCAAAATGGTAAAACGAATTTTTAGACCAGTGCCTGTGCTACAACCAGATAAAAATTACTATCCCACAACCAAGAAAAACATCTGGACATGGCCAGTAGGACGACACTGCGTTACTTAACCAGTGACCAGAAAAGCTAGTGTATGTGGGCCACACAGCACGCATTGCAATCCAGATGCAACTATTGACGAAAGAAGCTAAACATAGACACAAGTATGCAAATTATATCTCTGCACTGGATTTATTAAAAATCGTCGTCATCTCTGTTTCCACTTCATCTTGCATGAGGGCGCGTTCGGACAGTTGCGGTACTTCTCCATTTTCCCTTATCTTTCCACCATTAATCTTCTATAACTGTATTGTTCCAGTCCAGATTCCTTCTTTAAAATGATCTTTATTGAGTCAATTATTCTTGTTCTGGTCTCCCTCTTGTCCTCTTGCTCTCAAACTTGGCCTCCATCATTCATTTCGGTATTCTCCCATCTTCCATTGTCTTTACATGTCCAGATCATTTTAAACTGTTCTTTCCAACTCTCTTATTGAGATCATCTACTCCAATTTCTTCCCTAACATCTTCATTTCTCAGTCTCTTATCGTTTTACCTGACATATATTTCACTGGTTTTTATCCTACTCTCCTCGCTTCTTATCACTGACCAGTTCTTCGATGCATATGTCAGTGTTGCTGTAAAGTATGTCTTGTACTGCACTATCTTATACCTCATTGACCCCTCTCTTTATCACACTTTCTAGATACTTAAAGTTATCCACAATTACTCTATCTTGTTTTTAATATTAATTTGTTCCTTTCTTTTTCCGTCTCCTGTGATTACCACCATAGACTTGCTTCTCTCCACACTACATTTCATCCTGTATTTCTCGATTTTTTTTCATTTAAGATGTCCATTTGTTCTTGTACATTTTTAACTGCTGGTACCCCCTCCACTAGATCATCGAAAAACAGCAATAACTTTACCTCCCTTCCTCTATGAGCTACTTTTGTCTGTTACACAATTTCATCCATCACCATAACGGCGTCAACACAGTTCCTTGTCTGAACCCCATAACATTCCTAAACCAATAATTTCTTCCAAATAGGGTCTAGACACAGCTGAAGCTTTTGTTACGCGTATGAGGTGAAAAAAAGAAGAGGTAGACATAAGAATGCGGCTGTTAAGAGTTTTTTTGTGGGTTCCTGCAGGTGGTTATTCCAACCACATGCTTTGTGGGAAAAGATATGAAGCATCGGGTATGCCTGGTCACACTCTTAATGTGAATGTATTTTTACCGCAAGCCCAGTTATACCAATAGTCGCAGGAAACGGTTCACTGAAAATGGGAAGAGGGACTATGTTGCTAGACATTACATCCTGCACCAAGGAAAACAGAACGAGACTGTCTTATGACATAGACTCATTAGGGCAGTGAAGCAGAGGAGATGATGGCAGTGAAGATGCTGTAGGTTAAGAAGAAGAAGAAGGTGAGGAGGATCAAACTGCAAATCGCGAAATTCAACAATAATTATGAATGTATTTCTCTCTCTCTCTCTCTGTGTGTGTGTAACTTTAAAAGATAAGATTAATCATGAATAAATTAAGACAAAAATTCACTGTACAAAATTGTAAAAGGAGTAACAAAGATTATCATTAAAAAACAAAAATAGAAAACAAGATAGTTTGTATAATGTGAAAAGTGGCAATTGCCTCTAAACAACGAGAAATGTGAAGTCATCTACATGAGTACTAAAAGAAATCCGCTAAATTTTGGTTACATGAGAAATTACATAAATCTTGATGCTGTAAGTTCAACAAAATATTAGGGGTTGCAATTACGAATAACTTAAGTTGGAACTATCACATAGATAATGTTGTGAGGAAAGCAAACAAAAGACTGCGTTTTATTGGCGGAACACTTAGTGCAACAGGTCTACTAAAGAGATTGCCTAATCACGCTTGTCCGCCTTTTTCTGGAGTATGGCTGTGAGGCGTTGGATCGGCATCAGATGGGACTGATGAAGGACATCGAAAAAGTTTAAAGAAGAGCAGCCCGTTTTGTGTTACCGTGAAACAGGGGAGAGAGTGGTATGGACATGATACGTGAATTGGGGTGGCAACCATAAAAATAAAGGCATTTTTTGTCGCAGCAGGATCTTCTTGCGAAGTTTCAACCACCATTTTTCTCCTCTGGTTGAGAAAATATTTTGTTGGAGGCCACCTACGTAGGAATAAATGATCATCATGATAAAATAAGAGAAATCAGAAGTCGCACAGAAATTTTTAAGTGCTCGTTTTTCCCGCGCGCCGTTAGAGAGTGGAACAGTAGAATAATAACTTGGTTGTTCGATGAACACTCTGCCAGGAACTTAATTCTGAATTGCAGAGTAATCATGTAGATGTAGGTGTAGATGCTTCATGTATATGACCGAAACTAGTAGCAACTCGGTAAAGTTTTTGACAGGAGCTGATGATGTAGATATAAAAATATGTCTTTAATGGAACTTAAAAAGTTTTCGAATTCTGTGATGGGTGTGTCGAAAGCACTGAGTTTTGGGGCAAAAGGTGTTTCTTGCTTTCTGTTTTGTTTTTAAATACGGGTGCTATAAAATTATTTTTTATGCGTAATGGCAGAGAAATTGGGAGGAAAACAAACATCTATTTACTTAAACTTAAGATGGAGTTGGAAAATTGTAAAGAGTTTAGAATTGCTGACTCTATGCTATCCGTCAATAGTGTGATTAAAAATAGAGACCAAACTGCAGTAATCTTTGAACGCAGAGGAAACATTTGAGAAGGGCTAAACACGAAGATATTGAAACTGTGTTTTTCTTTTCTGTGTACCTTGCTACATTGCTTGTTAGGCTCACAAACAAGCTAGGTCTTAGAATGCTACCATATTCAGGACCTTTATTTATTTATTTAGTCTTTGACTGTGGACTCCAGGTGATACGTAGACTAACAAGGGGACGTCCACAGGGATAGTATCAGTTTTTCGAAGCCACCTATAGCCTACAGTGGAGTGGGTTAAGGTCCCATGCACTGCAGCCATTCGCCCTAGCGGACTCTCCTCTGCGAGTTATCTTCTAATCAGAATAACTCGTGATCCAGTGACTGCATGACACTTACAACACGCCTTGCCAAGGATATATTGTTTTAGGGTTTCTTCTTTTGTATTAGAAATAAAGTGAAAATTGAAGGGTGGACAGCGGCTCTGGTAATTTTTTAAATACTAATATTAATACACCCAGATCTAAAACCCTGGTGCACTGAGAAAATATGATGTGACAGCAAAATTGTGACTTTAGACGTTCGTTTTGTTATTCTTTCAGCTGTTAGCTCCGTTTTACAGATATATGAAGTACATATTTTTAACTGAACATCTGTAAGCCACATAAAAACGTCTTGTGCTTGCTGCGTTTCCTCATTCCCCTAATCACTTTTCTGCTGTTCGTCTTCCCGCTGAGATAATTAAAGTAATAAAAAAAGGTCCTATTATACATTATGTAATATTGACGCTGAGTTATAGCGACAGTACTGCCGTTTTAACGTACAGCGTGGCGCAGTAATTATGTCGCAAATATTTATCTACTCAGCATTGATTTCCGAGCACCGTCAGACCGTACAGGGATCAAAGCGGCGGTGTGGTACGCTCGTATTTTACCTGCCGCTGTTCGTTTTACACGAAAGTCAATATTTTGTTTCCATGGCGACCGGTAACGCCGTTATAGACGGCGAAGCGAATGATCGGTGGCAATTTCATGGACGTGCCGGTATTGCGTATCGATTCGAAAGTGGTGCGGAGAAGCGTACGAAATGTTGCCCACGACTGCCCTACCCTTTACGAAATTCTTCACTACCGTCGTTTCACACTGAGGTGTTGGGATAATTATGGAAGATGTATCAGTCTGCCGAGCACACGGAGCCATCTGTGCAATGTGATTAACCTCTGTCTTTGACTGATCCTCCTCCAGACAAGAATCGCTGACGACCACAATAAGCTTCCGATTTTGAAAACTACGTTCGAACAGTGGCATTAAAAAGGTCAGTATTTTCATATACATAGACGTTAGAAATTCTGGCACTGGGTTATGTCTTTCGGAGGGTGTGGTGATCTCATTATTGTTGCAGTTAAGTGTTGTTATCCATCTGCCTCTCTGAAGTTCAGAATGCTTGTTACACGTGTGATGAAAAAGCCCTACATGAATGAAATCTGTGCGATGCACCACGACAAGATTGACCGTTGTCAGGAATAAGAGACTGGCAAATATAGACGACAACGCAGTTTATATTGTCTGTCAGTTCAGAAGGGCGAAAGCTTTGAAAATATCACATGAAACACAAACATTTTACATTTTTATTACCACAAGATAAAGTAACGTCAAAAGTAGGTGCAGAATAATCTATGAATTTTGCGCTATCTCCTTCGCGATTTGTTACGTGATACTATTGCCTTCATCGCCACGTGTGCTAGCTGCAAATAATCCACTGCAACCAATTTCAAGAAGATTCTGGAAAGAGCCGTAAAATATCTCTAGGACGAGCGGGCTATTTCTACAGCATCTGTATGTGTTTGTACGTAGTTTGTGATACAATGTAACAAATAAGGGCAAAAACTTCGTAATAGTCACATATCAGCTACAAAATTATGTCATCTACTCTCTGTGTAACGAAATTACGAACAATGGACTGATATCGGTTGTCTAGTGTATTGTTTATCTACCGCACACAAGATCCAGTGTCGAAGCATTAATTTTCTGTTACTATAAAAGATTTCCAATGTTGTGCTTTACGGCCGAAGTAGATGCTGTAAATGCTTTCAACGCATCAAATTTTGTATGGCCCAACAATCAGAAGCTGTAGTTGACCGAACAAGAAATACCACTAATATTGTGTATTCGAAAATATTTCCGTCTGTTTTCAGTAACACAATGGAAGACCCGCGTTTTTTCGCGCAAGTTTGCATATTAATACGATTGCCCCTCCTCTCATCGGCTTTATAGTTAGTATTTTCTCTTCTAGTGAAATCGATGCCAGTACACTACTGTAAATTCCTGCATTCATGGTCAATGCACTTTTTCAGAGAGAGTTAATGGGTAACAAAAGTTTTAAATCACGTATAACAGCGAACAAACGAAGTTTCAAAATCTGATAATATGCTCTCTAGTTTAAGAACAACATAGGATACTCTGTCTGAGTTTATTTTTGAATTATTCATCGTAATTAATACAGTGCAATAATTATTTATCAAGAAAATTAACATAATATGTTGCAGTTTTAACTTCTCTATTCTGCTTGATCGTCAGTATCAAATCATTACGTTGAGATGCGCAGTGTTTCGTATTGGAATACTGCTGGCAAACTCTCTCGTTAACAAAGGTTTCGAGTTGATGTATGCAATCGCGAAGTAAAGATTAGAATTAGCAACAATATCAGAAAAAGTTCTAGCATGCCGATTTTTTACAATGTATTCTCAGCACGTCTGTATTTACACAACATTATAATCGTTTCACCATTCATATTTATCCCAAGTTGCTTCTCTGAAGACAACATTTCGAGACACTTATTTTTACAGGGCTGGGGAAACAAAATTTTGTGCCGCCAAAATCTACACCACATTTTAACACTTTCATAACTTGACAAGTTTCCAACAACGTAAAGAAAACGACTACAGACATCACATTAATTGTTAACATATTGTAACGTCATTAACTTTTATCACGTGGCTACAGGATGTATTTAAGGAATACGTTTTATTTCTGCAGCGCACTGTCATTGATTTCCTTGTTACAGAGGAAAAGTGTATTCCCGAAATTCGTCGCAGACTTCAGCTTGCACATCAAGATGTTTGCATGGGTCCCATCAGTATTTATAGATGGGCGAAGTACTTCAGAAGGCAACACGAGAATCCAAATCACCCCGGAAAAAGATTAAAAACATCTATTTCATCTTGTGCAATTTAAAAACCCGATCCAAATTACTCCCAGTTTCCTTCAGAGCTTGTTCGATGTACAGAGTGAATAACATCGGCAATAGGATACAAATCTGCCTCACTCCCTTTACAACTACTGCTTCCCTTTCATGTCCTTCGACTGCAACCTGGTTTTTTGTACAAGTTGTAAATAAACGTTCGCTCCGTGTTTATTTTCTCCCTGCTACCTTCACAATTTCAAAGAGTGTATTCCAGTCAACATCGTCGTAAGTTTTTTTCTAATTCTACAAAGAATGTAAACAGAGGTTTGCCTCTCTTTAACCTATCTTCTAAAATAAGTAGTAGGATCAGTATTGCCTAGCGAGTTCCTACATTTCATGGGAACCCAAACTAATCTTCACCGAGGTAGGCTTCTATCAGTTTTGTCATTCTTCAGTAAATAATCAGTGTCAGCATTTTGCAATCATGACTTATTACACTGATAGTTAGGTAACATTTACACCTCTCACCATTTGCCTTCTTTGGAATTGGAAATTGTTCTTGAAGTCTGAGGGTAATTCGCCTGACTCGTATATCTTGCATACCATGGGGGATAGTTTTTTCATGGCTGACTCTCCCAAGGATCACAATAATTCCGAGGGAATGTCGTCTACCTAGGAGCCATGTTTCGACTTAGATCTTTCAGTGCTCTGTCGAATTCTACTCGCAGTATCACGTCTCCCATATCGTTTTCATCTAATTCCTCTTGCGTTTCTACAATATTATCGTTAAGTTTGTTTACTTTACACAGACACACTGTCAACAATCAGACTCAGTTTCTTTGCTTAGTACGGCAATTTGCTCGTAATATTTATATACGTACTTCTCTTTCTTCTGAAGAAAATTTGTTTCCCTGAACCTATCGTTCCCCTAGTTATGTATCGTTTTGCAGCCTTGCCTTTATCCTCTAAACATCCCTACTTAGACATTTTGAACTTTCTGTCTATCTCATTTTTTAGATGTCTGTATCCCCTTTTGCCTGCTTCCTTGCTGGAGTTTTATATTTTCTTCTTTCGTCATTTAGATTCAATATTTCGTGTGTTATCGAAGGATTTCCACTTGGCCTTTCCTGTCTGTTTATTTGATCCTGTACTACCTTCACTATTTCATCTCTCTAAGGTTCTATTCTATTATATTCCACTTTATTCTGTTCCTTTCCCCTGTTTCAGAGTGTTGTTGCCTAGAGCTAGCTTTGAAACTCTCAACAGCCACTGGTTCTTTCATTTTATCCCAGTCCGATCTCCCTAATTTCCTATCTTTCTACAGTCTTTTCACTTTTAATCTGCGGCTCATAACCAACAAATAATGGACAAAGTCCATATCTGCCCCTGTAAATGTTTTGCAGTTTAAAGTCTGTCTTCATATTACGGAATTTATCTGAAATCTTCCGGAGACTCCAGTTCCCTTCCACGTATACGAACTTCTTTCGAGTTTCTTAAACCAAGTATTACCTATTATTACGCTGCAATAAATAATTCACTATGCAGTTAACAGTAGCTTCGCCCCATTCCTATTTTCTTATTCATTATTGACTACTACTGCATTATCCTTGTTTGATAATCCTGTGTTGAGGAGAAGTCCTGTTGTTCCTGCCACCACTTCACTAATTCCCAACAGATTTACCTTCTACCTATTCATGCCAACACCCTGCTGTATAGATCCCGCTCGGAGATCCGAATGGGGGGCCTATTTTACCTCTGGAATATTTTACCCACAAGGATGCAATTATCATTAAGCCATACAGTAGAGCCACGTGCTCTCTGGAAATATAACATTTGTAGTTTTCCCATGATTTAGCTGTTCGAAGTCCCAACATAGTAAGACCACGTTGGAAAATGTTACAACTCCGAATAAGTCAATCATCTAGACTGATGCCCATTTAACTTCTGAAAAAGCTGTAAATTGTCTTCAGAAGCCATGTATTTGTCTGCTCTCTCCGCAAACACCGCTCTAATGTGGTGCAGTCAACTGTATCGTAAGAGTAACGCATGCCACCCTACCTTGGCAGGGTCCACAGTTCACGGCCAACGAACGGTATTATCGTGGTTCGTTTACTGTATCCTGAGCAAAAACATTTCACACGTTTCAAAAATGTTATCATGGCTCTGTCTATAATTAAAATGAAGAGCAGATTTTGGACATGTCTGGAGATACTATAGAGAAGTATACCTTGCGCGAATTTCAAATTATTTAAACGATTTTCATAGGAGATAAAGACTTTAGAATTTTCTATCGCCGCGGATAAACAAGCGCCCTGGCGGCTATTTGCAGGTTGCACTTTTCGCGTTGGAGTTTCGAATCTTAGATGTTGGATTACCAGTCAGTTTAAGTCTGACTACTGTATAGGGCTTCTTGCCATTCCACTATCCCTCAAACGTGAGACTGCAAGTCACTTTACATCTGACTCGGTCTTAGCCCCATCCTATTCTCCTGTTGAGCGTTGAAGACAGATTACCCAAATGCCTCTGTACACTGGGTAGCTGGGTCTAGCCTTAAGCGTCTGCAAGTTCAGGGTTTTCACAACCTTGGTGACACTTTTCCACGAATCAAAGAAGTATTTGACTATGTGAGCTGCACTTCTTTTTACACGTTCAATATTCCCTGTTAGCCGCAATCGGAACACGTCCCGCACACTTCAGCAATTATCTAGGATGAAACACGCGTGTGCTTTGTATGAAATCTCCAATGTAGACTGCTTGCATTTTCCCAATGAACAGAAGCCTGCCACCTGCTTTGCCTATGAATGGGCCTACGTAATCGTTTCATTTCATGTTCTTAGAAATTGTTGCACCAACACATTTGTATGAATTGACTAAGTCTAAATGTCAGTTATTGACATTGTGGACGTACCGTTCTCTTGTTTGTGAAAAGCACAGTTTTATATCCGTGATCATTTAAAGCAAGTTGCCAATCTCTGCATCACTTTGAAATCTTATTCAAGATGTGACTGAATATAGGGTGATTCAAAATGGAACGGATATCAGATGTTTATTACATAGAAACTATGAAAGATAGAAATACATTGCGTATGTCAGCGGGTCGACGAAGGTTCAAAGTTTTATGTTCGCACAGAGAGTATACCATACACTCAATATGAGCACTATGCACTGCGCGAGAAATGTGGAAAAGGTAGTCCATTTCACTCAACACATGAATCAACAGGTCCCTGTTTATTTAATCGACAGCTTCAACAACTCGATTTCTCAGCTCTTGAACAGTAGCTGCAGTATGTGGGACAAAGACTCTGTATTTTATACACCCCCACAGGGTGTGAGGTCTAATGACCAGGAAGGATAAAACCTTTGAACAAGACCATGCATAAAAATGAAATCATTGTAATGTTCACGAAGTTGAGGAAACAACCAGTTTTGCAGCATGTCCAGGAATCACATTCGTATCAACATTTCCTCCACAAAAAAAAGAGAGATCTATAAACTTTGTGAAGGGAAACGACACAATACACATTTCTTTTCGGTGAGTCTCTTTCTTGTTCGACGATGACACTAGGATTTCGTGAGCGTCAAATTCTTACATAAAGGCCGTTTTCTTTACTCGATAGCCGAAACGTCAATTCGACCGAAGAGATGAGTCTCTCAGAAAAAGTGTACTCTGCCATATCCTGGAGAACTGAAATGCAAAATTCGTATCTTCTGTTATGGTTGGCGGGTTGCAATTTCTGCAGTAAATGCAACTTTTAAGGCTTCATACGCAGGGGTCATTTCAGAGCACGCCACACCGTTGTATGAGGAAGTTGAAGTTCCTGGTCTGCCCGTGCTACGGACTTCTGAGGGCTCCGTGCCAACGCACGTCGGATATGCTCGACGTTTTCATCAGACGTGAGTGGCCAACCAGTACTCTTCCCCTTGCAATGAAACCAACTTAGAAGAATGTTTTATGCCAATCATAAATCTGCTTGTGCAGAGGCGGCTTCTTGCCGAATCGACGGGGGAATGCACATTTCGATCGAACAATGGATTGACTTTGTGCAAATTCGAACTCACAAAATGATTTCTCTTGTGATATAGTCGCCATGGTAGCACAAAGAAACAACAGCGCAGCTTTGTCGAAAGTTTGAAACATCCCCTATCCAGTGACGTGCGAAATGCGTTTCTATCATTCATAGTTTGTCTGGAATAAATAACTGAAATCTATTCTTTCTTTTTGAGTCACCCCGTATTTGTGCAGAGTCTTTTCAGTCATTACAGGTATTTGCAACATATGTGAAAAGTCTGGGGTTACTGTTAACGTTATCTGCCAGGTCATCAGTATACAACATGAACAGCAGAGTTCCAAGACACTTCTGTGGAGTCAGTTCTACATTTGTCGATCATCATCCATCCAAGATAACATATTGTGACCTCACTGCCAAGCTTCTTCATCTTGTCACACTTCACTTGGTACTTCATATGATCGTAATTTGGTTAAAGTGTTGGTGTGGTACTGTGTAAAATGTTTTTCGTAAGTCAGGAAATACTGCGTCTACCTCAATGTCCTTGATCCATGTCTTTCAGGATATTATGTGTGAGAAAAAGCGCGAATTCGGTTTCGCGTGGCGGATTTCGGAATCCGTGCTACTTCATACGGATGAAGTCATTCTGTTCGAGATACCTCATTACATGAGAGATCATAATATATTCTAACAAGCAACCCCGAAAGGCCAATGATGTTTACAGCATTCGACGCCCCACATATTGTCTACCATGCAACCAACAATGGTTGCTAATGGTAACAAAAAAATGGTTCAAATGGCTCTGAGTACTATGGGACTTAATATCTGTGGTCATCAGTCCCCTAGAACTTAGAACTACTTCAACCTAACTAACCTAAGGACATCACACACATCCATGCCCGAGGAAGGATTCGAACCTGCGACCGTAGCGGTCTCGCGGTTCCAGACTGAAGCGCCTAGAACCGCACGGCCACACCGGCCGACGCTAATAGTAACTGTGGTAAGCTCAGCGTCAGGCGGCGGAGCCTAGTTGAACTGCTTAGTCGACGAGTAACTCACAAGAATGGTACAGTGCTAGTGGTGTCGATACACAGCAGAGCAATAGGAACGATAAACAAGGCAAACAAAGAAATATATCTACAGCAACAGTTGTAAAAGTTGACATTTCGTCAGAGAGGAATTTCGCAGAGTGAGAAAGTAGTGGCAGATGAAATATTAACGTTTCTGCAAGATGAGTGAGTGGAATGTGTAGTGTCGTATACGCTCGACTGTGTGGACAATGCCGGCCGGAGTGGCCGTGCGGTTCTAGGCGCTACAGTCTGGAACCGAGCGACTGCTACGGTCGCAGGTTCGAATCCTGCCTCGGGCATGGATGTGTGTGATGTCTTTAGGTTAGTTAGGTTTAATTAGCTCTAAGTTCTAGGCGACTGATGACCTCAGAAGTTAAGTCGCATAGTGCTCAGAGCCATTTGAACCATTTTTTTGTGTGGACAATGTACGTGAGGAGTACAATGATGACGATACGTGCTTAACAAGTGAAAGTGATATCGAAAGAGGTGTCGAGCCGTGTAGTTCATTATCCTTGTCGGACAGGGAGCTACAAATCACGTCTCCAGTGAAACGTAGTAAATTACAATCATTGTCCAAGGAGCGGATACGTACATGTAAGATCATCTGCAGCGTAGCAAAAAAAAAAAACAACTATGATTAGATGATGCAAAGTACAAAGCAGTGTGACAATGTAGAGCATAAGAAAAACAACGGATATTCAAGGAAGTAAAGGCGCACTTATTACAAAAACTGGTGTTTGCGTGTTTCATGAATGCGCAATAGAGTTTACACGATATGCATCATAGTGATCTACTACGTTATGCACAGCAAATAGTGCACGACATACTTTACAGTAACTTCAAGGGAAGCAGTGGATGGTTGCATAGCTCCAGTGCTACAGAATTGGAAGAACTACGATAACGAAATTTCTAATAAAGCGTCAACTTGACTATGCACAGCAAACTGCGGAATCGTTCCGAAAATTTCGAGGCGAGATAAACTTATCCCACTGTTCAGTAAGGTATTTGTGTTGTACCTGACCAACTGATATTTGAAGAGGAGATGCGTACTAAAGGAAACCTGGAAATTAGGTATCTAGATAGTTGTATCAAGATTAATTAACATCAATGCCTTAACGCATTAGTATACAAATATGTCGACTATTAATCTGGACGATACATTGGCCGGAAAGTTATTGTGCTGCTAGAAATTGTAGGTGCTCTACCCCCTACGTCTCTTTTTCGTGTGCATGATCTTACAAGGAAAGAAGGAAATATTTGCGTCAAAGCAAGCAAGAGTGGGAAAATGGGCGTAAGAGAACTACGAATGAACACTGCTTTTGGTCAATGGCTGGTCAAGATAACTTGCTTTCGCTTGATTCGTGATCTGCGTATGAAAATCATACTTTTTTAGAGCAAACTATCCCTCCTGAAAAGCACGTGACATTGCAGTTCATACCACCTGGAACCACTGGATAAATTCAGCTTCCGGATGTTCGTTTATTCCGTGACTTTAAAACATATTATCGAACTGTCTGCAGCTAGGCCTTAAAGGATAGACAGTTTCACTATACGCTCCACGTCAGGCTGTTTTACATTCGCTTGCATACCATCTCATTCCATCAGTTCTCATCACTCCGATACACCAATATGATTCTCTATGCAATCCTCTAGTGAATACCTAGTTGACCGTCCTGCATAGTTTGTAACATCCAATCTTGATGGTGCAAACCTTTGTGATCACTGTGGCGCGTCATTTTTGATTTGGTGATCGTGGTGCAAGCTAATGATTTGTTCTGAACATTTCTTGAATGTCGACGATGTCCATCTTGTGAAGTGTAACACATACATCTCATATAAGGTTGATATCTGCACCTCAGGGACACTCATTTTCAGTCGCCCTCCTGATGCACATGGTGAGTCATCAACAGCTAATATTTTTTTCTGTCATAATTGTTAACACAACAAACTGCCTATTGGCTTCTGTCTCGGGTTCTTCGGCCGACGTTCATCTAATGATTTTTCTGACGTTTCGCCAGCACGAGTGGCTGGCATTGTCAAAGCTTCACCTTCCATTGCCGGTGGTGAACTGGAGCCGAGCTCATGGGCGGAGACTATATGTACCTGGCGCCCCTTTTCTTAGTACGCTCGTAACGAGAGCAGGACGAATATGTGAGCCGCAATACCTCAAACGAGAAATGCAACACCTGGAAACAGTCCTGAGGAGCAATGGGTACTCCACAAATTATATAAGAAGTGTAACTGATCCAAACACTCGGCGAAGTAAGGAACCAGAAAAAGAAATGTCGGGTACGGCCTTTCTGCCATACGTTCCCAGAGTGACGGACAGAATCGGCCGTATATTGCGCAAACATGGCGTAAAGACGATCTTCAAACCGACAAGGAAGATCAAAGAGTGTCTTAGATCGGCGAAGGAGAAAAGAGACCCACTTGCAATGTCGGGAATATACCGCATACCATGCACATGCGGAAAAGTTTATGTCGGGATGACTGGACGATCCATTAACACCAGGATCAAGGAGCATAAGCGACATTGCAGGTTGGGGCAGGTGGAGAAATCGGCCGTGGCAGAACACGCACTGAATGAGACCGACCACGTAATAAAATTCGCCGACACGGAAGTTCTGGCTGTAGAGAACCACTATCACACGCGCTTGTTTAGAGAAGCTGTAGAAATACAAAAACACGCGAACAGTTTGAACAAGAAAGAGGAAAGCCTTAAGGTATACGGATCCTGGCTTCCCGTACTGCAGCGAACGACCGTCGCAGGTAGCAAGAGGAGAACCGCACCGGAAATGACCGCGGAGAAGCCCTCGGACGTTGGCGCGCCAGGTACATATAGTCTGCGCCCGCGAGCTCGGCTCCAGTTCACCACCGGCAATGGAGGGTGAAGCTTTGCCAATGCCAGCCACTCGTGCTGGCGAAACGTCAGAAAAAAATCATTAGATGAACGTCGGCCGAAGAACCCGAGACAGAAGCCAATAGGCAGTTTGTCAACAAGTGGCCACGAAAGCCTCAACAATTTTGTGTTAACACAACACTTTGAAATGAGCCTTCCTAAAGACTGAACGTGTGACCCCCGCACTGAAGGGGTTCCCTGTGTCGTGTTAGCTACTGCGGGAGTCAGCACCGACAAAAGCAAGGGAGGAGAAAAGTTGCGGTGGCCGGTCACAGGAAACCATAATGATCTGTACATAACACTTTCAAATTAATAAGACACTTCATTTCTAAAAGAAAAGAAAAGAAACGTAACTTAATTCGTCGTTATGACGTGTTTTGATGTGCTTCTGCCTCCTACATGCAACTACATTTACTCTCTATTGCAACATGCAGAACGCAGGCTATGTATCGTCTTCCTATTTCTCAATACTGATGCTCTGGAATGTGCTACCGAACTGGGTCCGACCATCCCGTTTCACTGCGCTGCGCTGATCGGTGTGCCGACGCTGCTTTAGGACTCCGCGCCTTGTAAGATTCTGCAACATACAGATGCCAGAGTTACTGAAAGGCATTTTTCTTGGATAAACACAGTCCGTGGAGCACTTTCATGGGAATGTCTGAGGGTCCTGGTTTCGAGTCTCGGTCCGGGAGTTTCAGATCAGCGCACATTCCGCGGCAGAGTGAAAATTAGGTCTGGGAACGATAAACTCCGTTTTAAAAGTCAGAACTGTCAAAGAGCCATCACGACAGCAAAACATTCGCTGTCAAATTACATTCGTCTGAAATGACAAACGGCCCGTTTCATGGTTTCGCTGTTTTCTACGGTATATGGCCGAAATTGAAATGAACTTACGACATTTGTTGAACATTTAACACTTTTCAGCCAAAAGTCCATATTCGGAGCTGCCGCTTGACAGAACGTCTCGTAAAATAATCTTAAAGCTATTGAGTTTTAGGGCTACTTTCCATTTTACGTTGAAAGGTGTTCCCAGTGCCACGCTATGCTCACATGCATCTCCCTAAAGTTACCATCAAAGGGAGAATCCCAAATCTGGCTCTTGTTTCCCATGTCCTGTCAATGTACGCGCTCGTCCCAACGACAACGATGATCTCTCGCACTGCAATTAATGTTCGTAAAATTGCTTTTGCCGGCCGAAGTGGCCGTGCGGTTAAAGGCGCTGCAGTCTGGAACCGCAAGACCGCTACGGTCGCAGGTTCGAATCCTGCCTCGGGCATGGATGTTTGTGATGTCCTTAGGTTGGTTAGGTTTAACTAGTTCTAAGTTCTAGGGGACTAATGACCTCAGCAGTTGAGTCCCATAGTGCTCAGAGCCATTTGAACCATTTTTGAAAATTGCTTTTGAAGTTGCAATCCGGTTCGAATAATCACCCATTTGACAAACTGCCGACACCGACTTGGAAAATGTGCGTTACAAAAACATTCCTTTTAAGTGTTGGAATGGAAATTAAGTTCCCTTTCAGACTATCCTGTGTTCATTTCGGGCATATCTCTTCCAGTTGATCAGGGCCTCCAACGAGGGATCTAGCCTTTAAGTGACACGACTCCACCAACTGAGTTTTCTGAACACGCCATAAGGAATGATGCTTTCGCAATCTACTATATTAATAATAAATCTCTAAAACTGTCGTGTCTGTATGTCTGTCTGTTTGAACACGTTTCCTCAAAACTACTAGACGAGTTTTCGTGGGGTTTGCGAAGGTAACTTGAGCATAGCTTGGGGCACCGTATATGCATTGTTTCATCAAAATTGATCCACAATAATATCATAAATAGAAAGTAACTCTGACTGTTACGTTTTCACGACTAACCCGCTGAACCGATTTCGTTAAACTTGGTATGGAGATAGGTTGAAGCACGAGGAGGGACACAGGCTACTTTATAGAGCGTGAAGTGCAAGATACTGATTGATTTGAAGAATATTGCGCGAATTAGTGATAAATATTTATTCCTTGGAGGAACTATACGCTCTTTGACTTTTCATCTCTATCACAAGAGTGAAAATGCTTTAATTGTTTGTATGTGCTACATTTTGAATCATACATAGTATGATTCAAAATAACGAATACTATGTTAGTACAATCTTTAATGTGTTTAATCCATACTTCCACACTTTTTGTTGCATAAAGTACACTTTGGACACTGAGGTGACAGAAGTCATGGAGTAGCGATAAGCACAGATACGGAAGGCGATAGTAACGTAGACAGCTTTCCCTCGTATTCTCAACGATAATTGGCATTGCGTACCGCCTGCGAATTTCAACATTCTATATCTACATCTACGAGAAAACTCTGCTATTCACAATAAAGTGCCTGGCAGAGGATTCAATGAACCACCTTCAAGCTCTCTTTCTACCGTTCCACTCTCGAACGGCACGAGGGAAAAACGAGCACCTAAATTTTTCTGTGCGAGCCCTGATTTCTCTTATTTCATCGTGATGATCATTTATCCTTATGTAGGTAGGTGCCAACAGAATGTTTTCGCAATCGGAGGAGAAAACTGATGATTGAAATTTCGTGAGAAGATCCCGTCGCAACGAAAAACGCCTTTGTTTTAATGATTGCCACTTCAATTCACGTATCATGTCTGTGACACTATCTCCCCTATTTCGCGATAATACAAAACGAGCTGCCCTTCTTTGTACCTTTTCGATGTCACCGTCAGTCCCACCTGATGCGGATCCCACACCGCCCAGCAATACTCCAGAATGGGGTGGACAAGCGTGGTGTAACCAATCTATTTAGTAGCCCTGTTGTACCTTCCAAGTGTTCTACCAATGAATCGCAGTCTTTGGTTTGCTCCACCTACAATATTATCTATGTGATGGTTTCAATTTAGGTTATTTGTAACAGTATTTAGTTCAATTTACAGTCTTCAGATTTTTGTGACTTATCGCGTAATCGAAGTTTAGCTGATTTATTTTAGTACTTATGTGAATAACTTCACACTTTTCCTTATTCAGGATAAATAATTGTCACTTTTCTCACCAAACAGATATTTTATCTAAATCATTTTGCAAGTCGATTTGATCATCTGATGACTTTACAAGACGGTATATGACAGCACCACGTGCAGACAATCTAAGACGACTACTCAGATTGTCTCCTATGTCGTTCATATAGATCAGGAACAATAGAGGGCCTATAACACTTCCTTGGGGAACGCCGGACATTACTTCTGTTTCACTCGATGACTTTCCATCTATTACTACGGTCTGTGGCCTTTCTGAGAAGAAATCATGAATCCAGTCGTACAACTGAGGCGATACTCCGTAGGCACGCAGTTTGGTTAGAAGAAGCTTGTGAGTAACGGTGTCGAAAGCCTTCTGGAAATCTAGAAATATGGAATCAATTTGACATCCCCTGTCGATAGCACTTATTACTTCTCGCGTATAAAATTGATTCCATGATCATGAAGTCAAGCGAGATGGCCACCGAAGAATTTTGGTTGTCCTTACGGCAAGTCGTTGCTCGGATTCTTTTGTTGCAATCCAACATATTATGTCGTACAAGGCAACAGGCAGACTGCGGAGAGGTTTATTTTCGACTTGAGCCGCTCTAGGGTTTCGTGTCACAAAGCACACGTTTTACTGACTGCTGTTTAAGCCAGTCATTGCTAACACGGTTTGTGATTTCTTGAACAGGTGAACCGTCGACAGCGATTTTTGAGCAAAGCCACTTGAAAATATTTTAACTGCTGTAGACGAACTTACCATCTGACGCCCGAATCGGTATGCATGCGACAGCATGCGTACCTAATATGCTCCAAACAGCCGCGCATAGAAACTGGATTTTCCGGTGCTCATACCTCGGGTTATATTGGTGATAAAAACGTAGGGTCAAGTGTTTTGGATAGCCCTTGAACCAGGGGTCATTTCCACGCAACAGACCATCGCCTTAGCGTCGCTATTCTACAGTAAAGGGTAAAAAGTACGCCGGTATCCAAATATAAAGCAACAGACGGAAATTTTGCAAGGTTGCATTTATTTTGCCGCAAAACAGTCAGATAGGTGGTAGTAAAGTAGAAACAACATAAAGAATACAGAACGTAAACAACTGCAATATGCATAACGGTAGACAAAAATGTTCTTAATTTTTTCCAGCATAACGGATTTGCACACACATTCTGAAAACTGGTTAATGTGTTCAATACGGAATGTGACCATCTATGGCAGCAATACAGCCCTGATAATGACAGGGAATGCTGTGAATGATATCGCCAGTCTCATCTTGAGGCAGTAACACCCATTCTTTCTACAGAGCTACTAGTATATGTAGGAGAGTCGTTGGTGAATGCTGACGTGGTGCAACCCATCTCCCTAGGGCATCCCAGACATGCTGTATGTGATTCAAATCGGTAGAGCGAGCAGGCCACGCCACGCGTGCAATATGTTCCATTTCCAAGAAAACATCAACCACCAGTGCTCTATGAAGGCGAGCATTATCGTCCATCGTCACGAAGTCTCGGCCCACTGCAGCTCGCGACAACCGCACATGAGATCCCAAGATCTCTTCACGACACCTGTCCCCTCCAGAGGCCTCATCGCTCTTTGGCGGATCCGTGCTTGGCTATCACGGGGCCCCAGCCTTTGCAGCATCTTTTCCCCTTCCATGCTGCAACTCTCTCCTCTTGCTGTTCGTTTCCCCTGCCTTGGGGAACATGTCAGGGCTGTTTCTGGAAATGTATTCTGCAATTTCGGTAGTCAGTATCAGAATACTCTCTACTGTTCTTTTTCTTTCTTCGGTCACCTTCTTCTGTGCTTCCTCAGTTTCGATTGCTGAGGTTCCTCTTTCTTCTTCCTCCCTATGCGCTCCTGAGGGCCGGCTCACGCGTTTGACGCGTAACAGGTGACTGGTAGGGTGACAGGTAGAGTTTGCAAGTAGCCCCTGGTACAGGTAAGGTCCAGGGATGGGTAATTGCCTGAGCTGCTACCGTCCCAAATTGCCGATTGCTTCTTATGTCAGGCATTCAAGAGGTGTGACCTGAGGTATGAACAATCACCTAAGGTGGGTGCACCCTCCTTTTGAAGGAGGCCCCCAGTTGGAAGGAGCGCGCCATCGGAGACGCTGGCAATCAAGGGGGAGTTTCTCGCAATGAGCCAATCATCTTCACAGTCAATGGCTACGAAACGTAAACGGAATGAGGTTAACGATTCAAAAACCGAGCTCCACCAAGGTTCCTTGTGGTTTCACGTACTGAAGACGGTCAGTCCTTCTCTACGAGGAATCCATTTATTATTCGGAAAGGAGCTGATGCAATTGCTGGCACTATGGAATCCTGCTCTCGATTAAGCAATGGCACTTTGCTTTTGGAAACTACTTCTGATTCTCAAGTTCAACAACTGCTTGCAGCTTCGCTCCTCCATGGCTATTCTGTACGTGTCGAGGCCCATTGAATGCTGAATTCTTCCTGTGGTGTTATTTACACTAGGCTGCTCGACGGTCTGACTGGGGCAGAAATCCAAATGTACCTTTCTCTGATCAGGATGTCGTTGCTGTCCATCGGGTGATGAAAAGAGTAGATGCTTCCTTAGTGCCCACACGCACTCTATTTCTCACTTTTGGCAGAGTGTTTTTTTCGTCAAAGATCGAAGCAGGTTATGAAGTTATCGCAGTCAGACTGTGTATTACGAACTCCATGCGCTGCTACAACCACACTCCAGAGTCCTGTCAACACCCAGCCAAATGTGTAACCTGTGGCAGGGATGCTCACGATGGCGATTGTCCGTCCCCTTCTCTCCGCTGCATCACCTGCAACGTCGACCATGCCCCCTCCTCCCGCGTTTTCCCGTGTGTCTCGATGAGCGGGCTGTCCAGAAGATCCGGGTGAAGAAAAGAAGTGTCTTATCTGATCGCTAGCAAATTGTTGGCTAGTCGGAAACCCTGTGTTCTACCATGTGGCACGTACAGCACTGTTCTTGATAGATCTCGCCCCACGGAGGATATCGCCACGCAGGCATGCGTTGTGAAATCGTCCAGTATCATGGTTGCGTCCCCTGCGTCCCCGTTTCCTCCTCCAGCTGTGCAGCACTCCACCAGACCGAATCCACCAGCTACACAACCAACAGGCCGGAAAGGACAGAAGGAGTACTCCCATGAAGACTTCCTACTTCCCTCCAGCCAAACAAAATCTGAGTCTTCCTCTGCTACACGGGGAGGCTCGAGGAAATCAACCAAAGGAAAACGGTCTTCTCCTTCACCGCACCACCAACCATTTTTCTGCACTGGACTCCGCAGGCCGACAGCAGAAGAATGCTGACGCTCCTGAGACCTCATGGAGCAGGATCCTCCTGCCTCTGTGCCCTGTAGCAGCAAGACTTCTAAGGCTGGCACTCGGCAGCCACCGAGGTGACACCCCTTCATTTTTTCCTTGTCATGACTCTTCTCCAGTAGAACAATCGTGGCCTTCGATCCAACAAAGAGGATTTAAGGCTGCTCTTAGCATCGCAGCATCCACTTGTTCTCTGTCTTCAGGAAATGAAATTGCGTCCTCATGACCGCTTTGAGGTCTCGTCACATTTATTCCCTGTCCACTTTGACCTTCCCCCCGAGGTCGGAATTACATCTCATTGGGGAGTCATGCTGATCATCCGGGACGACGCTCATAGTCAACCCATCTCCCTAACTACCCGCCATCAAGCTGTTGTACTTCGCGTTTTCCTTCCTCATTTGACCTTTTCCCCTTGTGCCGTTTACATCCCTCTGTTACTTGATGTCACCAGGGCAGACTTCCTCTAACTTATTGGGCAGCTACCTCACCCTTCTCTGCTGGTCGGTGACTTAAATGCACACCATCCTCTTTGAGGTTCTCCCAGAACCTGTCCGAGAGGTGCCCTCTTGGCTGACCTTCTTAATCAACTGAACCTCTTCTGCCCTAATGCAGGAGCACCCACGTTCCTTCCAGACTCTACGCACACATATTGCCATTTGGACCTATCCTTCTGCACTGCCCGGCTTGCCCATCGTCTCGAGAGGTCTGTTCTTTGACACACAATCGAGCGACCGTTTCCCGCGTGCTATCTGTTTGCTGACTCTTACCCCACCTCTGTGCACATGCTATTGGCAACTTACTAAGGCCGACTGGAGGGTTTACTTCTCCCTGGCGACGTTCGATGAACAAGATTTCTCCAGTTGTGATGACAATGTGGAATATCTGACACAAGCTATCCTTACCACCGCAGAACATTCCATTCCTCGCACTTTCTGTTTACCACGCTGTGTCCCAGTCCCTTGGTGGACTGAGGCGTGACGCGACGCAATTCGAGCAAGGAGACGTCCTCTCCGCGTTTTTAACTGTCATCCTACGATGGCAAACTGCGTTCATTATAAACAGATGCATGCACAGTGACGTCGCGTTCTTCAGGCTAGCAAAAAAGCTAGCTGCATTTCATTCACTACTTCTTTTAACAGTTCCACTCCCTCTTCCGTCATATGGGCCAACCTCCGACGGCTCTCTCGGACCAAGATCCTTTCCCCAAATTCCAGCTTGACAGCAGCAGACGATGTCATCGGTGACCCTATAGCTGTCTTCAACACCTTTGGCTGCCATTTTGCGGAGATTTCGAGCTCCTCCCACTATCACCCTGCCTTCATCCATCGGAAACCAGCGGAGGCGGCGCGGGCGATACCGTTCTCTTCACCGAATCGTGAGTCCTACAATGCCGCCTTCACTGTGAGGGAGCTAGATCATGCTCTCACTTCATTCCGATCCTCCTCCCCAGGGCCAGACGCTGCTCAAATTCAGATGTTACAGCACCTTTCTCTTGCGGGCAAGCATTTCTGCTTAATACGTACAACCACATCTGGGCAGAGGGCACATTTCCCATATACTGGCGTGAAGCCACTGTCATACCGACACTAAGCCTGGCAAGGACAAACACCTTCCTTCTAGCTACTGCCCCATTTCTTTCAAGAGCTGTGTTTGCAAGGTGATGGAATGTATGATTCACGCTCTGCTAGTATGGTGGCTCGAGTCTTGCAATTTGCTAACGACTGCACAGTGTGGATTTCGAAATCGGAAAATTGGAATGTGTGGTAAGTTCCTATGGGACCTAACTGCTGAGGTCATCGGTCCCTAGACTTACACAGTACTTAATCTAACTTAAAACTAACTTACGCTAACGGCAACACACACACCCCCATGCCCGAGGGAGGACTCGAACCTCCGATGGTGGGAGCCGCGCGCACTGTGGTAAGACGCCTCAGACCGCGCGGCTACCACGCGCGGCTGTCGATTGCAAGCGCGGCGTTCTGCAGTCGACCATCTCGTCACTTTGTCGACCCACGTCATGAACGGTTTTCTGCGGAAATCCCAGACTCTAGCCGTGCTTTTCTATTTGGAGAAAGCCTACGACACCTGCTGGAGGACTGGTATCCTCCATACTCACTAAAAGCCTACTACACCTTCTGGAGGACTGGTATCTTCCGTAAATCCTACACTTTGGGTTTCCATGGCCACCTGCCCCGTTTTCTTCAAGAATTTTTAAAAGACCGAGTTTTCAGGGTACTTGTGGGTTCTCCCTTGTCGGACACCTTCATCCAGGAAAACGGTGTGCCTCAGGGTTCTGTCCTGGCGTCGTCCTCTTTGTATCGCCAATAACTCTATAATGGTCTGTCTCCTGCCGCGCATCTTCGGCTCCCTTTTCGTTGCCGATTTTGCCATCTATTGCAGTTCTCCACGGACTTGTCTCACTGATCGGCGTCTTCAGCGATGTCTCGATCGTCTTTATTCATGGAGGATCGACAATGACTTTTGCTTTTCCACTGACAAAACTGTTTGTATGAATTTCTGGCGGCGCTATTGGTTTCTTCCACCATCTTAACATCTTGGGCTTGTCGTTCTTCCATTCATTGAAACTACGAAATTCATGGGGCTCATGCTCGATAGGAAACTTTCTTGGTCCTCCCCCGTGTCTTACCTTGCAGTCCGCTGCATGTTGTCCCTCAACGTCCTATGTGTTGTCCTCAATGGCACTTCCTGAGGAGCAGATCGTACCACTCTCCTCCGTTTGTACCAGTTCCTTGTCCATTCGAAACTAGACTATGTGTGTTTCGTTTGTGCATCTGCATCTCTGTCCCCTTACTCTTTCTCAATGCTATCCACCATGGTGGCATCCATTTGGCCATTGGCGCCTTTGTTAGTATGCTGTTTAGGTTTTTATGTTGGTAACATCACGTAGCGCTCTTATGTAAGTAGGCTGTTTAGATTTTTATGTTGGTAACGCCACGTAGCGTTCTGTATGAAAATCACTGACTGTGCTGTATGCAGTCTGTGGCTGGTTTGCATTGTTGGAATATTTGCTATTGTAGTGTTGGACAGTTGGATGTGAACAGCGCGTAGCGTTGGACAGTTGGAGGTGAGCCGCCACCAGTGGTGGATGTGGGGAGAGAGATGGCGTAGTTTTGAGAGCGGATGATCTGGACGTGTGTCCATCAGAGAGAGTAAATTTGTAATACTGGATATCATGAACTTATATATATATATGATCACTTTTGAACATTATTAAGGTAAATACATTGTTTGCTCCCTGTCAAAATCTTTCATTTGCTAACTATGCCTATCAGTAGTTAGTGCCTTCAATAGATAGAATCCTTTATTTAGCTGGCAGTATTGGCGCTCTCTGTATTGCAATAGTTCGGGTAACGAAGATTTTTGTGAGGTAAGTGGTTCATGAAAGGTATAGGTTATTGTTAGTCAGGGCCATTCTTTTGTAGGAATTATTGAAAGTCAGATTGTGTTGCGCTAAAAATATTGTGTGTCAGTCTTGTGTTGATCAGAATAAGTAAAGAGAGAAATGTCTGAGTACGTTCAGTTCTGCTCAGGTGTTTGAAAATCAAATAACGTAAGAGGTTTTCCAGCACTGTCATTTTTAAATTTTTCTAAGGGGAGGTTTCATATCCTCCGTTTGTACCAGTTCCTTGTCCATTCGAAACCAGACTATGTGTGTTTCGTTTGTGCATCTGTATCTCCGTCCCTCTTACTCTGTCTCAATGCTATCCACCATGGTGGCATCCGTTTGGCTACTGGCGCCTTTTACTCTAGCCCGGTTGAGAGTCTGTATGCAGAAACTTCCGAACTATCGCTGTCCTACCGCTGTGACTTTTTTGTCAAAAGATATGCATGCCGTTTGTCTGCCATGCGTGACCACCCATGCCACGCCTCCTTCTTCGATGACTCGTTTAATCGCCAGTATGGGGTGCGTCCCTCTTCTCTGTTACCTCCTGGAGTTCGCATTCGGCTCTTGCTCCAGCAACTTAACTTCACGCTACCTGCGATTTTCCCGGTGGGTGTGAACCCTTCACCACCTTGGCTTGGTGTGGCAGCCAGTGTTCACCTTGGCCTTCATTCTCTTCCTAAGTACACTACTCCAGCCTCGCTCTATCGCCCTCAGTTTACGACCTTCGCATGAAAATTCGCGATAGTCCCTTTGTGCACACTGATAGCTCTCAGACTGACCGTGGTGTCGGGTGTGCCTTCGTCCTTTGCGCCGACGTTTTTCGGTATCGGCTTCCGGAACACTGCTTAGTATTTACAGCAGAGCTCTTCACCCTGTATTAGGCCAAGCAGTACATCCGGCGACACAGGCTTTTCAGTTGCGTCATCTGCTCAGACTCTCTCAGCGCCCTTCAAAACCTGTGTGTGCTGTACACCATCCATCCCTTAGTGAAACGGGTCCAGGAAAGCTGTCACTTGCTCGCTCCTGATGGAGCCGCTATGATGTTTACGTGGGCTCCTGGTCGGTCTGCCAGGAAACGAGGCCTCTGACGCTGCTGCCAAGGCTGCAGTCCTCATACCTCAGTCCTCTAGTTCTTACATTTCCTCCGATGATCTCTGTGTTGCCGTCTGTAAGCAGGTGGGGTCAGTTTGGCATCACCACTCCCTTCATGGGAACAAGCTCCGGGTTATTAAGGTTCTCCCACCGGCTTGGACGGCCTCCTCTCGGCCCTCTCGCTGGGAGGAGATCATTTTAACCAGGTTGCGTATTGGGCACTGTCTTTTTAACCACCGCCATTTGTTAAGTGGTGCTTCCCTACCACATTGTGCACTTTGCTCTCAACCATTGACGGAATGCCCTTTTTTTAACCGCTTACATTCTCATTTGTGTTTGGCATCTGAGTTATATGCCGTATTAGCGAACGACTCGCGGGCTGTCGGCTGCGTTTTACTTTTTATCCGTCGTAGCAATATGGCGAAGGCCATTTAATTTTTAGTTCTGGACCTCCGTTTCTCTATGGTATACTTTATAGACCTTCATGCACTTCCCTGTTTTTAGTGTCTTCTGTTACGTCGATTGGGACTGACGTGTAAGCCGGCCGCTGTGGCCGAGCGGTTCTAGGCGCTTCAGTCCGGAACCGCCCTCCTGCTACGGTCGCAGGATCGAATCCTGCCTCGGGCATGGGTGTGTGTGTGACGTCCTTAGGTTGGTTAGGTTTAAGTAGTTCCAAGTCTAGGGGACTGATGACCTCAGATGTTGAGTCCCATAGCGCTTAGAGCCATTTGAACCATTTGATTGACGTGTAGTCGTTTTTAATTCCTCTCTTTGTCTTCGTGCTCTACAGTTTTGACATGGGCACGTGTGACCCCTAAAACAAAACAAACGATACCTGTCAGCAGTTAAACCTCGCTGATTCAACCACACAATTTCATGAAGAGGCATTCGAGTGGTCTCTGCCCACACGAATAGGGATCCTTCTGGATATCAGCCTCTTCCCACAATGTTTGTGTCCCGAAATCCTGTTCCACGTTCCCTGAAGATGTGAACTCGGACTAATCTGTGAAAAGAATACTAGCCCGTCCGAGGGTTGTGGTACAGTGTCTACCGGCACGGTAGCTCAGCGTGTTCGGTCAGAGGGCTGCGTGCTCTCTGTAATCAAAAAAGTGAGTCAGGGAATCAACGATCAACTTGAACGGATGTCTTGTGACGTCCACCAAGACCAAACGCAACTAACTATATCGGATTAAAAAAAAAAGTGGCTAGAGTTGCTCCCTCTGAATCACGGAGTCCCGGGTTCGATTTCCGGCCGGGTTGCGGATTCTGTCTGCCCGGAGACTGGGTGTTTGTGTTGTCCTCATCTTTTTATTATAATCATCATTCGTGGCAGTGGAAAAAATGAGCGTTTGGCGTCATTGGCCAGGAGACCCCTTGCGGGGCGTGTCCGGCCGCGGTGGTGCAGGTCTTACTTACATTCGACGCCACATTGGGCGATCTGCGCGCCGGATGGGGATGAAATGATGATGAAGAATACACAACACTCAGTCCCTGAGCGGAGAAAATTCCCCGACCCAGCCGGGGCCGTAGGACGGCAATCCGTCACGCTGACCACTTTTTCTTTTCTTTTTTTTTTCATTTTGCTCGATATAGTTCGTTGCGTTTGGTCTGGGCGGACGTCACAAGACATCCGTTCAAGTTGATCGCTGATGCCTTGACTCAGTTTTTTTATTACAGAGAGCACGCAGCCCTCTGATCGAACACGCTGAGCTATCGTGCCGGCCGACGACTCAGCTATCGGGGCGGACGTTCGTGGTAGTGACTAGATTGGACTGTGAAAAAAATTGGACTGTGCCAAAAACAGGGGCTTTATACGGGCGCTGATGGCCACGCAGTTGAGCGCCGCACAAACCAAACATCATTACTATTAGCCCACTGTTCGACTGTCCAGGTGGCATCTTGACGACACTACTCTAGACGTTCTTTCCTGCGAAGATGCGCCAGAGGTACAAATGCAGCAGGTCTCCGATAGTAAAGGCCGCTTTGCCGAAGTCTTCTGTACACCCTTTATCTCGATACAACACGTCAGTGGGATGCCGCGAGGTCAGATGCCAGTTGCCATGCAGTGCTGAGGCGGTACCGTCGTGCCGTTACAACCAAATAACGGTCTTCTGTTTTGGATGTCACACATGGTCGGCTCCGCGCTGCTCTCCGGGATACGGTTTCGGTCTCCATAAACAGTCGCCACATACGAGAAGCAACAGAACGATTCACATTAAGCCATTAGCCCACACCTGTTTGCGACTGTCTTGCTTCCATTGTTCCTATGGCCCTCCACCGCAGAGAGTCTGGTAGGCATCTTCTCTGTGCTGCACTGCGCCATCTGTCACCGTGTACGCAGCGACTGTGGATGTGGGACTAGATGGCAAACACTATCCAGTTTGATAAATGCTGTGACGTCATCGCCGGCGTGGTTGTTCGCTCACAGGAATGCCATCTTCCGTGCAGAACACGATCGTACAGACTTCTGTTCACAGTGCATATGATTATATCGTGAATCAGACGTAGGACGGGGAAAAGCGGTTTGTTACTTTAATTTTGGACACCAGTGTATGAATGTTACACACTTCCTCCTGCTTAGGAAAATGGAACAAATCGCTGGGTTCTTTTTGAATCTGGTGTGGTGTATGATGGGCTAAATGGGGCATAAGGAGGCACCATTAGTTCATAGGCGGTTCCTCCGAAAATCCCACAAAAAGGATTTTTTACTATATTTTCGCCGTCATCAGCGTGACCAAAACCTAGCCTAGGTTTACAAGACGGCTATGCACTGCAGATGGCTGAAATTTGTACGACATACTCCTAAGATACCGATCTCGAACAACAGTGAAAATTATCTTGGTATCTTTATCCGTTTCCAAGATACGGAAGTTCAAAGTTACCATGCTTGTACACGTAGAATCCGATGTTGTTGTTGTTGTTGTTATGGTCTTCAGTCCTCAGACTGGTTTGATGCAGCTCTCAGTATCCGATATGAAGGGAAAAATAACTAACAAATAACCACAGCAAATTGGTGAAATTTTAACTGTTTATTCTGTAGGTTTCTGTCTAGCAGAGCCACCTCCCCGTGTTCAAAAATCTGTCCGTTGTCGAGAAACAGCTCAAAACCGTGTTTTTTAGGTTCTAAAACCCAGCCACTGATTCTGAAATGGCTATGCACAAATGGCTGTAATTTTTACGATTACATTCCTAAAATCCCGATCTCGGACAAATTTGAAAACTCTTCTTCATATCTTTATCCTTTTCCGAGATACAGAGGTTCAAAGTCACCCTTCTTCTACACGTAAAATACGCACGTTAAATCCAGCGCGAGACGAAAAAGTAGTTTATGAAGTGACGTAGCACCAAGAAAGAAGCTGAAAAGTGTCTCCGTTTCATCTGGGAACCCCATGTCGTAGTACTGAAGCACTTGCAAATTTTTTTTTCACGTAAAATGCGGCCTGCGGTGTAAAATTAGTTTTGCGTTATTTCAGTTTCACATAAATAAACATCTAAAATTTGACCAAAGCATTTCTTTTGTTATTAGTTGCATGCCCTGTTGTAGTAGAGAAAAGTAGGGAACCAGCGGACATATGCTTTTATCTGAGCACAAAAAAGTCGAGTATGTCCATGTTTATTTAAAAGTCTCTGACTGAAAAGTGGGGTGCCAGCTGCCTCATTCCACCTTTAACAGTTTTTCCAACGCTTTTGGCATGCGAAGAAATTCACGATTTTTATTCTGTGAGAGAAGAAGACAGCAGCAGTGGCAAAGATGGAAAAGTAATAAATACTGGAAGGTAGTAAATAGTGATTGTATTATAGAAAGAACGAAGGAGATAATGGCAGTGTGAGAGAGTGAGAGGGACACATTGGCAGTGGAACATAGCTGCCAATGATAGAACAATGCCAGGATAAGAACGAAGGAGACATTGCCAGGGTGAGAGCAATAAATAGAAAGACAAAGTGGAAATGGGTGAGATCCAGTGATAGTCATAGGCAGACCCCGTGACAATGACAACGAGGCTGAGAGATAGTGACAGTGAGAAGAGACAGCAATAGTAGGCAGGAAGGAATGAGGTATTATCAGTGAGAGAGAACAAGAGACAGTGACAGTTCCAAGATGATACTCCAGGCGGGTGTAAAATGAATGTGCGCAACGGAAATCATAAACGCTAAAATGAAGATTTGGCCCTGTCTGACTGCCCCCTGAAGCAGATCTTGGGATCTCTTAATTCTATAAATTACAACCTAAACATAAATGAATTATGAAGGCAACTAATCCTGCTAAATGAAAAACGTAGTTCCTGCTAATATATTTATTGTAGATTAAGATTCCTAAGTTAACATTACTGATCAATTGACCAACTTTGCCCCTTAATATGACTGCGCGGTCTAATATCAATAACGCGAACTGACTGACATCATCTACGTACCAAACACTAGAAGACACTACCTTCAAAGATGATCTACGGTGGTGTAGAACCTCAGTGGGAATAAACTAACGTGATCACAGTTGTTTAGCTTTTATAGCCCTAATAAGCCAAAGCAATTTGCGATATCACCGTATGTACTACGTCCGGTGCGTCGAAGTGCTGGTTCTCGTACTCGTCTGCGACGACGGATGAACTCCAGCCACAAATAAACTCTTTCAAACACTAGGACGGCAGAAGGTGGTCCTCTGACTAATATACTCTAATGCTGTCTTCTCCTCTCTGTGTTCTACAGACGAGAAACGCGAACTCCCAACCACAACGACGGAGTTCAGATAACATCTCAACGTAAGTATACGTAGAGGAACTGCTCTCAATTACTGAATGCTGCGTACTCAACGACGACTTCCAACCCGGGGGTGAAATAGTATAGGTCGCAAGAGTAAAGTTCGTAACTGTTCTAACTATAAACTCTACTGAAATCAAAGACAGCCAGTCCGTCTGTACCAACAAAACTGATATCGAGCGACCGTCACGCACGGGCGCTCACAACAGAAGACCTCTCCTCTCCACCGCTGGCTTCCCAGCAACTCTCGGCTTCCCCACCATCATAATGCCGGAAACGAATCATATTTCCGAAACCATGGAATATTCTCCCTCTCTACAGATTCTTCCGAACGCCGGCCAACCATGTTTTAGTCTTTTTGTCGTCCAGATCGGAAAGTTTGCGAGGAAAAACCTATACCCGTACAATGGTGCGCTTCTGAGTAAAAATCCTTGGAAATAACCCAGTCTGTGAGGTTTCCGAGGTGCCGCTTCTCCGTTCCTCTCACCTGCGTCCAAGATTTTCAGCGTTCATAAGTATTATCCAGTTATCCTTCCGGCCCCTACTACAATAGCGGCCGGCCATCACCCTATGTGCTCCAGAGCTCAGGTGCCACGACGTCCGTCTAACTAGTTTCTGTGTTTAAGCAGGATCAACACCTGTGTGGGCCTTCCACCCAGAGCTTGAGTTCTGCCTGCCGTTTCATCTCCACTGGCGTTCCAACCTCTACTAGTACAGGCAATCATTCATTACGCCGTTTTGAAAATAAAGACACTCCGTCACCTTTCATGCAATAAGCGTTAACAATTTTTTACATGGCGTGCGTGACAATGTCAGTCTCCTTTATGTATTCATATATACGATGTACAACCTATGAAATGAGAGCTAATTGTGTTTGTAGATCACGGCAAAATATGTGGATGAGTGCTTGTAAGGTGAGAAATTATAGCCACCTTACACAGTGAGGGGAGACAGTAGTAGTAGGGCAGGACGAATGGAACTGGGACTGTAACACAGGACACAATGACAGTTAGAGAGACACTAAGAGATAATGACAGCGAGTAGGGCTGAATGAGTGAGTGAGAAAGAGAAAATGCGAGTGGATGGGTATGAGCGACTTACGGCAATGGACTAATGGGTGTGAGCGACTTAGAGTTTGTGGAACCTGTGGGAGTGTAGAGGTGATTTGCATGTTAAAAAGAGCACGAACTTGCTCACATGCCAAAATTTTGGGGGATTTTTTTAAAGGTGCTGAGGAAGGTAGAATGAGATAGCTGGTACCTTCTTTCCAGTCAGTCTTTTAAAGAAACAGGAACGTATCCGAATTTTTCGTAGTGTTGTATGCCCATCTGGCTCTCTGCCTCCACTTAGCGCAATCTTGATAGTGGTCAGGATGGAGACTCACTTTCTGTGTGAAGTTTCCCTAGCCAATGTTACCTGTTTCCCAGTGAAAACTCGCTTTGTGCTATTGATTCTTGATCTGTCAGAAGTAAATGTTCATAACACCGTAGACAACTTTTCTTCGCCTTCTCAGTGATAACTGCCACTATATAGCGTCTGCGAATTTCATCTTTGGTCGCATGATCGTGAAGTGTCGGGCGAGACGGCCACCGAAGAATTTTGGTATCCCTTAGAGTAAGACGTTGCTCTGCTTCTCTCGTTGCGTGCCAACATTTTGCCTCGTAGAGGGCAGCTGCGCAGACTGCAGAGTCGCTAGTTATCACAAAGCAGAAGCATCATTGTCTGCCATTTAAGACATTCATTGCTGACACGGTATGTATTTTCTTGAACAAGTGAAACATCGACAGAGATTTTTGAGAGAGGCACTGGAAGATAATTTAAACTGTCATGGACAAACTTACCATCTAATGCCCAAATATACAAGGGGCATTCAATAAGTAATGTCACATACTTTTTTTCTCGGCCAATTTCGGTTGAAAAAATGCAGAATATGTTGTGAGACATCGTGAAATACTCCCACTTGAGACCCTAGAGAGTCACGAAGTTCCGATAGGTGGCAGGCCTATACATAGACTTCAAAATGGCGTCTGTAATGGACGTGTGTTCCAAACAGAGAGCTGTTGCGTGATCAGGGTCCAAACCTGGGACTCCAGATGGCAGAGCTGAAGCTGGGACCCACCGCGCCATATTTTGTCAGGAGGCTGAGCAAGTCCAAGAGCGTCAAGGAGCAGTGCAGAGTGATACAGCGGTATTCGGTAACATTTGTTTATTCCGATAATTTACAGTACTCGATGGGTGAAGCATAGTGTCAGCGTGTCGTGCTCGCGCTGTCCTGCGAGTCCAGCTGGCTCAGCAGACTGCTGGTATGGTGACGCAGCTATTGCTGTTATCAAGGCCGCCCTGCTGGAAGTCGGCTGTGCTATCCCGGTCGTCGCCCACTGATGCGTTGCGACTTGAGCCACGCTGGTGCCTGCGATTCTGGAAACTGCTACGATCTCTGGTCCTCACTGCCCTCCGCCCCATTTGGACTGCTCTGTCCGACCGTGGGATGAAGGTGGGTGTACTGGTCAACCGTGGCCCTCGGGCCGCTGCTGCTCCAAGGACAGGACCAGACTCGAACCTGCGCCCTCCTGGATGCCGTGCCACAACTTGCCACTAGTTGTGCTTGCCAGATGGCAACACCCACCACTGTCTCTGGCACTTTTGCAGTGCTGCTGCACCTCCATCAGTGTACACTTCGCCCGGACCCTGATATGCCAGGTGGGAAGCGAACGTGGTCTGTAGACTCGAGTGGAACCGAGCTCCCTTCTGGACCTGCTGCAGACCGCTGTCACTGCCCTCCTTAAGGCAGAGCATGCGATCCGAAAGTTCCAGGCTGCCGTACTGTGCTGCCCTGGTGTTGTGTCCCCAGAGGCAGAATATAGCCCGAACAGGTACATAGAAACAAAGTACATGTTTATGCAGAATACTTATAACAAGGCTGCCAGACTGGCCTCTATAAGTGTAGACCAGCACAGGTCCGTCCTGTCTCTCGACTGACCTGGCACACTCTGTTTATATTGGTTCCTCCCTCGCTTCTGACATAGTGTCAGAGAGAGACAGAAACAATGGCATGGATAAATTCCCACACGCCAGCCACTTACAAATCGCTACTCTTGGCTCTGGCCTAGTGCACCGCCTCATACATAACAATAACATAAAGGAATGCTGCAGTTTCCCAACTCGTTGTTGCTCCACTCAAAACAGATCGTGTGTGCAATACCGCCATTGCAGCTCCACGCCCACGAGTGCCATGTTTGCCTTGCCTGGCCTGCTGGCTGTCGACTGTTACCACACTCTACCAGTGACCCCAGATTTCATCGCCCAACCGCGCCTTCATTGAATTTTGATAAAATTTCGCTTTCCCTCGACTAGGACTGACACTAGCGCAGCAGAGCTATCACTGAATTTCTTTTGGCAGAATACCAGAGCATCGCAGATAATCCAGGCGCTTGAAGAATGTGTACGAATGGTGGCCGGCCGCACAGAGCTATGACTCCTGAGTATCGAAATATGCGGACACTCTCATTCGAGGTGATGGACGGATCACAGTCAAGCACCTCGCTGTACATTTTAACGTCTCTGTTGGTAGTTAGTGCTGACACACTCATCCACCAGGTAGGGTAATCGAGGGTGTGTCTCCTCTGAGTTCCTCGCTGCCTAACAGAAGATTATTAAGAGAAACGAAGGACCGTCTATGCGGAAACTGCTTGCGCGTTATGAGGCTGATCGCGACAATTTTTTGTCGAACATCAGCACTGGCGAAGAAACATTAGTTCGTCACTTCGAACTGAAAACAAAGTGGAAACCATACAGTAGTAACGCCACACCACCTCTCCTGCGAAGAAAAAGTTCCCGACGCTCTTCTGGGACTCTGTAGTAGTTATTCTGTTTAATGTGCTCCCTCTTGGTGCAACGATCAACTCGGAGGTGTTTTGTGCTACCCACAGAAAATTGAAGAAACGAAAATGCAAGCGAACTTCTCCTTCTGCATAACAACACAAGGCCTTGTACAAGTCTGCACACCTGAGAGGAGTTCACTAAACTTCATTGGACTTTTCTTCCTAACACACCCTACAGCACGGATCTCGCACCTCCAGACTTCCATCTTTTTGGCTCAATGAAGGATGCCCTCCACGCGAAACAGTATGTGGATGATGGGGAGTTTATTGATGCAGCAAGACATTGGCTCGGACGTCAACTGTAGAGTGGTACGATGTGGACATAAAGGGCCTCCCAGTAAGGTGGCATAAGGCTGTCACAGCAAATGGAGATTATGGCGAAAATAGCCTAAAGAGTGAGGAATAATAGAGAGAGATTACAGAAGTCATGGGATAACGATATGCACATATATGTACAAATGGCGGTAGTGTCGCGTAAAAAGGGGTAAAAGAGCTGTGCATTGTGAAAACTATCACTTGTTCTCAGATGATTCATGTGAAAAGGTTCCAACGAGATTATGGCCACACAGTGGGAATAAAATGACTTTGAATGTGGAATGGTAAGTGGAACTAAATGCATAGGGCGTTCTGTTTCGGAAATCGTTAGGGAATTCAGTATTCTGAGATCCACGGTGGTAAGAGTGTGTGGAGAAGGCCAAATTACAGACCTTGTCTCTCACCACGGACAACGGTCTTTACTAAATGATCGGGAGCAGCGTTTGCATGTAGTTGTCAGTGCTAACAGACAAATACACTGCGTGAAATAACCGCACAAATAAATACGGTATGCGTGACAAACATAACCTTTCCATAAGAAGAATGTGGCGAAATTTGGCATCGATGGGTTATGGCAGCAGACGACTGACGTGAATGCCGTTTGCTAACAACAGGACATCGCCTGCAGCGTTTCCTCGGCTGGTTGGAAAACCGTGGCCTGGTCAGATGTGTCCCGATTTCAAATGGTAAGAGCTGACGGACCGGTTCAGAGTGTGCTGCAGACCCCACGAAGTTATGGACCCAAGCTGTCAACAAGGCACTGTGTGAACTGGTGGCTGCATCACAATAGTGTGGGTTGTATTTATGTAGAACTGGCTGGGTCCTCTGGTCGAAATGAAGGGACCATTGACTGTAGACCATTTGCAGCCATCCATGAAGTCCATGTTCCGAAAGAATGTGCCATGTCACTGGGACAGAATTGTTTGAGACTGGTTTGAAGAATGTTCTGGACAATTAGCGTGAATTATTTGGCCACCAAAATCTTCTGAGATGAATCCCTTTGAACATTTATGGGATATAATCTAGAGGTCAGTTCATGCACAAACTCCTGCATTGGCAATTCGCCACTAAGAGGCAGCATAGCCTGCCCGGTTGGCCGTGCAGTCTAATGCACATCCTTCCGGGCGGGAAGGAGCGCCGTTCCCCAACACGAATCCGCCTGGCGGATTTGTGTCGAGGTCCGGTGAACTGGCCAATCTTTGGACGGTTTTTAGGTGGTTTTCCATCAGCAAATGCACGCTTGTTCTCCTTGTTAAATAAACACCTTAGCAAAGATTCAGGAGAAGCTACTGTGTAAGCGCCTGCAAACACACAGAGCTCTCAGGGGTATGAGCCAACACCAGTTCGGTTTCAGA
Organism: Schistocerca nitens; assembly: GCF_023898315.1. NCBI lineage: Eukaryota > Metazoa > Arthropoda > Insecta > Orthoptera > Acrididae > Schistocerca > Schistocerca nitens. The sequence goes on from NC_064618.1 coordinate 149,701,188, forward strand.
TCTGGCAGATCAATAGATGATGCCATCAACCAGGCCCTGCACGTAGTTAACACCACAAAACAGAAATACGCCATGGCAATAATGATTGACATTGCCGGAGCATTTGATAATCTTTGGTGGCCAGCACTGTTTCAGAGGCTAAGACATCTGGAGGTACCGCAATCACTGTACAACAGTTTTCTGGACTGCTGTAAAGACCGAGTAGTCGAATGGCAGATGGACAGCCGGAAAGTAATTAAAAGAATTACCAAAGGCTGTCCTCAAGGGTCGATCTGCGGCCCCATCTTCTGGGACATAACACTCGAACCCCTCCTACAACTTCTGGATGGGGATGACAGGTCAGACGGAGTTGTCGCCTACGCAGATGACCTATTAGTTGTAGTCACTGCAAACAACAGAGCCCAGTTAGAAGAGAAAGCCAGTGGATTACTACAAACAATTACTCAGTGGTGTCACAACAACGAACTCAGGATAGCCGAAAGCAAAACAACATACACTTTACTGAAAGGATCACTCCAAAGGAATCCTTCGATTAAAATTGGGGACACAAACATCAAACGAGCACGCATTACGCGCTATCTTGGGGTACACATAGATGAAAAATTGAATGAACACATAAGGCTGACAACAGACAAAGCAGAAAAAATGCTCCACAAACTGGTGAGGCTAAATTCAAAACAGTACAGACTACCTCTACCAGTCATACGTACATACCACTGTGCGCTCTTCGAATCAGTACCCAGCTTTGCAGCTAGCACGTGGGCACATAGACTGAACGTGGTCATGAACAAAGCATCCGTCAGACGAGGGCAGAGAAGTGTCCTACTTAGGCTATCTGGAGCCTTCGGTACCACCTCAGCGGATGCACTGTGTGTGGTGCTCGGAATATGCCCCACAGATATCACGATCAAATACAGAGCTGCGAGGTACTGGTTAAAGGTGGGGAGACTAGATAAGGTACACACAATAACCGGTGTGCCCATAGAGACGATACGTCACCTTAAAAGTTGGCGTTTGGATACATGGCAAGGTGAGTGGGATGTAAGTGATAACGGACGTACGCTGCACGACTTCCTCCCTGACATAAGGGAGCGGTTGAGAATGAGACATATCGATCCCAGCTGTGGTATGGTACATTTCTTAACCGGGCACGGACCTTATCTCACGCACTTAAACCGCGTGAGTCTGAGGCAGACACCTACATGCACATGCGGGGAAGAAGGTTCCCCAGAACACACTGTCTTTTTCTGCGGGCAATACACGAACAATAGACATACACTACACTTAGATTACACAGATACAGACATAGATATATACACAGCAATAAGAGACGAAGAACAATGGGCACAATTAAATGCACTGACAAACAGTATTTCAAAAACAACACATGAAGAGTATATGCGGACACGACATCACAGACATGCCTATGTGCAGCGTAACAGAAATCTCCAGAGGATCGACAGCGATACCCACAGTGACAGCGAAAATAGTGAAAATGAGGAGCAACAGGAGGAGGAAGCTGAGATGTGACAGTAAATAAGCAAATTGCTGCAATCTAGCCAAGAAAACTCTAAATGCTGTACAAGGATGCGCACCTAATGTAGTTAATACATAGGATTAGTAACAAATAGGATAAGAAACATTATTTCTCTACTAATAACCATTTGTGTGTGTGTGTGACTGGCGGTCAATGGCACGATGAAACCATTCCGAGGTATTCACCGTCAATCACACTCGGTGATGGTACTAACATATCTCTCATCTATCCTATCTTCTTTTTATATTCTTCTTAAAAACAACAAAATTTTATTTATATTTCAACCTCAAATTATTGTTATTTTGAATCATTCTTTGTAAATGTTGTAGATAAAACAAAAGGAAAGAAAACTGTAAAAAGATGAAAAACGAAAATTGTAAGATGTACGACCTGTTTTAAACATCAGGTAACAGGTCTATAATTTGGCAATAAATAATAAATAAAATAATAAAATTATTCCGCCTCAGCTACACTATGTTGGCGATTGCTGCGCAAACAAGATCTCCATGTACGCGTACACCGCCATTACTCTACCACACAAACATAGGGGTTACACTCGTCTGGTGTGAGACGTTCCCTGGGGGATCGACCGGGGGCCGAACCGCACAATAACCCCGGGTTCAGTGTGGGGCGGCAGAGGGTTGAAGTGCCGGCTGCGTTGGCCGAGCGGTTCTAGGCGCTCCAGTCCAGAACTGCGCTGCTGCTACAGTCGCAGGTTCGAATCCTACCTCGGGCATGGATGTGTGTGGTGTCCTTACGTTTAAGTAGTTCTAAGTCTAGGGGACTGATGACCTCAGATGTTGAATCCCATAGTGCTCAGAGCCATTTGATTTGGAGGGGTGAAGTGGACTGCGGTAGTCATCGTGGGGTTGTGGACCACTGCGGATGTGGCGGGGACGGAGCCTCTTCATCGTTTCTAGGTCCCCAGTTAACATAACTTGACATGACATAACATCAGAGGCAGCATGGCTCAGCGTTTGTACAGGGGACTTGTAATGACTTGTGCCCGTGGCACGTAAAATTGCTGCACTGCGCCAGGAAAAAGGAGGTCTATCACGATATTAGGGGCGATCCAAGACTTTTGTCACCTCAGTGTATAATGTATTGGACTCATGAATAAAAGCAATCAACTTTTAGAAAAAATGTTACTATATATACAATAAATTAGATTATTTTATCTAAACAAAGCCAACACATGTCGGCAATGTTTCACTTACGACAGGAAGCAAAGCAGCACAGGATGACTGACTGCTGCATGGTGTACGCGGACGACGCCAGCGACGACGAGGATGTCCGCCCCGACAAGTGCCTGGAAGAGCCGGTGCTGGTGCGCGCGGCAGTGCGGCGCGGCACGCCGGCGCTCGGTCTGGCCGCGTGCTTCAGCGACGCGCTGCCCGAGCGGCTGCGCGGCCGCGTCGCGCCCGAGGAGTTCGCGCGCAGCGTGTGGCGCGTGAACGCGGCTGCGCGGCGCGCGGCGCCCGGCTGGGCGCGCTGCGTGGCGGGCTGGGCGGGCTGCGCGCTCTGCTGCTGCACGCTCGGCTGCTCCCTCTGGCCCGCGCTCTGGCTGGCGCGCCGCGCGAGGCGGGCCGCGCTGCGCGCGCTGCGCCGCGAGAACGCGCGCCTCTACCGCCGGCTCGGCCTGCGCTGGCGGCTCGCGCGCGTCGCCAGCGTCGACGCTCCAGGGCTCTCCGAGTACGTGCTCGCGATCGACTTCCTGCCGCCCAACGGCATCTACAGCCCCGACTGAGTGCGGACAGTTCACAGCATCTGACCAATACACCTGCCTCTGACCACAATTTGGTCTTTATTTTTGACAATTATACTGAACAGGATCATCCTTTGACTTATAGTGTTCTGCAAGAACACAGAAATAATTATAGTAATGAGAACTGCTGGCTTTTGAAAAAAAGAAACGAAAAACATAAATTCTTCTTGATTCATTTACTATGTGTCATCATTAGTGAGCCTCAATTTTATAATACCGAGCGAGGTGGCGCGCAGTGGTTAGCACACTGGACTCACATTCAGGAAGGTGATGGTTCAGACCTGCATCTGGCCATCCTGATTTACCTTTTCTATGACTCCCCTAAATTGCTTCAGGCAAATGCCGGGATGGTCCCAGCACAGCCAACTTCCTTCCCTATACTTCCCTAAACCGATAGGACCAATGACCTCACTGATTGGTCCCCTCCCCCGTATCAACCAACTGACCTTTATGAAGACACACACACTTGCATAAGCACGCATGCATGCTCACTCACTCTCTCTCTCTCTCAGCTGGCCGGTGTGGCGGTGCAGTTCTAGGCGCTTCAGTCTGGGTCTGCGCGACCGCTACGATAGCAGGTTCGACTCCTGGCCCGGGCATGGATGTGTGTCATGTCCTTAAGTTAGTTCGGTTTAAGTAGTTCTAAGTTCTAGGGGAGTGATGACCTCAGATGTTAAGTCCCATAATGCTCAGAACCTTTTGAACCATCTCTCTCTCTCTCTCTCTCTCTCTCTCTCTCTTACACACACACACACACGAACATACATACAAATACTGTGGATCAACTACTAGCAGGGTAGGATGTGTGCTGAAAAGACATGGACTAAGACCAGAGTTCTGGTCCACCTCCTATGTAAGTGATACGCTACCCTCAATTATAGGCAACACAGGTCTTTGAGTTCCTGGCATAAATGGTATCCCCTGTCATTGTGGTAACATTTACAAAGATCAAGCTATTTGCAGTGTTGATAAGTATTCTGCAGAGCAATCACGATGTACCAAAGAAAGCGAACTTCAGAAGTCAGCTTTGGCTGGACATTACCTAGAAAATGGCGCAAAATACAGTTGGAAAATATGAGAGTATTGCCTCGAGCACCATCATACTGCACAGTTTCAAGTGTGGTGCTGGCCTCTCGCACCACGTGACGTCACTCGGCCCCACACAAGGCCCATCAGAAAAACAGATTGTGGTGCATACGTCACGGCACGTGTCACTGCAAGTCTTACGAGTGCCAGCAGCCGTCTTCAGTGGGAAGTGAGTAACTATTTCAGACGAGTTTAATAATTCTTGACTGCACGTTTAAATCCACACAAGTTCTTGATAGCATAATACTAAGTTACGACATTTAGCGGGTACCTTTTCAATTACATGCTGACTTCCTTTGGGCCCTGCATGGAGAAGAGCATTTTCAAAGTGTGGCGGACAAGCCGACTAGTGTTGTGACACAAGTTCGTTGCGGGGCCCTTATTTCTCGAGGACCCTTGTCCCGTGGCGCTACAGAGGTGCTAGGAGCTGCTGAACTTGCCTTCCGTGCATGCATCACTCCGGCCCTCTCTGAAAGTTCCAGATGTTGCCATTACATCTATATAAGCAGGACACTGTGCCAGCCCTGGTAGTCAGTAATTTTAATTCCTGAAGATGATGGAAGAGACAGGTATCGGACGCCCAAGCGTTTTATTCGAAGTGACGTGGCTTCTAAACCGACAAGATTTAATTGGTACAAAGAGGAAGAGAGAGCTAAAATTTAAGTGAGATGCCAGAGACAGGAGGAACGCAATCGGACACTAAATGTACACATACAGGGCTATTCATAAGTACGTCCAGAGTTTCAGAAAACGACTTGTGAAAACTACAAGACATACAGAAAATGATACGTATCTGTGGATAGCATCTCTCCACGTATTTAAATCACACTGCAGGTGCTCAATACGGGTACCATTTTTGACGAGGCAAACATTAATGCGTGTGTGCAGTCCACTGAAGTCACTAACATGAATTGCAGCCTGCTCTGGAAATCTGTTCACTGAGCTGCGTATCTGTCACCGTAGAATGTTGGAAACAGCGTGAAAAGTATTTATAACACAGGCGACACAGGACAATTTTTTCCTTATTTTCTCACAAAACATTGTCATTTAAGGGAAGCCCCCACTTTGAGGGAAAGAGAAGCAAGCAAAGAGTGGCGATGGTCTTTACCACAAACGCTGATGGTTCTGTTGAATTCGAATCACTAGTGATTAGGGAGTCAGCAAAGCTTCGCTGTTTCAAGGGAGCAAAATCGTATCCCACAGACTATGAGTCAAACAAGACGACATGGATGACCGCAAATCTCTTCAACAGTCACCACGAGAAGCGTAATTCCCGCATGCGCCGCGAGAAGAGGAAAATACTTCTTATCGAGAATTGTTCGGCTGATCCTCCGACACTGCATCTCAGCAACACAGGACTAGCATTCTTTTTCCCAGCAAACTACACTAGCTATATTCATCTTCTGGGTTTGGGAATCCTTGCTGCCACAAAAGCAGAGTGTAGGAAAATGCTAGTTCAATGTGTCATAGCACAACTCGACAGTGGGAAGGAAAATTCTAAACTGGCTGTGTTGCGGGTAAGCCAAGGAATCCCATTGTACGTTAGGGTACTTCACACTTGCGCTATACATTCCCTGTCATTTCCCTCTGCATTTTGTTAAAATTTTTTGAATAGATCTGTAAATAAAATTAAATGCGGTACAGATATGTGTGTGTAGATTTTTACTTTAGTTTTACTGATCAAGGAAATGCAGTACGTAAGGACTGATGGGGATCAATACGAGGTGCATTCAAGTTCTAAGGCCTCCGATTTTTTTTCTCCGGACTGGAAAGAGATAGAAACATGCACATTGTTTTAAAATACGGCCGCGTTCATTGTCAATACGTCCCAGAGATGGCAGCACCGTACGGCAGATGGAATTTTACCGCCAGCGGCCAGAATGAGAACTGTTTTAAATACTTAAAATGGCGACGTTTTCCTTACTTGAACAGCGTGCAATCATTCGTTTTCTGAATTTGCGTGGTGTGAAACCAATTGAAATTCATCGACAGTTGAAGGGGACATGTGGTGATGGAGTTATGGATGTGTCGAAAGTGCGTTCGTGGGTGCGACAGTTTAATGAAGGCAAAACATCGTGTGACAACAAACCGAAACAACCTCGGGCTCACACAAGCCGGTCTGACGACACGATTGAGAAAGTGGAGAGAATTGTTTTGGGGGATCGCCGAATGACTGTTGAACAGATCGCTTCCAGAGTTGGCATTTCTGTGGGTTCTGTGCACACAATCCTGCATGACGACCTGAAAATGCGAAAAGTGTCACCAGGTGGGTGCCACGAATGCTGACGGACGACCACATGGCTGCCCTTGTGGCATGTTGCCAAGCAATGTTGACGCGCAACGACAGCATGAATGGGACTTTCTTTTCGTCAGTTGTGACAATGGATGAGACGTGGATGCCATTTTTCAATCCAGAAACAAAGCGCCAGTCAGCTCAATGGAAGCACACAGATTCACCGCCACCAAAAAAAAAAAAAAAAAAAAAAAAAAACGGGTAACCGCCAGTGCTGAAAAAATGATGGTGTCCATGTTCTGGGACAGCGAGGGCGTGATCCTTACCCATTGCGTTCCAAAGGGCACTACGGTAACAGGTGCATCCTACGAAAATGTTTTGAAGAACAAATTCCTTCCTGCACTGCAACAAAAACGTCCGGGAAGGGCTGCGCGTGTGCTGTTTTACCAAAAAACGCACCCGCACATCGAGCTAACGTTACGCAACAGTTTCTTCGTGATAACAACTTTGAAGTGATTCCTCATGCTCCCTACTCACCTGACCTGGCTCCTAGTGACTTTTGGCTTTTTCCAACAATGGAAGACACTCTCCGTGGCCGCACATTCACCAGCCGTGCTGCTATTGCCTCAGCGATTTTCCAGTGGTCAAAACAGACTCCTAGAGAAGCCTTCGCCGCTGCCATGGAATCATGGCGTCAGCGTTGTGAAAAATGTGTACGTCTGCAGGGCGATTACGTCGAGAAGTAACGCCAGTTTCATCGATTTCGGGTGAGTAGTTAATTAGAAAAAAAATCGGAGGCCTTAGAACTTGAATGCACCTCGTAAAAGCCCAACACAGTACGTAAGTGCTTTCGAAAAGCTGGCACCACAGAAGATGAAACTCAAACTGAGCCCAGAGAAGTTGAAGATTTTGATGTACCGGAAGACAATGACTGGGCTTATATTTCAGCTGGGACTTTTTTAACGATTTTGTTGATTTTGATGCTGATGCTCCTGTGTGTTATGAGCAAAATGATAATAAAATAATTAAAGAAAATGTGCCACTACCAGATGAAAAAAATAATTCTGAGGCATCCACATAACCGTATAGTGAATCTGCGGACCCTCCCAGTTCGTCAGGAGCACTTACTGCGCTGGAAGTAACAAAACGTTACACAACGCAAAGAAACGCTAGTGATGACTTATGACAAGATGTGCACAGTAGCTGCATATGAAAACTTGATCTATGAATGCAGAGTTGCGTCCAAAAAAACAAACAATAGTTGTTTAATTCTTTCGGTATAATCCACTTCAATTGTTTATAATTTAGGCAGAAGCCTATCTAAACTACTGCACCTACTACTGTGCAGTATATGTATCTTCTGTTTGTATGCACTTGAAGTTAGTACAAATATATTAAGAAGTCTCGTTTTAACTTAATCTTACTTGTACATTTTTTATCATTCCCTTTCAAACACGTGTAAACGAGGTTCTATTATAGTGGGGTGGGATGTCCTCATAGTCATACCTATGCTCAGTAGAAATATAGTTACATTACCATCCTTGACAGTTGCCTAGGAATTTTGCGCATGCTTTCTCCCTTTCAGTCTGTCTTTTCTTCGAGCAGGAGATACATCTTATCCTGAGCACTCATGGTCTTCCTCTTACACAAATTTGTGCCACTGGGTTCAAGACCCTCCTTTATCTGTACGGAAGTTGCATGTTTCATCTGAAACATTTGATGGAGCTTCCATATCCCTCGTCTCAGGCATTTGCAGATTACATGATATGGACCTAACTTCTATATTGTCGCCGGAATCAATCACAATGTATGAAAAAAATACTGTTGGTCGTTTCTTCCGAGTGAGTCAAATATTGGAGGCCGATCAGCAGCAGTTCGTTAAATGCATCATTCCAGAATGAGATTTTCACTCTGACGCGGAGTGTGCGCTGATATGAAATTTCCTGGCAGATTAAAACTGTGTGCCGGACCGAGACTCGAACTCGGAACCTTTGTCTTTCGCGGGTAAGTGCGGGTAGAGCACTTGCGCGCGAAAGGCAAAGGTCCCGAGTTCGAGTCTCGGTCCGGCACACAGTTTTAATTTGCCAGGAAGTTTCAAATGCATCATTATTTATCCAACTTTATTATTCCAAAAGACGAAGAAACGAAGACGACTGGCAGATTAAAGCTGTACGCTTAAAAACAACAGGTTTGCTTATTGCCTTTCGAGTTGAAGTGTATCCAGGAAAGCCAAGTGACCATACAGAGCCCATTTCTTTGGTTTCACAGAGATCTTCCAAGCTTTCTTTCTCTTTTATTTCTCCGATATAAGTCCCTAATGTTTCTCCATCTGCTCTCGAAATTTTTATTAAAAACTACATGAAATACAGGGTGGTCCATTGACAGGGCCAAATATCTCACGAAATAAGCATCAAAGGAAAAAACTACAAAGAACAAAACTCGTCTAGCTTGAAGGGGGAAACCAGATACGCTATGGTTGGCCAGCTAGATGGCACTGCCATAGGTGAAACGGATATCAACTGCGTTTTTTTAAATAGGAACCCCCATTTTTATTACATATTCGTGTAGTACGTAAAGAAATATGAGTGTTTTAGTTGGACCAGTTTTTTCGCTTTGTGATAGATGGCGCTGTAATAGTCACAAACGTATAAGTACGTGGTATCACGTAACATTCCACCAGTGCCGACGGTATTTGCTTCGTGATACATTACCCGTGTTAAAATGGACCGTTTACCAATTGCGGAAAAGGTCGATATCGTGTTGATGTATGGCTATTGCGATCAAAATGGCCAACGGGCGTGTGCTATGTATGCTGCTCGGTATCCTGGACGTCATCATCCAAGTGTCCGAACCGTCCGCCGGATAGTTACGTTATTTAAGGTAACAGGAAGTGTTCGGCCACATGTGAAACGTCAACAACGACCTGATGCCCAAGTAGGTGTTTTAGCTGCTGTCGTGGCTAATCCGCAATCAGTAGCAGACAAATTGCGCGAGAATCGGAAATCTCAAAAACGTCGGTGTTGAGAATGCTACATCAACATCTATTGCACCCGTACCATCTTTCTATGCACCAGGAATTGCATGGCGACGACTTTGAACGTCGTGTACAGTTCTGCCACTGGGCACATGAGAAATTACGGGACGATGACAGATTTTTTGCACGTGTTCTATTTAGCGGCGAAGCGTCATTCACCAACAGCGGTAACGTAAACCGGCATAATATGCACTATTGGGCAACGGAAAATCCACGATGGCTGCGACAAGTGGAACATCAGCGACCTTGGCGGGTTAATGTATGATGCGGCACTATGGGAGGAAGGATAATTGGCCCCCATTTTATCGATGGCAATCTAATTGGTGCAATGTATGCTGGTTTCCTACGTAATATTCTACCGATGTTACTACAAGATGTTTCACTGCATAACAGAATGGCGATGTACTTCCAACTTGATGGATGTCCGGCACATAGTTCGCGTGCGGTTGAAGCGGTATTGAATAGCATATTTCATGACAGGTGGATTGGTCATCGAAGCACAATACCAGGTCCCGCACGTTCACTGGATCTTACGTCCCCGGATTTCTTTCTGTGGGGAAAGTTGAAGGATATTTGCTATCGTGATCCACCGATAACACCTGACAACATACGTCAGCGCATTGTCAATGCATGTGCGAACATTACGGAAGGCGAACTACTCGCTGTTGAGATGAATGTCGTTACACGTATTGCCAAATGCATTGTGTTTGACGGACGTCATTTTGAGCATTTCTTGCATTAATGTGGTATTTACAGGTAATCACGCTGTAACAGCATGCGTTCTCAGAAATGATAAGTTCACAAAGGTACGTGTATCACATTGGAACAACCGAAACAAAATGTTCAAACATACCTACGTTCTGTATTTTAATTTAAAAAACCTACCTATCACCAACTGTTCGTCTAAAATTGTGGCCGACCGCGGTGGTCTAGCGGTTCTAGGCGCGCAGTCCGGAACCGCGCGACTGCTACGGTCGCAGGTTCGAATCCTGCCTCGGGCATGGATGTTCAAAAAAATGGTTCAAATGGCTCTGAGCACTATGGGACTCAACTGCTGAGGTCATTAGTCCCCTAGAACTTAGAACTAGTTAAACCTAACTAACCTAAGGACATCACAAACATCCATGCCCGAGGCAGGATTCGAACCTGCGACCGTAGCGGTCTTGCGGTTCCAGACTGCAGCGCCTTTAACCGCACGGCCACTTCGGCCGGCAGCATGGATGTGTGTGATGTCCTTAGGTTAGTTAGGTTTAAGTAGTTCTAAGTTCTAGGGGACTGATGACCACAGATGTTAAGTCCCATAGTGCTCAGAGCCATTTGAACCATTTGAATTTTCTAAAATTGTGAGCCTCATATTTGTGACTATTTACAGCGCCATCTATCACAAAGCGAAAAAAGTGGTTCAACTAAAACATTCATATTTCTTTACGTACTACACGAATATGTAATAAAAATGGGGTTTCCTATTAAAAAAAAAACGCAGTTGATATCCGTTTGACCTATGGCAGCGCCATCTAGCGGGCCAATCATAGCGCCATCTGGTTTCCCCTTTCAAGCTAGACAAGTTTCGTTCTGTGTAGTTTTTTCATTTGACGCTTATTTCGTGAGATATTTGGCCCGGTCACGTCAATGGACCACCCTGCATAGGTTTATAGCAAAGAAAAGCATACTAGCTCAATTATATTTTTTTCAGGTTATTGTCAACTGCAAAATGTTACACATCTTTAGCATTTTCTTCTGAATCATTACAGGATACCTGAGTAGAATTGTGCAAAAAGTAGTGTTCTCGTTTGTCTACAAACTACCTGCTACTGATTCATCAGTTTCTCCACTTGAAAAACTGGCAAAATGGCAAAATTTTTGGTGAGGAAGGCGGAATGAGGATTGAGGCAGCTGGTTCCGCACCTTCTATGAGAATCTTTTAAAAAGAATACCTTTGCCTTTTTAATCTCCAACAGGAGGATTTTTCCTCTGGTTTGTATATTACTAAACGGCTAACCCGGTTCTTGGTTCACGGAGCACGACACAAGCTGCAGGTTGCCTTTCTGATGGCTTCCAGGGGCAACAAAAATTTTACTTTAAGTATTTCATTTAATTATTGACCGAATTAAAAAAATAAAATGCTATCACAATGTACTCATTAAGAGAAGTAATCGCATGTTAAAGGTTTAACACAGTAAGACAACTTTTACAGCTAGAAACTGTGTATTTTTTCATGGGGCAGCATAACTCAGAAACCGCAATTTACTCCGGCTATATCCATCCAGTATTTGAGAATTAGAGCACTTAACGGATTCCAACAAACCTTACACATAATTTTTCGCTTGAAACTCCGGGAAAATGATGAAATGAAAAAAGTTTATCGCTTACTACATTTTCGTTGTTCAAGTAGTAAGATTTTAGCAGCAGGTATTACGTTTTAATTTATTACTTCTTTAATTCTAATTCTAACGGAATACGTTTTGCAGACAGTACCCACATTTACCACTGAATGTACCTGCAAAATTACATCACCGTACGACTCGTGGTTTAGAAGATATGACGTCATAAACAGTGAGATGTGTGAAAAAGTAGCTTGTGCTTAAAACGGAGGGCAAATTATCTACACTATGGTCTACCAACGTATGATAATGAGAGGGCTTAACAACTTACAACAAACTTTAAATATAATTTCAAACCTTTTCTAAACATTTCCTCGCTTACATGGTTAATACGATATGTCTGACCTGTTAACGTATTCATTTGTAAAGAGCTCAGACACATCTATCTGTTTCATATTTGATAGTTCGGTTGTTTAAGTCTGCGGTGTATGTATATGTCACGCCTGTTTAGAGTTCTAGTATTTCACGTAAAGTTTTACTGTTTCAAATTTTACGGTGGCAGCTATTGTGTGGATCAGTACCGCCCTCTTAAGCCACATTGTATGTCCGCGACCTTTCGAGCCGATTATGGTCTGCGGTGACGACACGCACACAAGCTCTGCGCGGACTGGATACTTGCCAACCGGTGCTGCCAACAGAAGCTGCCAATCAATGTTCCTCGTTTGAATAATGAAACAGCGACGGAGCCAATTGAGCGGAAGGCAAATCCACCTGCTAACCGCATGAATCAGAACAGTGCCAGGAGGGGGGAGGGGTGGGGGGGGGGGGGCAGGGACAACGGGCAGAGTTGTACGAAACATTTACTGCCATGCTCATGATAACTGATTTACTTTTCACGGTGTAAGTATAATCACGGAGTTTTCATACATTATGTAAGTGGGTTGCTTCTGTGTGGTCAGTGCTGTGTAGCGCTTTGCATTGGATCTCTGACTGCGCTTTCTTTGTAAGAGGCTCTGTGGCTGGTTGGACTTGTTGGAAGTTAATCGCCAGTAGTGTTGGGCATTTGGAAGTTAGTCGCCAGCAGTGATGGAAGTACTGTTGGACAGTTGGAGGTGAACAGCCAGCAGTGATGGATGTTAAATGTGAGGAGTTAGCATTGATGGAGAGTAGAGGTCTGAAGTGTTATAGTGTAGGCTAACGATCTGGAAGAATTCGACTTTAGGATATTGAAAATTATTCATGATTATATATCTTTGAACTGGATGTCAATGACGGTCTATATCAGTGTCTTAACTGGATGTCACATTTCTAAGGTAAAAAAAATACATTATTTGGTTTGCAACAAAATCTTTCCTGTGCTAACCACATGCCTGTTAGTAGTTAGTGGCTTTAATAGTTAGAATCTTTTATTTAGCTGGCAGTATTGATGCTCGCTGTATTGCAGTAGTTCGCGTAATGAAGATTTTTGTGAGGTAAGTGCTTAATGAAATGTATAGGTTATTGTTAGGATTTCTTTTTAGTCAGGGCCATTCTTTTGAATTAATTATTTGAAGTCAGGTTATCTTCCTTTTTTTTGGGGGGGGGGGGGGCAGTCAGATTGCGTTGCGCTAGGATATTGTGGGTCTGAGTCATTCAGCTATTTAAGTACAGATTCACACAAATAAATAAAGGAGTTTCAATTGTCGGATGAGGATGAGCAACAGGCAGTTGCGGACTTCTTCACGTAGCAGGACACAGTGTTCAGAAAAATGGGTAACTTCAATCTCCTGCGTTGACGGGTTGGTTGCCTTAGTGCTCACGGGGATTTTGTCTGATTGGCATACCGATTCTGAACTGTACGGTCTTCGAAGGAAAACTTTTCGATCGCCTCTATAAATAGGCATTCATGCGAAAAGGTATCTGCAGCAACACACAGTCAAAGCCTATCCGTTTGCCGTACACAACAGGCAGAATTCACCACAATGTATTCACTTGGAACTTCCTCGCTGGCAGTCTGATGCATCGTATTCTTAATCAACACAATGTCTCGCCCTCAGGCAAATAAACTAATCAAAGTAATATGTTGTTCCAAATACGGTTCCAGTACAAAGCACATCGCATCACTCGCAGCAGTGCCATTTAACTGCAGTAGAATAAGACGACTGAGATTGGATACGAAGACTTCCTTTTCGAATATGAAGCACATGGCATATTGGCTTACACTAGCGCCAAGTCCTGTGATTGACTGAGAGCCAACGATACACCAGGTCATGCAAAGAGTTTAACAACCACACACGATACGCAATAAAGCTGACTAGGTTTATCTCACTAGGGGTAAGATAGATACTGCCTACAGGAAAATTAAAGAGACCATTGGAGAAAAGAGAACCACTTGTATGAATATCAAGAGCTCAGATGGAAACCAAGTTCTAAGCTAAGAAGGGAAAGGTGGAAGGAGTATATAGAGGGTCTATACAAGGGCCAAGTACTCGAGGACAATATTATGGAAACGGAAGAGCATGTAGATGAAGATGAAATGGGAGATATGATATTGCGTGAAGAGTTTGACAGAGCGCTGAATGACCTGAGTCGAAACAAGGCCCCGGGAGTAGACAACATTCCATTAGAACTACTGACAGCCTTGGGAGAGCCAGTCCTGACAAAACTCTACCATCTGGTGAGCCAGATGTATGAGACAGGCGCCGGCCGTCGGTGGCCGAGCGGTTCTAGGCGCTTCAGTCTGGAACCGCGCGACCGCTACGGTCGCAGGTTCGAATCCTGCCACGGGTATGGGTGTGTGTGATGTCCTTAGGTTGGTTAGGTTTACTTAGTTCTAAGTTCTAGGGGACTGATGACCTGAGATGTTAAGTCCCATAGTGCTCAGAGCCATTTGAACCATTTTTTATGAGACAGGCGAAATACCCTCAGACTTCAAGAAGAATAAAATAATTCCAATCCCAAAGAAAGCAGGTGTTGACAGATGTGAAAATTACCGAACTATCAGTTTAATAAGTCACAGCTGCAAAACACTAACCCGAATTCCTTACAAACGAATGGAAAAACTTGTAGAAGCCGACCGCGGGGAAGATCAGTTTGGATTCCGTAGAAATATTGGAACACATCAGGCAATAATGGCCCTACGACTTATCTTAGAAGAAAGATTAAGGAAAGGCAAACCTACGTTTCTAGAATTTGTAGACTTAGAGAAAGCTTTTAACAGTGTTGACTGGAATACTCTCTTTCAAATTCTGAAGGTGGCAGGGGTAAAATACAGGGAGCGAAAGGCTATTTACAATTTGTACAGGAACCAGATGGCAGTTGTAAGAGTTGAGGGACATGAAAGGAAAACAGTGGTTGGGAAGGTAGTGAGACAGGGTTGTAACCTCTCCCCGATGTTAGTCAATCTGTATATTGAGCAAGCAGTAAAGGAAAAAAAAGCTAAATTCGGAGTAGGTATTAAAGTCCATGGAGAAGAAATAAAAACTTTGAGGTTCGCTGTTGACATTGTAATTCTGTCAGAGACGGCAAAGGACTTGGAAGAGCAGTTGAACGGAATGGACAATGTCTTGAAAGGAGGATATATGATGAACATCAACAAAAGCAAAACAAGGATAATGGAATGTAGTCGAATTAAATCGGGTGATGCTGAGGGAAATATATTAGGAAATGAGGCGCTTAAAGTAGTAAAGGAGTTTTGCGATTTGGGGAGCAAAATAACTGATGATAGTCGAAGCAGAGAGGATACAAAATGTAGACTGGCAATGGCAAGGAAAGCATTTCTGAAGAGGAGAGATTTGTTAACATCGAGTATAGATTTAAATGTCAGGAAGTCGTTCCTGAAAGTATTTCTATGGAGTGTAGCCATGTATGGAAGTGAAACATGGACGATAAATAGTTTGGACAGGAAGAGAATAGTAGCTTTCAAAATGTGGTGCTACAGAAGAATGCTGAAGATTAGATGGGTAGATCACATAATTAATGAGGCGGCATTGAATAGAATTGGGGAGAAGAGGAGTTCGTGGCACAACTTGACTAGAAGAAGGGATCGGTTGTTAGGACATGTTCTGAGGCATCAAGGGATCACCAATTAAGTATTGGAGGGCAACGTGGAGGCTAAAAATCGTAGAGGGAGACCAAGAGATGAATACACTAAGCAGATTCAGAAGGATGTAGGTTGCAGTAGGTACTGGGAGATGAAGAAGCTTGCACAGGATAGAGTAGCATGGAGAGCAGCATCAAACCAGTCTCAGGACTGAAGACCACAACAACAACAAAAGGTTAATATTTCAGAGATAATTGTTCACTAAGTACTATAGATCTTCAAAAATATGAAATGAGTGTTGAGAAAATGAAAGTGCAACCGCAGGCACGTTTCACTGTGAATTAGAACTCCAGTCCTTTCCGTAACCGGTGATGGTGTGTACACATACGAAATTACATTGAGATCTGCCCATGTCTTCACGGTGTTCCACATTGTTTTTTATCTGGCAAAGTATAAACGCCTCTCACGCAATCTTTTCATGTAAGAAGCGTGGAAATTATGTGGACTCTGTGAAGATACGAGTGGAAATGAGGTCCCATTTTCGGTGAAACACGATGGTCCAAGAGCCCCGCCTTCTACCCTCGCGAAGCCGCGAGACCGTAGGTCGTCCCCCGGACCGCAGCAGCCGCCGGCTCGCCGCAAACATAACGGCGCCGGCTGTCGGCCTCGCCAGGTCCGTAGTGTGGTATTAATTACAGCGGCGCCCAGCGGCAGATACGGCAATTAGCAGTAAATCTGTCACGGCTCGCCACGGCGCGGGCTGCGTCTCGCCTCGCCCTGAACAAGATTGCTCTTGCAGGTTGCAAAGATGGGGCGTCTAGAGCTCCACAGGCAGTGGCCGGGAACCGAAACTGGGGCACAGCTGCTGAGTAAAGGCAACACCGACTCAATGGAAGGCCTCGGCGCTTGTTCGTGACGTCACGTCAGCTAGGCACGGCGAACGCCAGGTCTGTTGCAGGCATACCCATAAGGGTGGTGTCTCCTTCTCTGACACAGGAAAATGTGAAACTATTGGCGGTAGTTGGCCAACACACATTGTTCTGAGAGATTTCTGCAATCAATTAATTGTGCAATTCATTACACTTGTTAACAAATAGTGTACTCCTGAAATTAAATTTCCACCTGTTTTAAGGATTTACATCCAAAAACAACTTCATGGTCCAGCAACAACAGAATTCGTGCTTCTTTACCTTATTTGTAAATCTGAGGAAGTTACGTTTGTACTGGGTTGCTTTTGAAAAGTCCTCTTAGAAAAATTATACATGACTGTGCTTAAACTGACACACAGTACTTTTAGCGCAACGCAATCTGACTTTCAATAATCCCTACAAAAGAATGGCCCTGACTAACAATAACCTGTAACTTTCATGAATCACTTACCTCACAAAAATCTTCGTTACTCAAACTACTGCAATACAGCGAGCGCCAATACTGCCAGCTAAATAAAAGATTCTAACTACTGAAGCCACTAACTACTGATAGGCATAGTTAGCAAATGAAAGATTTTTGATAGAGAACAGACAATGTATTTACCTTAATAGTGTTCAAATTCATAATATACATAGCAGTTCATGACATCCAGTCTCACAAATTTACTGTCTCTGATGGACACACGTCCAGATCATCCGCTCTCAAAACTCCGCCATTTCTCTCCCCATATCCACCACTGCTGGCGGCTCACTTCCAACTGCGCAACGCTACGCGCTGTTAACAGCCAACTGCCCAACACTACAATAGCCAACAACAATGCAAACCAGCCACACACTGCACACAGCACAGCCAGTGATTTTCATACAGAGCGCTACGTGGCGATACCAATAAAAAAACCTAAACAGCCTACTTACACTTTTACAAGAAACTGTGAACATATTGGTGCTCTTCTTTAGGTATCTTGGTTGACTATGGGGTGAGGAGCACTGAAAGTTAATCAAATATCTTGCGATTGTACACGTTGGGGGAGGGGGTGGGAGACAGAAGAAGAGGCAAAAGAGAGATACTTATTTTATCAAATAAAATTTTTTTATCTTATAAAGTTTCTCCTTTGGTTGCAAGAGGGGAATATTTATCTTTTCTAATGTGCATGTTTAAAAAAGTTTAAGCTCAGCAGTATTTTCGATGTATGAAGCTATTTTGTTTCCTGTTTAGAATTCCTTTCGTTGAAAACGACTGTAATCTAATGAGTGGCAACAGTTGGACATTTAAACATGTAAATTCGTTCACATTTCCAGTGACGATGTCAAACGAAAATAAATAAATAAATAAAAGAAACGAGTTCATTGTAAGGGGGTTGGGGTAAGTTTCCAGAGCAAAATGGATCAAGTAAATATAGTTAATTGAATGCAAAATTTCCGAAGCTTGCAATGGGACAAAGCGTCTTCTCATATTGATCTACGTTTCTTTTGACAGGATTCATTAATGCAGAACAATGATCTTCATATGTAGCTTTACGATAGTAAGAAAATCTTTCATCTAAATAAAACTGCAGAATCCGAAACAATACCAAACATTTTGTCCAAAAATAAGAGATTTATAGTGATAAGCACGCCCAGGCATTTCTGCCTGCAATAGACCTGGCGTTCGCCGTGCCTAGCTGATGTGACGTCACCAACAAGCGGCGAGGCCTTCCTTTGAGTCGGTGTTGGTAAAGGCCGTCATGGCCCCGTCACATCACGGCGCCGTCACGTGCTATTCATACTGTCCGGCACGTCACGGCAAGCCAAGTCAATTCAAGTCACATGAGCTCAACTAGCGTGTCTCTCCACAACTGTTCTTTTCGCGGGAATTCCAATCTTCGCAAGATGATTTTCAACTGTTTTTATGCGCGAAGTGCACATGCACAGCGCGCTAGCTTATATACGTGGATATTTGAGTCCACATTCATACGAACATAGCATTTATTGGAATCAAATGGTTTGCAGCTTGCAAGGATAGCTTCTGTTTAGGGAAGGAAGAGTGCAAAACAACACAAAAAAGAACGTGGATCATAAAATGTCGTTACGTGATACAGAAAGGGAATTTCACACACTACACAAGGAGCTCGAGGAAGATGAATCTTCATTTTGTATTTTAGAAAGTCGGAGCATCAGTTTTTTTATTTGTTACGTCAAATAGCACCCAGAATTACTAAAAGAAACGCAATGCCATGAGCTGACATCACATCCGTGAAAAAATTGTTTGTTTAAGGTTGCGTTTCGTTGTTAGTCCAGTGCAAATTTTGGTGCATTAATCGTATCTCCCTCCATACATTTCCCTTCGCGATTGACCGGTTTTATTTATGTCATGTATTTGGCTTTTAATAGTTGAAGTATCTTATTTGTACTGGGATTAGCTAGTGAGACCACATAAATACTGACCACTGATGCCTACAAAACTGTTTCACACACAATCCAGCCGGCCGAAGTGGCCGTGCGGTTAATGGCGCTGCAGTCTGGAACCGCAAGACCGCTACGGTCGCAGGTTCGAATCCTGCCTCGGGCATGGATGTTTGTGGTGTCCTTAGGTTAGTTAGGTTTAACTAGTTCTAAGTTCTAGGGGACTAATGACCTCAGCAGTTGAGTCCCATAGTGCTCAGAGCCATTTGAACCATTTTTGAACACAATCCAGAGAGCTACTTAACAATAAATAAACCTGCTACAAACACATATTTAAACAAGCAACTTTCAGTGTCTGAAGGTTTCGGGTCATTTCTTTACGAAACGCTACAAATTCCTGACAGTATACAAATAAGTTCTACCTACTAAGCCGGCCGCTGTGACCGAGCGGTTCTATGCGCTTCAGTCCGGAACCGCGCGGCTGCTACGGTCGCAGGTTCGAATCCTGCCTCTGGTATGGATGTGTGTGATGTCCTTAGGTTAGTTAGGTTTAAGTAGTTCTAAGTTCTATGTGACTGATGACCACAGCAGTTGAGTCCAATAGTCCCATAGTGCTCAGAGCCATTTGAACCATTTTTCCACCAACTCATCAATCTGATTCTATCCACAGTACTTTTTTCACTTCAGGTTGAAGCCTTAGTCCATGCTTCTATTGTAAAATATTAAATCCATACCGTGTGTAGCAGAGGACACGCAATTTAGTACGCTCATGTCATACAATTCAGGCTGCTGCCACACTGCTTCAATTAGTCTTTCGTCATTTATTATAAATTTTAACAAAATAAATATCGAAACGAAACAATTTTTAACAAATAACAAACAAAAACCAACTGACATTAGCCACTAAAATCACAACTAAACGAAATATGGAGATCTGCGTATGGTTGTGTATCGGTAGGGAATGAGCTTGGGGGTTACGTGATCAACAACGGACTGATGACGTCAGCCGTCAAAACTTTCTTGCCGAGAAACGTTGACGGTGCCGTGACGTTAAGGGAGGGCAAGTATGTATGCCGCCATTTGAAATGCGTTGCAGAATGGTTTGACTGGGCGGAACGGGACGTGACGTGACGTGAGGGCCAGTGTGAATTGGCCTTCAGAGACCCCTTCCGTCTGATCGAGTAATTCAGTTTTTGTGTGTTGACCCAGATATCTGATAGTTTCCATCATCTTTAAAATGTACAGGGGCTCATACAATTAGGTATTCAAGGCCGGTATTAAGTTCATTTAAAACTGGAAAGTTTTTCTTCTCTTTATTAGTAAAATTACAGATCGCGCTGGGAAAATGTTGGGCAAGTAAAGAGTTGAAACTATTTTCAGACTCACCAGGAAGATACGAAGGGCGTCCAATAACTAATGCAAAACATTTATTTTCTGGAATACACCATATTATTCCCAACTCATTTTGCTAGACGGCCTTAGACCACCTTACTGGGAAGGCCTGTGTGCCTGCATGACACCAGTATACTGATGGATGTCGGAGCCAACATTTTGCTGTATCAGTAACCTCCCAATCGTCTACGTGCTGCTTCTTGCTGAGTGCATCCTTCGTTGGGTCACACAGATGGAAGTAGGAAGGTAGGGTAGATGAGGAAGAACAGTCCAATGAAGTTTTGTGGGCTTTCTTATATGTGCAGACTTGTGTGAGGTCTTGTGTTGTCGTGGAAAAGTAGAAGTTTGTCTGCACTTTTGTGGCCACGAACATTTCAGAAGTCACAGATATGCCGTGCGGGAGAGCGGTCAGGTTTGCGCGACCTTGTTGCGATAATGACAGATACCTTGCCCAACGACTCATCGTGCTTTTGTTCTCTGCCAGGTCTCCGTAGGCATTTTGCAAGTGTGTATGATTATCTGTGATGCTCTATCTTTCCGCCAAAAGGAACTCGACAACACCTCTCTGCTTAGACTGTACCTCCGCTACAGAAGTCATTTTGAAGCTATGTATAGCAGTGCCACTTATCAGAACTTCACAAATCTACAGGGGCTGAAGTGAGAATATTCCAGGATGTCCCACAACAGATTCCCCATTTTTACACCGAATTAGGTCGAGGATAAAAATGTGTTGCATTACTTATAGAATGACCCTCATTAAAGAATATTTAAGAACGGCAGAAGATATAAGGCATCCTTTGGCTATGCCGGGGTATGTAAAATTCCTTAGAGTTCTAGATTAGTATACACCGGTAGCACGAAAAGAAGTGTAACACTCGTTTAGTTGGACATAAGAGAAATTGCCGTCTGGGACATACGGATAAATCGGTCGGAGTGGAACATGTGAAGCAAGATGGAAATCACAAAATAAAATTCAATGAGACGAATATAATATCGAAATTGTCGCACTATAATGCATGCACATGCAGAGAGGCTATTGAGAATTATGAACACTGTAACAATTTTAACACGAAAGAGGAAGATGTCAAATTAGATAAAACATGGACGTTGACTTTGCACCAAGAGAATGATGATCGATTACTTTCAGTCGAGAATATTTACACTATCAGAGATAGTTTATGGTGCCCTCTATACTGCCTACATATTCAGGACTCCCTCGAGTTCTGATGGCAGTTAGCCGCTTCACCTTTGAGGATGTCCATCGCAGCTGGAGACGAAACATTAGGGGAGAGTGTTGAGAGAGGACAAGTTACTCTCTCACCTATTGTTCATAAAGATTTTATTACAACGTTACGCAACTTGAGCGAGACTCTAATAAGTTAACAGCCTGAGCAGGCGTTGCTGGAGCCTGGTAGGGCATTAAAGCATGAGGTATTTTTATAGTTCTTAGTTCGTAGAAACAGCATGTTGGAAGTTGAAAGCAAGTGGCGGTGAGCCCTTCCCTCAGTAAATACTGCCAGACAGGCCCACAGCCATATAGGGCAGACAGAGGACACCCTAGTCGAGACAGGTCTCCAGCAGGAGAATGCTGCTATACCTACATTAACGCCAGCCAAAGCTGGGCTGGGAGCGACGGACTGAAGGGATGTGTCTACACAGTGGAGTCATAAACTGGGCTTTGTGTGCAACGCCACGCCTAATAAAAATTCACAAGTTTTTGTGTTCGCCGATACTGCAAATAGGCCTGTGACCCACTTCTATTGGCCGCCTCGGTCATGTAAGAAACTGTGGAGTCTGAGAAACATTTAGAGATAGAATCTTTATGACACCTCATAGCTAGAACTAACATGCTCCAATGCACAGGGGATTTAGATAAAGATCTTTAAGATTGTATCTGTTCACTTGTTGCTGTGGGAAGCGATGCAACTTCGGAAGAAACATCTTCTCCCTACGCAAAAACTTAAAAAGGCCAGTAATTGGCGGTTTCCTTTTTTTTCAGAGACGCAGATTTCTTAACTCTTGCCCTGGTTTGACATGTGTTTGTGCTGTCGTGTAGGAGGGGAGATTTAGCGCCTCTAAAGCGCTGTCATTGGCCTAAGATGGGGTGAAGGCGGAAAACGGAATTGTTTCCTCTGGGAGAGATGTGAGGCAGTCGGGTTCTGGACTTCGGTCTGAAAGCAACTTCCGGTCGAAGCTCTGGCATGTGTGCTTGGTGCTTGGGACCTGTCCTAAGACTGACTTCACTTGCGTGTAATTAGACTGGGGAGCCTATGGTGAAGTTCTTACTCTACCGACAGTGTGACTTCAAACGTCTCGGACTACTCGTTTGCCGAGGGCACACTTATTCCTTTGTGGTTTACCAATCTTGAAGTTTGGTATCCTTATGCGCTCTGTCGTATAAGTGAGCCAAATTGGTCCTTGGGTCGACCAGCGAACAGGTGTGTCACACACTGAGATCTACTGTGACTTCAGAGCTCTGGTAGAGAGTAACTTGTGATCCGTCCGCTCGATCGCTAGACCGTGAGATTTTGTATTTCTTTCGTGTCCGCGAACGATTCACAGGTGCCGCCTTACGCCTCGCTTCAGCCGCACACATCTCGCCAGCAGCAAGTTAACATTACTGCACGAAGCCGACAGGATAACATAGTGCTGCGCCGGCCTTGTCAGGGCGTACTCAGCTGCACCAATATAAAGTTCTGGAGATTTGAACAGTCAAAGTCTGCTCAGTGTCAGATTAATTCATATTGCATTATCCACCTTTTTTTAGGGCCAGAGTAGTTGACTCACCTTTGCTACCAGAATCCTTGTCCATTGTGGTCTTAAACCGCCTGTAAGTTGGCTCAAAAATGGTTCAAATGGCTCTGAGCACTATGGGACTCAACTGCTGTGGTCATAAGTCCCCTAGAACTCAGAACTACTTAAACCTAACTAACCTAAGGACAGCACACACATCCATGCCCGAGGCAGGATTCGAACCTGCGACCGTAGCGGTCGTGCGGTTCCAGACTGTAGTGCCTTTAACCGCTCGGCCACTTCGGCCGGCGCCTGTAAGTTGTTTACGATATTCTATCATAGCGTGTTTTGCATAAAATTATGTTAGTCTTTGTTTTTTTGGGAAATAAATGTTGTCAGTAAACTAGATTTAGCATACATTCTCAATCATTTTTATATAGCCCCCAAACAGGATAACTTTCAGTGTTACAAATCGACCTCCACCTGCCAGCCCGGAGCTCCGTTATGCTCTGCAGAACTCTCTCGTGAGCATCAATGTGTCCTGTGGAGCTCGTGCAAGGGACCATGGCAGCTAAGGACTATCGTACACTGATTGCAGACCACATACACCCCTTTATAATGATCATGTTTCCCGACGGCAGTAGCATTTCTCAACAAGATAATACGCCATTTGCAAGGTCAGGAGTGTGATGGAACGGTTCGAGGAACGCAGTGGGGTGTTCCAGTTGACATGCTGCGCCCGCCCCCCTCCACTTCCCCCTTCCCCGCCCAACTCGCGATATCTGAACCCGATCGAAAACATCTGGGTAGGACTGACGTGGCGTCAGAGCTCGTCGTGCCCTGACAAGAATTTATTGGAAGTAGAAAACTTCTGTGTGCACATGATGTGCCAACTCCCTCCAGCGACCTAGTAAGGCCTCATTGCTTCCATGCCACGAGGTGTCACCGCTGTTATCCGTGCCAGAGGTGGACAAACCGGCTATTGGGTAAGTGATCATAATGTTCTGGCTAATCAGTGTAATTCTATGCACATTGGTGACTTATGGACGCTATGCGCAGCGCATGAAATCTCCTTAATGCTATGAAACTACGATCGATCTGATGATATTCAGCAATGAATAAAACTGGTGATTACAGCAAAAGTTAATTCGAAAATAGACTGCGTTAAAAGACCTTTAAATAATTCAGTTGTTGCGGATTTTCTCCTCTTAACGGTATGTCAAGTTCCGCAAATATACCAAACAATGGGAAGTTCAGGTTGGCATATCAGTAATATTAAAACGGGTAGATTGCTACTCACCATACAGATAACACAGTGAGTTGCAGACATGCCCAACGAAAATACTGCTACTCACTGAGCTTCGGCCAAAGCCCTCTTCAGGAAAGAAAATACACACACCAGCAGGCAATCTCACACACAAATGAACGCTATCTCCGACTGCTGCAATCAACAATATCGGAAAGGAGAGATTAATATTCACCACCGCAAAGGCGCTTTTTGGCTGCAGCGGCCGGAGCTAGCTGTCGTTTGTGCGTGAGGTGTGCCTACTTGTATGAATGTGAGTGCGTTTTCTTTTCTGAAGAAGGCTTTGATTGAAAGCTCAATGTGTAACAGTTGCGCCTGCCTGAAACTCAACGTTTCATGCACGTATCTTCGTTAATCTTGTAAGGGGTTCACCACCCTGCTGGAGCAAATGTAATTTCGATGTATTGTTCACGCGCTGCCTGCGACAGAGAATATCTTTGCTGCAATAGAGTCGCAGGTCAGAGCAGTCTCGGCAGCAGTTGCAGTCTGCGCAGTTCATAGCCATGTACTGTAAGGTAACTTTTATTATTTTTATTGGCATGCACGTAGTTAAGTCACTTGTCTGAGATGTTAATATGAATTTGTTTCAATCTTTTTGTGATTCGTGAGCACCAGTTGACCCAGATTAGTAATATTCAATTTTTCATATACCAGTAATGGATTGCAGATTTTTATCAATAATGTAAAAGATTTTCAGAATATAATTTTTACAATTCAACAAAAAAAGGAAGGAACAATTTTGCCTTAAGTCATTACCAGTCCCGATCCAGTCATTTATTTAAATTTAAATATTTCAGAAATTTTCTCAGATCATAATCATGTGTTCTTTAGCAATCAGACGACCAACTGTGCAGCTATGTCAATAAGCAGAGTCAATTTTTCTAATAATTCAGATCCCAGACAAATGATGTCCAGTATTAGTAGATAGGCACAGCTTAGTACAATGCTGACGAATCACAAAAAGATTGAAACAAATTCATATTAACATCTCAGACAAGTGACTTAACTACGCGCATGCCAATAAAAATAATAAAATTTACCTTACAATACATGGCTATGAACTGCACTGTACCAGCGACAGACTACAAGTGCACTGTAGAGGCGAGCGACTGCGCTGGCAAGACTGTTTCTGACCTGCGACTCTATTGCACCAAAGATATTAGCTGTCGCAGGCAGCGCTGAGCAATACATCGAAATTACATTTGCTCCAGCAGGGAGGTGAACCCCTTACAAACTTAAGCATTCAACACCCACTAAACTGTGTACTGCACTATCAATTGGACCCATGCGCAACTGAAGCTGTTTCTAAGAAAGAAAGATGAACAAAAAGAATCTTTTTCAAAATCTTGAAAAGTAAGAAAAATAATTCTAAAAACTATATTAATATGACAAGGATAAATCTGGTTGAAAGTTACTATATCAGAGTTTCAACAGTCTGACACCGCCTGCGCTTGCTCATTCAAACACATTTTCCAGTTGTTGAAATAGAAAATAAAATCGGAGAAAGGACATTAGGCATCCAGAACACAACAGGAAAAATAGGCATTAAGAAACGGCACTCATTGTAACACCGTGTATCACAAATGGCAATGGTACAACGAGAAAACAGAAAAATTATGTAAGCTAGCTTATCCGAGAATGAATAACTACTTCTGCACTTGCTGACACTTGACATAAGCAAAACTGAAAAACAACACACTTACGATTGCAGTATTTCTTTTTTGAGAGGGTATAAAGGAACAACAGAGTAACAAACTAGTGAGGCAACAAATTAATTGTCATATGATATCGCGGACGTTACTTGCAGCTGTAGCCGCTTCCTTCTTCCCATTTTTCACCTCTTTCTGCTGTCAGCGTCGTTGCTGCAGGTCTCTGGCCACCATTTCCTCAAATGGTTCAAATGGCTCTGAGCACTATGGGACAACATCTGAGGTCATCGGCCCCTAGAACTTAGAACTACTTAAACCTAACTAACCTAAGGACATCACACACATCCATGTCAGAGGCAGGATTCGAACCTGCGACCATAGCGGTCGCGCGGTTCCGGACTGAAGCGCCTAGAACCGCTCGGCCACACCGGCCGGCACCATTTCCTCGTTGACACTTTTCTTCCATGTTCTAGGCGGCCGCCTTCTCTTCCTCCTCCTTTTCTCCTTTTTGGAGTCCGTTTCCACATTCGTTTTGGCGGCATTTCATAATCCATGCTTTGTATTTTCCGAGCCTCGCAGTTGCTTTGATTTTATTCTTTCAGTTATAGTGCTTCTAGCTCCTAGACTCCCACCTACAATATTTCCTCATGGTCCATCCTGTAAATGTCGCAACTTCTTCTCTAGAACTCCATTTCCACTGCCAATAGCCTCTGTCTCTTGATTTGCTTCATCGTTTTTGCTTTGTTGCTGTTCCAGAAAACAGAGTTGCGTTGTGTTATTGCACTTTTCCCTTGGTCTGTTTTGTTATTTATGTCATCTGTGCTTCTTCTGTTCTTTGGTAGCGATATACTCAAGCATTTGAAAGGGGAGCATGCTTATAAACTGTCAGTTCAATGCTGAGATCTTTTACATTTTTCTCCTACTGCTATATATTCAGTTATCTGCATGTTAATTATTGTCAACCACCATCTTCAATAATCTTTCTTCAGCTTTCGAAGAATGTAACTGTCATGGTTCTTATCTCCAGTTGTAACAACTGCAGCGCCATCGAAGAGAAGTGTGTAAAAACTTTAGCCATCTGTGGGCATTTCTTCTCTGGAACAGTTTTTGCTCTTCATCTCTGAAGAGCTTCCTCCATGTATATTTTAAATGCAGTCCTTTGGAGACTGTGAATAACAAGGAGACTGTTTCCTACTTGAACCCAGTTAGTGAAATCTCTATAGAATTGCTGCACAGTTTTAATGTGCGCCTGCTTACCTGGGTGGTAACGTGCTCACCTCCCATGCAAGCTGATTCGGGTTCGATTCCCGGTCGGGTTGTAGATTTCCTCCGCTCGTGAACTGGGTGTTGTGTTGTCCTCATCAACATGTCATCCTCCCAATGTGGCGTCTACTGAAATAAGTCTTTCAATTTGCGGCCGAACTTCCCCGGATGGGACATCCCGGCCAACAATGCCATACACTCATTTCAAATTTTATAGTTTTAACATATGTGTGCGATACCTTCTCAATTACCACGCTGTCGGTAACGTATGTTGTTTGACGGTGTCCTATTTACAGGTCCGCAAAAAGTAGTGGTCCCACTACGTCCTTAGCTGTTTGTTCAACTACGCGTAAAAGTAAACTTTTTCCACAAATGGCTTCATTGTAACAAAAATCATCTTCTTAGCGATAACTGATGACGTATTGACGCCAGTACTGATGTTGTTGTTGTGGTCTTCAGTCGAGAGACTGCTTTGATGGAGCTCTCCATGCTACTCTATCCTGTGCAAGCTTCTTCATCTCCCAGTGCCTACTGCTACCTACATCCTTCTGAATGTGTTCAATATATTCATCTCTTGGTCTCCCTCTACGTTTTTTACCCTCCACGCTGCCCTCCAATACTAAATTGGTGATCCCTTTATGCCTCAGAATATGTCCTACCAACCGATCCCTTCTTCTAGTCAAGTTGTGCCACAAATTTCTCTTCTCCCCAATTCTATCCAATGCCTCCTCATTAGTTATGTGATCTACCCATCTAATCTTCAGCATCCTTCTGTAGCACCACATTTCGAAAGCTTTTATTCTCTTTTTGTGTAAATTATTTATCGTCCACGTTTCACTTCCATACATGGCTACACTCCATACAAATACTTTCAGAAAAGACTTCCTGACACTTAAATCTATACTCGATGTTAACAAATTTCTCTTCTTCAGAAACGCTTTCCTTGCCATTGCCAGTCTACATTTTATATCCTCTCTACTTCTACCATCATGCCAATACTGATACAGCCGCAAAAATCGGAGAGAATATACATTAAATTTATATTCAAATTTAAATAATAACTAATGACTATTTGATTTCATGTTTAGCTTAGTTCAGTTCTTCTGCTTGTCCTTACTTGATTCTTGAACAGCAGCAGCCTCCCACACAAGTTCTTTAAATAAAAAGAACTTCCTTGTATAAAACAGCTTCAGGCATATGATTAGTTTACAGACGATTTAGAGTGTAAAATATTTGACGTTGTGCACTTTAGACCTTTATGGTAGGGGACACAAAAACGCAGTTAAGTTAATCTTTTAGTTTCGGATTTTCACCCACAGACGAATGAAAAGGTCAAATTCAAAATTAGACGAGTATAGTCTAGGTAATTTGCACTCTAAGGAAGGTTATTTGCTCACATATCTGATTCTTCACCCAGCTCAACGTTTATGACGTCATGTATCATGAGCTGTAAGTCATAAGATGGTGTAATTTTGCAGGTACGTACAGTGGTATATGTGAATACTGTCTGCAAAATATACAGCGAATAGAGTTAGCAGTAAAGAAGTAATACACTAAAACAACACGCCTGATGCTGAACTACTACTGCAGGAATAACGAAAATGTTGTAAGTGATAAACTATTTTCCTCTTATTATTTTGTATGTGTGTCTGTCGGAGAGGGGTGGGGGGTGGGGGGGTTAAGGGCGTCAGCGAGAAAAAGTTTCCAAAAACTATGAAATTATGTATAAAGTTTGTTGGAAGTCGCTAAGTGCTCTCATTTCCAAATAATGTACGAATATAGTCTGCTTAAGTTGCGTGCAGTGAGTTACGCAGCCTCACGACAAATACACAGTTTCTAGCTGTAACACTTATCTTACAGTGTCAAACATTTAACGTAAGACTATACCTCGTAATGAACAGATTATGACAGTTCTTTTAAATTTTTAAATTCAGTAGCCAGAACACCTCAAAACTGTACTCCGAAAAAAACGGGTACCCAGAATGGGTAACCAATATTGTTGTTGTTGTTATGGTCTTCAGTCCTGAGACTGGTTTGATGCAGCTCTCCATGCTACTCTATCCTGTGCAAGCTTCTTCATCTCCCAGTACCTACTGCAACCTACATCCTTCTGAATCTGCTGAGAGTATTCATCTCTTGGTCTCCCTCTACGATTTTTACCCTCCACGCTGCCCTCCAATGCTAAATTTGTGATCCCTTGATGCCTCAAAACATGTCCTACCAACCGATCCCTTCTTCTAGTCAAGTTGTGCCACAAACTTCTCTTCTCCCCAATCCTATTCAACACCTCCTCATTAGTTATGTGATCTACCCATCTAATCTTCAGCATTCTTCTGTAGCACCACATTTCGAAAGCTTCTATTCTCTTCTTGTCCAAACTAGTTATCGTCCATGTTTCACTTCCATACATGGCTACACTCCATACAAATACTTTCAGAAACGACTTCCTGACACTTAAGTCTATACTCGACGTTAACAAATTTCTCTTCTTCAGAAACGATTTCCTTGCCATTGCCGGTCTACATTTTATATCCTCTCTACTTCGACCATCATCAGTTATTTTACTCCCTAAATAGCAAAACTCCTTTACTACTTTAAGTGTCTCATTTCCTAATCTAATTCCCTCAGCATCAACCGATTTAATTTGACTACATTCCATTATCCTCGTTTTGCTTTTGTTGATGTTCATCTTATATCCTCCTTTCAAGACACTGTCCATTCCGTTCAACTGCTCTTCCAAGTCCTTTGCTGTCTCTGACAGAATTACAATGTCATCGGCGAACCTCAAAGTTTTTACTTCTTCTCCATGAATTTTAATACCTACTCCGAATTTTTCTTTTGCTTCCTTTACTGCTTGCTCAATATACAGACTGAATAAAATCGGGGAGAGGATACAACCCTGTCTCACTCCTTTCCCAACCACTGCTTCCCTTTCATGCCCCTCGACTCTTACAACTGCCATCTGGTTTCTGTACAAATTGTAAATAGCCTTTCGCTCCCTGTATTTTACCCCTACCACCTTCAGAATTTGAAAGAGAGTATTCCAGTTAACATTGTCAAAAGCTTTCTCTAAGTCTACAAATGCTAGAAACGTAGGTTTGCCTTTTCTTAATCTTTCTTCTAAGATAAGTCGTAAAGTTAGTATTGCCTCCTGTGTTCCAACATTTCTACGGAATCCAAACTGATCTTCCCCGAGGTCCGCTTCTACCAGTTTTTCCATTCGTCTGTAAAGAATTCGCGTTAGTATTTTGCAGCTGTGACTTATTAAACTGATAGTTCGGTAATTTTGACATCTGTCAACACCTGCTTTCTTTGGGATTGGAATTATTATATTCTTCTTGAAGTCTGAGGGTATTTCGCCTGTCTCATACATCTTGCTCACCAGATGGTAGAGTTTTGTCATGAGTGGCTCTCCCAAGGCCGTCAGTAGTTCTAATGGAATGTTGTCTACTCCCGGGGCCTTGTTTCGACTCAGGTCTTTCAGTGCTCTCTCAAACTCTTCACGCAGTATCTTATCTCCCATTTCGTCTTCATCTACAACCTCTTCCATTTCCATAATATTGTCCTCAAGCACATCGCCCTTGTATAAACCCTCTATATACTCCTTCCACCTTTCTGCCTTCCCTTCTTTGCTTAGAACTGGGTTTCCATCTGAGTTCTTGATATTCATACAAGTGGTTCTCCTCTCTCCAAAGGTCTCTTTAATTTTCCTGTAGGCAGTATCTATTTTACCCCTAGTGAGACAAGCCTC
Organism: Schistocerca nitens; assembly: GCF_023898315.1. Taxonomy (NCBI): domain Eukaryota; kingdom Metazoa; phylum Arthropoda; class Insecta; order Orthoptera; family Acrididae; genus Schistocerca; species Schistocerca nitens. The sequence continues at coordinate 149,732,590 of NC_064618.1, forward strand.
CACATCCTTACATTTGTCCTCTAGCCATCCCTGCTTAGCCATTTTGCACTTCCTGTCGATCTCATTTTTGAGACGTTTGTATTCCTTTTTGCCTGCTTCATTTACTGCATTTTTATATTTTCTCCTTTCATCAATTAAATTCAATATTTCTTCTGTTACCCAAGGATTTCTATTAGCCCTCGTCTTTTTACTTATTTGATCGTCTGCTGCCTTCACTACTTCATCCCTCAAAGCTACCCATTCTTCTTCTACTGTATTTCTTTCCCTCATTCCTGTCAATTGTTCCCTTATGCTCTCCCTGAAACTCTCTACAACCTCTGGTTCTTTCAGTTTATCCAGGTTCCAACTCCTTAAATTCCCACCTTTTTGCATTTTCTTCAGTTTCAATCTGCAGTTCATAACCAATAGATTGTGGTCAGAATCCACGTCTGCCCCTGGAAATGTCTTACAGTTTAAAACCTGGTTCCTAAATCTCTGTCTTACCATTATATAATCTATCTGATACCTTTTAGTATCTCCAGGATTCTTCCAGGTATACAACGTTCTTTTATGATTCTTGAACCAAGTGTTAGTTATGATTAAGTCATGCTCTGTGCAAAATCTACAAGGCGGCTTCCTCTTTCATTTCTTCCCCCCAATCCATATTCTCCTACTATGTTTCCTTCTCTCCCTTTTCCTACTGATGAATTCCAGTCACCCATGACTATTAAATTTTCGTCTCCCTTCACTACCTGAATAATTTCTTTTATCTCGTCATACATTTCATCTATTTCTTCATCATCTGCAGAGCTAGTTGGCATATAAACTTGTACTACTGTAGTAGGCATGGGCTTTATGTCTATCTTGGCCACAATAATGCGTTCACTATGCTGTTTGTAGTAGCTAACACGCACTCCTATTTTTTTATTCATTATTAAACCTACTCCTGCATTACACCTATTTGATTTTGTATTTATAACCCAGTATTCACCTGACCAAAAGTCTTGTTCCTCCTACCACCGAACTTCACTAATTCCCACTATATCTAACTTTAACCTATCCATTTCCCTTTTTAAATTTTCTAACCTACCTGCCCGATTAAGGGATCTGACATTCCACGCTCTGATCCGTAGAACGCCAGTTTTCTTTCTTCTGATAACGACGTCCTCTTGAGTAGTCCCCGCCCGGAGATCCGAATGGGAGACTATTTTACCTCCGGAATATTTTACCCAAGAGGACGCCATCATCATTTAATCATACAGTAAAGCTGCATTTCCTCGGGAAAAATTACGGCTGTAGTTTCCCCTTGCTTTCAGCCGTTCGCAGTACCAGCACAGCAAGGCCGTTTTGGTTAATGTTACAAGGCCAGATCAGTCCATCATCCAGACTGTTGCCCCTGCAACTACTGAAAAGACTGCTGCCCCTCTTCAGGAACCACATGTTTGTCTGGTCTCTCAACAGATACCCCTCCGTTGTGGTTGCGCCTACGGTACGGCCATCTGTATCGCTGAGGCACACAAGCCTCCCCACCAACGGCAAAGTCCATGGTTCAGGGGGGGGGGGGGGGGTACCCAATATGGGAAGACGTATATTGGAGAGACAGTGCGCGCCGTAGAAGATCGTTGCCAAGAACACCAGAAAAAAACCAAATTTGTTGCTTTCGTAAGCCTTTAAATACGCAACCTGCAACGGTGAAAGATGACCGTGTTAGTTGTTTAGTGTTACAGGTAGATGATACGACCACCACCTGTGCACGTGGCGTCACGCATGGGCAATGAACCCTGTGTGAAGGAAACAATTTGGTCACATTGCTTGCGCATGATGGTTGTTATAGGGGTGTGTTTGCTGCTCTATCGATACTCTTCACACTTTATTGTTAAAAATCACGCGCAAGATAACGGTTTATGCTTACTTACTGATGAATTATCCCCCCACATGATCGACAATTTCGCCTCAGATTCTACTCTGTGAACAATGTTGATGAACGTGGCCAGCTGTCTGTGTCTCGAACCCATCCAGTTTGTACGTATCTGTTAACGGCGATAAATTTTCCAGTTTTCACGATGCCTGTTTTGAAACTTTTCTCTGTTTTTTCGTTCACCTTTCTCGGCATTACATTCTGCTGAACCGTACAGTACATGTATGTCTGCAAGTTTTCTGTAACGAGTAATGTTCCATCTTTGTCAACCAGCCGTGAACGATAATGGCTCATCTTCGACAGTCAGTTAGCACTTGTAATCCGTTGTAAACTCCACTGCGGATATACAGTGAAGAGCCAAAGAAACTGGTAGAAACTGCCTACTGTCGTGTATGGCCCCAGCGAGCAGGCAGAAGTGCTGCAGCACGACGTGGCATGGACTCGACTAATGTCTGTAGTAGTGCTGGAGGGAATTGACGCCGTGAATCCTGTAGGGCTGTCCATTTATCCGTAAGAGAATGAGGGGTGGAAATCTCTTCGAACAACACGTTGCAAGGATCCCAGATATGCTTAATAATGTTCACATCTGGGGAGTTTGGTGGCCAGCGGAAGTGTTTAAACTCAGAAGAGTGTTCCTCGGGCCACTCTGTAGCAATTCCGGACGTGTGGGGTGTCGCATTGTCCTGTTGGAATTTCCCAAGTCCGTCAGAACGCACAATGGACATGAATGAATGGACGTGATCAGACAGGATGCTTACGTTCGTGTCGCCTGTAAGAGTCGTTTCTAGACGTATCAGGGGTCCCATATCACTCGAAGTGCACACTCCCCGCACCATTACGCAGCCTCCACCAGCTTTAACAGTCCCCTGCTGACATGCGGGGTTCATGGATTCATGAGGTTACTTCCATACCTGTACTTGTCCATGCGCTTGATGCAATTTGAAACGAGACTCGTCCGACCAAGCAACATGTTTCCAGTCATCAACAATCCAATGTCGGCGTTGACGGGCCCAGCGGAGGCGTAAAGCTTTGTGTCGAGCAGTCATCAAGAGTACACGAGTGGTCCTTCGGCTCCGAAAGACCATATCGATGATGTTTCGTTGAATGATAACCTGCCATTGCAGCAGCAGTAACCGAGCTGACAACTGTGCCAGACATTTGTTGTCCTATATAGGCGTTGGCGACCGCAGCGCCGTAGTCTGCCAGTTTACATATGTCTTTGAATACGCATGCCCATAACAGTTTCTTTGGCGCTTCAGTGCATAACAGACGACTGTGTGTAACTTCTGGAGGTATGGCTCCTAGTATCGATGCGGTAGGTGATTGTTATTACGCGTAAGTAGTTTACAAATATGTCTCTTAGAGGCATTGTTAATTGTAGAGGTCGTACCAGGCGAAATGTTTCGACAATTGGTGTTCGGATCCAAAATACAATTTAGGATCCCCTATCATCTACATGATTTTGATCCTAAAGATGTGGGTCTCCCTTGTATATCACCTACAACGTAAGAAGCAGCTCATCTCGCCTGTTTTTGAAGATATTTTCCACAAACGAGTTTCACTCTTTCTCTTCCTGGTGACAAGGTGTACTGTAACTAACTGGAATGTGGCTAGGATGAGATTTTTACTCTGCAGCGGAGTGTGCGCTGATATGAAACTTCCTGGCAGATTAAAACTGTGTGCCCGACTGAGACTCGAACTCGAGACTTTTTGCCTTTCTCGGGCAAGTGCTCTGCCAACTGAGCTACCCATGCACGACTCAGGACCCGTCCTCACAGCTTTAATTCCGCCAGTACCTCGTCTCCTACCTTCCAAACTTCGCAGAAGCTCTTCAATGAACCTTGCAGAACTAGCACTCCTGGATGAAAGGATATTGCAGATACGGCTTAGCCACAGCCTGGGGATTGTTTCCAGAACGAGTTTTTCACTCTGCAGCGGAGTGTGCGGTGATATGAAACTTCCGGGTAGATTAAAACTATGTGACGGACCGAGACTCGAACTCGGGACCTTTGCCTTTCGCGGGCAAGTGCTCTACCAACTGAGCTATGAGGACGTGTCCTGAGTCGTGCGTCTACTTTATTCCTTTCTCCCTTTTTATAAAGCGGCATCACTTTTGAGTACATTAAGCGTTCAGGAAACGGCATTCTTAAAGGAAAAATAACAAGTATGGCTAAGTACAGGGCTAACGTGCCTCATCAGCCTCAACTGTGGACATGGCAGCTTTTGTTTGTATCTTACGTGCTACAGCAGGCAGCTGACGTCACACAAAAGTATTGATGGGTGTTTGTGACCAAGGAAAACTGTTACGTGTGAATTTACGCATGGCACTGCAGTTCGGTAAGATCCCGCAATTAGCAAATATTGAACCAGTGAAAACTGCAACGCCACGATTGGTTACTGGGGTATGGACTGCATGCCGCAACCTAGAAATTCAATACTAATTACGAGTGTTATTTAAACAAGATGTCAAATACGAATTTTTAAAATGGTAAGCAGTCTCTTTTCAGTTAACTCATTAGGACGTATTTGGTAAAGTAATACAACTATAACGACTGTATAAAATCAGAAAACATTTGAACAGCCCGAATCACTTCATGTGTTCTCGGGTCGTCACGGATAATGGCTTAGGAAGTTGTGAGCATTCCTCTACATTTGTTCAGTTTGCTGATAATTGCTCCTATGCTTGTCAGTGATGGACTGCATCATGACTAGTGTAATTTGAAGATCGTTAAGAAAATTCGATTGAGATGTCACCATTAGTTTATTATATCCTTTTTCGAAAGGTTTATTGAATTACAGTAACAAAAAAATGCCACGATATTCGATTAAAACCTCAACTTTCGAGAATGCTTCAATCTTGGACGACATTCCCTTTTGCGAATTACTATTCAATATTCTTCCGACTACGACCAGAAAACTCAGTAAACTACTTGGCTTTCTTTTGAATACTTTCTCAGACAAAGTGTTCACGCCCTCCCAGAGCTGTAGAAACCACTTTGACGACTGCCGCTCCAGAAACAACGAAGCGTAAAACCAACTGTTGAGCCCACAGAGATGCTTAATCATCCGTTGTCACACCTCACAGATACTGTATTTGTTCTCGATCGATCGCAAAACAGCCACAGTTGCCTCACAGAGAGATCCGTGCTAGTACATTGAGCAGGACAATCAAAGCATCATTTTTTCGAAACCCTGTTGTTTTCCATTGAGACGCATAAGTTTGAAGACTGGCTCAAAGGAGCCTGCAATCTTTCTCTGTAATGGTGCAAAAGTGTGGCGCCCTGCGTCATCATCCTTGGGCTCGCCAACGCTACGAACAGCGAGGTGACGACACATTTCCAAAAGATTAGAAAAGGGCACAGGTCATCCCCGTTTTCAAGAAGGTGCGTCGAACGGATGTGCAGAACTATAGACCTATATCTCTAACGTCGATCAGTTGTAGGATTTTGGAACACGTATTATGTTCGAGTATAATGACTTTTCTGGAGACTAGAAATCTACTCAGTAGGAATCAGCATGGGTTTCGAAAAAGACGATCGTGTAAAACCCAGCTTGCGCTATTCGTCCACGAGACTCAGAAGGCCATAGACGCGGGTTCCCAGGGAAATGCCGTGTTTCTTGACTTCGGCAAGGCGTTTGATACAGTTCCCCACAATCGTTTAATGAACAAAGTAAGAGCATATGAACTATCAGACCAATTGTGTGATTGGATTGAAGAGTTCCTACATAACAGAAAGCAGCATGTCATTCTCAATGGAGAGAAGTCTTCCGAAGTAAGAATGATTTCAGGTGTGCCGCAGGGGAGTGTCGTAGGACCGTTGCTATTCACAATATATATAAATGACCTTGTGGATAACATCGGAAGTTCACTGAGGCTTTTTGCGGGTGATGCTGTAGTATATCGAGATGGAAAATTGTACTGAAATGCAGGAGGACATGCAATGAATTGATGCATGTTGCAGGGAATGGCAATTGAATCTCAATGTAGACAAGTGTAATGTGCTGCGAATACACAGAAAGAAAGATCCTTTATCATTTATCTACAATATAGCAGGTCAACAACTGGGAGCAGTTAATTCCACAAATTATCTGGGAGTAGGCATTAGGAGTGATTTAAAATGGAATTACCATATAAAATTAATCGTCGGTAAAGCAGATGCCAGATTGAGATTCATTGGAAGAATCCTAAGGAAATGCAGTCCGAAAACAAAGGAAGTAGGTTCCAGTACACTTGATCGACCACTGCTTGAATACTACTCACCGGTGTGGGATCTGTACCAGATAGGTTTGACAGAACAGATAGAGAAGATCCAACGGAGAGCAGCGCGCTTCGTTACAGGATCATTTAGTAATCGCGAAAGCGTTACGGAGATGATAGATGAGCTCCAGTGGAAGAATCTGCAAGAGAGACGCTCAGTAGCTCGGTATGGGCTTTTGTTGAAGTTTCGAGAACATACCTTGACCGAGGAGTCAAGCAGTATATTGCTCCCTCCTACGTATATCTCACGAAGAGACCATGAGGATAAAATCAGAGAGATCAGAGCCCACACAGAGGCATACCGACAATCTTTCTTTCCACGAACTATACGAGACTGGAATAGAAGGGAGAACTGATAGAGGTACTCAAGGTACCCTCCGCCACACACCGTTACGTGGCTTGCGGAGTATGGATGTAGATGTAGATGCGAGAAGGGCCAGAGCTAAGGCTTCCCTCTTCAGCAACACTCTCGGTGTCACCCGGCCATCTTTGTTGTGCATTCTGACAAATGTACCTCGACAGACACCACCTGTGATACGTGCTTGTAGACAAGCAACCCCTTGACACCCCTCCAATTTCGCATGGCTACTAGCAGGCGCAAGAACAGCAGCGTAGCCTGTCTGCAGCCGCCTGGGACTCTCGACACGGTTTGTCTGTGTACAAGCCCTTTTATAAAGTCCTCAACAAACACGAGCAGGTGGCACTGACGGCGTTGCCGAACTGGGTGGTCTTATAGCAGTGGTTTCCAACCTTTCTGAAACTATTATCACCGAGTGCAAATAGGTAGGCCTACTAGGTGGAGGAGGAGACTATTGTTTAACGTCCTGTCGACAACGAGATCATTAGAGACGGAGCACAAGCTCGGATTAGGGAAGGATGGGGAAGGAAATCGGTTGTGTCCTTTCAAAGGAACTATCCCGGCATTTGCCTGGAGTGATCTAGGGAAATCACGGAAAACCTAAATCAGGATGGCCGGACGCGGGTACTAGGTTTTACCCTCACTATCCACCATCAAATTCGCACGGAACTACGTTTTAGCGATGAAAAAGAATTTTCTTTGAACATTTTTATTTTTAAAATGATTAAAGATAAAGAATATTTAGCGTTTTGGAGTTTCAGTAAACCACGAAATAATGAGAGAGATAGAGAGGCAACTGTTCCTAACAGTCTTTTTCTTTTTAGAAGTATGAAGCAATTTTCAGTACATCGCGAGTGCTACCTACAACTCCTAATCAGGTAAGAAAAGTAACTTTTCACATTCAGGATAGGGACTTGTTACAAACATGCTTCTACTACGGCACTCGTCTCGCTGGTGGCACTTGCTTCACACTGAAACGTAACAGTCTAATTGAAACCCATTTAAACACGTAAATTTTAACCATAAACAGTAATTTCTGACACAGAGGTGTATGGAAATATGTACTTGTGGAAAGTTACAAAGAAAGTAATTATGTAATCTTAATTACACTAAGGTGTAAAAGTCCTTTAATTGGTAGGGACATTTTATATGGTATGAATCTTCCGTAATTAGTAAATATAACACGTGTATTGTTAACATTTGATACTTAAGCGTTTATACACACTTCCATTAATGTATACACTAGGCTTCACTCATGTGATTAATATATAAGAGTCAAGGTACTTATTGAAATGTGTCATTTGTTTTAGGATGAGAGTTTTAATTGTAATTTAATCAAAAAATCGTTTTAAACAATGCCGAGGATTATTCGGGATTGTTAAGAAAGATAAATAGTTACAGCTACGTTTGCAATGGGAGTCAGTACTTTGTGTGACGTCAGACAGAAAGCATGTAGGTTGTTGACCATGATTTATTTCATTATTGTAAGTATGTTACAACTTATATCAGATTTGTCAAGAGGCTTTTAATTAATTTGAGACTATAATAAATATTCAGTGGAAACAATATACGAGATTAATTATTTAAAAATGAGATATAGTTATTTTTTTACAGTAACTGTTTCCAGGACTTTTGCTGCGACAGATTGCCAGCTACGATGAGTAAAACCAACCCATAGAACGTTATAACACACACACACACACATATGACTCTCATTTAAAATCAGCCAAATTAAAATGTTAGCACTATACTTAGGCCAACTGCGGGTGAAGCAATTCAATTCTGGGCTCCTTACTTCTGAACTGAAAGAAATTACCACTGTCGTAAATAATTATAATAACAATAACAATAATGTGAAGACCCTACAGCAGTACAGTAACCGTCACACAGTTATTTTCTATTGGGCTCTCAGTTAGGTCATTTACTGTTCCAGAGTGAATAATGAACCAGTTGGTAACGTATGTAATCAGTATTTCAGTCATAGAAATAGGGATAATAGAAATGATCTTTAAATTTAGTTTCGTGACCGAAAAGTAATTGAATCCTGTTCTTTTTAATCCTCAGAAAATTATTTTTCACCCTGAAGTGGGTAATTACCCCCAGGTTGGGGACCACTGTTTATAGGGAACTCTTTGGGCTTTTTTTCGCTCATGAATCAATGTCTCACCTACACCTGTCTGCCCCTCCCCTCTTGTCTACGTCACAGGAGGTCTCGAAACAGGGGAGCTGATAAAGCATAAACATCCTTTGTTGCTTCGGTCGCCCTTTACACCGGAGCACAAATTCCCGTCGCACAGCATTCCAAAGGGGTGCCATCACGTTCAGTGGTATTGCTGGCCCACAACGTCCTTAGAGGAGGGTTCAATCGTATGGGAGGACTCATCAGTGTCAAAGGCTGCCAAGAACGTCGTCCTATTGTTCATTGCACCAAAAAAAATGGCTCTGAGCACTATGAGACTTAACATCTGAGGTCATCAGTCCCCTAGAACTTAGAACTACTTAAACCTAACTAACCTAAGGACATCACACAACACCCAGTCATCACGAGGCAGAGAAAATCCCTGACCCCGCCGGGCATCGAACCCGGGAACTTGGGGTGGGAAGCGAGAACGCTACCGCACGACCACAAACTGTGGACTCGGCCACAGTGGCCGGGGTTCATCGCACAGCGATCAGTCATTTCCGAAAGCGAAATGTGTGCGAATCCACGCCCCAAGGAAAAGGTTTGTTTCAGTGACGCTCTTTATGCCACAGCCTGAGGCCTTTAAGTGTCGAACCTGAGCGGCGTTGTGTCTGAAATGTTTTCCTCGGTCACCCACAAGAAAATCGCCTTATTTCAACGCTGAGCTTCACGTTTCTGGCTTCCGTCTCGGAGGCGTCAAGAGAGGAAGAGAGGGGCCGATGTGTGTGATACATGGGGAGTTATGACTGTCCCATCAAGCGACACGTCCATGGTGGCATTGCACAGAATTTTGGTGACATCTGACGCCAGTGTGACGTCATTAAACCACCTTACACCCTTTTTCCACATGTGTCGACACCTTGCTATTTGAAACGTCGCCGAGCCCGAGGGCGACGTCGCAGGATGCCACGCATTTGCATGATTACTGAGGAAGTTTGTAAGCATCTTTGAGCCAAATTTTAAACTAATGCGCCCCAACAGGACAGAATTACGACCTTACAAAAAAGTGAACCTTTAATTGTGCTGCCCAGCGTAGCTGCCTGAGGCAGTGAGATTGTATCCGAAGTTGTGTAGTGGCATATTCTGACACCAAATGTAACAGCTACACCAAATGTAGCGTGAAGAGGTAGAAGGCACCGTATTAAGATTTGTCCGAGCTTCCAAAGTGATTTATTGTTTCCAACTACAGTGCCGCATTCCCCTCGGACTGCGTCACTGGGTCCTGCAATGCTGAGGATACCACTTCGCTGACTGCGAAACGGCTTGGCGCGGAATGGCTGCCTCAGCGACCCATGCACGCCCTGCTGTGTGTCGGCCTTGTACGGCCGTGAAGTCAGGATGCGCTCACAGTCGACTCAATAGTCTTCGCCCCTGTCACCTCAGAGCCACTTGCTGGTAGTTGCAGGCACGCTTCTTTGACGTCGTGGTTCAGATCGTGGGTGACAACAAGCGCTGTGGCTGCGATCCGATGTCCAAATCTGCTGCCCTTGCCTCGGGATGCCTCCGGCATGTGTTGGAAGCCAACAAGTCTGCCCACGGTTGCGAGCCGCGGCGTGACCCATCGCTGGCTGTCTACGGACCCTGCCCTGTGACTTGCACCATGCAAACTGCTGCGTCTACTTTTACCGGGAGTTCTACACCCCTCTGGCCTCTATCCTACTTCACAACTGCTGGTGAGAGTAACTCACTGTAAACAGACCTGCACCTGGCTGAACTTGCGCGCTCAGAAATATTGCACCAAAGCTGATTTTCCTATCCCAAACGGTAGTGAAATACGTGGGGAGCAAAATTCTTGTGCACAAAACGTCTAAATTGCACACAGATTCACAGTGAAATGTTGCAAGTGAGTGGATCCAATAGAAAGTCCTGTCCAGCCGTAGAAATATTGTGGCAACAATAGGAGCATGGCAACACAGACGTGAGTGATGCTGATTCGTTGTAATGTCCAGGTATCAAACCAAGCGATTTTCATCTTTTCAGCAAGCTGATGGAACATTTGGGATGTAAAGAGTTTTTCCATGATGAGGATGGCCACACAGAGGTTCTCGAATGGCTCCATGCGGATTTCTGCCTTGGTGTATTGAACGACTGGTGGAATGCGTCAGCCTTTGGTTAGAGAGATGTGGTGAGTATGTTAAGAAATAGTGCTTGCTTCTTAACCCACCTCACTTTCCATCTCTCTCTCTCTCTCTCTCTCTCTCACACACACATACACACACACACACACACACACACACACACATTCAAAGTCAGCGCCATAACAAACACGAGACCAACGATGAACAAGTGAACAACGACAATAACATGACACCTCTCATTCAGTGTGTTGTCAGAAGTGTCTGTGCAGATCACATTTCGCGAAGTAGTGAGCGAAAATTTGTGATAAACTGAGTGAAAGCAATGCACAACAAAGCAGCTGATTGAGACAGCAACCAGGGACACGAAACAGGACGGAAAATGTAAGTACAGAAACGTACATAACCTCTACCCTCGAAACAGCTAGTTTGCAGATGACATGCTGTCAAAAAAAAAAAAAAAAAAAAAAAAGAAAAAAAATCGACGAAACCGAGCACTAAAAGCGATGTATAATAATACAGTTCAGTTAGCGATGTAATTTTAAGGTGATTGTCCAAACAAAACGAAGCAAATTGCAAATATTGTATTTCTTAGGCCTACACCAGATAAATTATTACAAATGTGATATTGGACTTTACAGAAATAAAAATTTGACCCACAGAAGATGAAACATTGGTGTCGAAACGCCTGGGTAAATATACAAAGAAAGTAATGGTGTTTGCATAAGGCTGATTTCCAAAACCAACCACTTTTTAAATCTCAAACATGTAAGAAAGAAAAGAGGAGCTTCAAACCTTAGTAAAATGAGTATTAAGAAATAGTGTCATGTATCTGTGTGACTTTGAAGTGTAGTACAACATTCAATAAAAGTTAGTTGGCCTACCATGATTATAAGTAACACAGTTTTGGAAGTCTCCTTTGTTATCGGTTTATTGACGTTTGCAGATCCATAGGCTGTAGTTTTACAAGTTCTACAACATATGCATTTGTTCATAAAACCGTCGACACATGGACCATGCTTTCGAAAACATCAACGTTGAGCGTGCCGACTTCGTGCTGCTGAATGCTCAGAAACGATGTGAGTTGTTCATAGGGTTGAGTCCACACAGAATACCGTGGGTGGTAGGCGTCCAGACAGCAGGGCATATGTGGGGGGAGTCGTGGTGGTGGGGGTTGCGGGAAGGCGCTGTATGGGAAATGCCGAGCACTGGAGGGGAAGTGTCATTCTAAACTGAAGCCTACATTCACACTTTTTGCAAATATGAAGTGGGGCCCTACACACCCACACTTGAATGGTGACCATTCAAAAAGCTGTCACTTCTGCTTTGGTGAACATCTAAAAAGAATTCCACCGAAAATGCGGCGATTTACTTTCGCCTGGCTTGTTGACCATTTGTAACTTTCAGGGAAGCGTCATGAGTGGCGAATTTCGAGTAAAACCTACACATTTCTCCTGTTGCCGTGTTAAAATTTGCTTCTTTTGCCAAAACACAGAGTAGTTTACACAGTCTCACATCACTAACATACTGTGTAGAAACAACTGCGAGAGAATTCTGAAACAGTGGTTTATTTAATTTATTAAATGAGGAACTGGGAAAAGTAAGATCAGTATCTTATGAAAAAGCACATCCTAGGTACAAAACAAATATATAACATAATTACTTACGTTGTTCCAAACCCAAAGTTTGTCTCGCTTCACCAGCTGTCGAGGGCCCTTGCATTCTTTCATCGAAAAAATCTGTAGTTAGTGGTATAACACGATACGTAATGAAGTTTTGCACAATAACCATAAGAAAATATACTCTTCTCTTTTCATGCTATTATTTTCCATAATCTCATTTCGATATCTCAAAGTGTTTTTCAAAGTATGAGGAATGTTGCGGATGTTTCACTCTGGATTTATAGCTGGCGCGGCGTGACCTCTTATGAGTGTGCTACGGCAGATGAATCTGACAGAGACCTCCACCCAAGTCTAAAGAAAAAGTCCATATGTTAGCTCAATTTGATAATCAACAACGTGTTCTGTAATATGAACCAATCGCAAAACCATTGAGCTGTGTGCGGCTCGCGTTGATGCCGTTCATAACTTGGCATCTTGTAATAGCGATAGTGGCGTCTCGTTTTCTTAGTGTGTTCACTGGCGCCACTATGTTTGCTCGCCTTGTCTGTCCATGATTGGTAGCAACAGGGCTTATCGATAGCGCGTACTGTGGTATCATCTTTGGAGCGGCCTCGGGTATTTTCCGAGTCGTCGTGTGTTGAGCGAGGTGAGTTGGGACGGAGCAGTAGTGAGGTCCGGACAGCCAGTACTCGCCCGACCGCTGGCGACACACATGCCCTGTCTGACGGAAGGATGTGGTCGCGAGGGTGCACGACCATGTCAATGACCAGATTCAGCGAGTTTTAGTTGAATGGACCGTGACATTCGAGTAGTGCAGCTTTCACTTGTGTGTGCGTGTGTGTGTGCCTGTCAAAGTGCCCTCATGGCAATAAGTTGACAGTCGACGATTTATTCTGGGATCTTTCCCGTGCCTGGCTTGAATGGGGATGACCATTGGTTGGTCGTTCGGTCGGTCGTCGCAGCGGACGACGTGCATTTGGTCTTCTGACCGCTTCTGGCTTTTCTGTGTTTGTGCCGTCTTGCAATTCGTCCTTGTTGTTTCACAGTGACTGGTTTTAATACTGTGAGTTGTGGGTGGAATTTTTTACAGAATCCATGTGTATCTCGTGGTTTTGAATGAGCAGTTATTTTAATGCTGTCTGCATACTGGATTTGGTGAGGAGTGGCGAACGGCCATCAGGTCGGTTGGGGGCGCAGCAGCGAGCAGATCCGTGCAGCGCGCGGGCTAGCCGGAGCTGCTAGCGGCGTGCTGTCACTGCCGGATCGAGGGTGGGTAGCTGCGAGAGCGACGACTTCGTTGCACACCGTACCCTGGACGTTTAAGTTGAGTGAAGAGTTAACTGCTAATGCAACCTAGACTATTCTGAGATCTCGCCTTTGTTCAGTGGGTTGTTGCTCTCAGGGCCGCGGAGCCTGGCGGCAACGAGTGAAGTGTTTCGAGGCGGTGAAATATTGCAACCGTTTTTCTCTAATTGTTATTCAACATTGACTTTAGTATTATTCTTATTAGTGAAGTGCAACCAGAGATATTTTCTGCCTTGTGGCCGCTAACGCCCCAGTTACCTGCTCTGGAGGTTAGCGTACTTTTCCGGCAGTCTTTCCTCGTCGTGTTGATGCTGTCCGACACGGCGTGTAGTTCGCTTGTACTGTACTGTACATTTTTTGTGTGTGTGTGTTTGTGTGTGTGTGTGTGGGGGGGGGGGGGGGGAACTACCTTGGTTCTAATGTTTCCTTCGGCCTTGGGTGTTTTCTGAAGACGTAGTGGCGTCTGTCTCTTCGCCCTTGCCCAAAAATATTCCATCGTTGTACCGGTGATCCGTCGTTAGGCGGATTGGTTAGTCGGTCGGTCGGCGCTTAAGCTGCCCCTAGTTTGAGTTGCTATCCTGTTACGTGAGTACAACTCTTGGCTGCCTGTCTCACCTTACCTTATGTTTGAGTTACTTTCCCAGGCTGACCCTTGGAACACTTGCTGAGAACCGCTAGTTCTGATTCCTAAGATTGTGATGTTTGTTTTAAGGATATTTGTAATTTTCTAATTATTGTTTATGCGGCCTTGAGCCGAGCAATAATTTCACTGCTTTGGTGAAAAGGCCTTCAGCCGGGTTACAGTAAGTTTTTTTTTAAGCAAACTTGTTTTAAAAGCAAGGTATTTATTTTAAATGTGCTATTTGGAAATGTTCTTCTGACTTCTAATTCAGGCCTTCAGCCGTTTGCCATTTGAAATTGTTTGTGGCTTTCAACCGAGTGATAATTTCACTTGTTTTATAATAAGGCCTTCAGTCTTGTTACAGTTTGTTTTAAAACGAAGTATTTATCTTAATATGTGCTATTTGGAATTGTTACTCTGATTTCTAATTCAGGCCTTCCGCCATTTGTTGCTTGAGGTTATTGTTGGTGGCCTTCGGTCCAAAAAATTATGGAATGTTTTTTTCCCCGTGATAAGGCCTTCAGCTGACATACAGTCAATTGTGTATTTTTGAAAAGATTGTTTTAAAATTTTAATTTCTTTAAATAAATTTTACTTATTTGTTGTACAACCGAGAGTAACTCATTACGGCCCCGTCCACAATCGTAACCCTACCCCGCCCCATCCTGAGAAACCAGCTCTCAATCAAACGACCTCTATTTTTCACTGAAAACATTTTAGAATTTCGCGCACTGTCTTACTTCCATGAAAATATCCATAGAAACTATGACCATTAGCGAAATTATGGGCACATCATCATGAATCTCACATAAAGGGCGACTCAAAAGTCCTTGGACACGTTCATATGTTGGAAGATTGAAGGGAAAAATTGAAATGGGATGATGGGAACATAGGTTTGATGTGATTCACCTAAAGTGAATGTTTTTTGTGCTGTTTCCCAAATCAGGTTTTATGGGCCCTACTTTTTTGAAGAATAAACCGTAACAGGACAATCATATCTTCCAATGCTACGGAACTGGTTATTCCCACAACTTGACTCTGACAATTTCATCTATCAGCAGGATGGAGCACCACCACACTGGCACAACAACGTGCGCAGTTTCCTCAATGCCAACGTGCCTCAACGTTGGATAGGGCGTACAGGACCGCGCGAGCAGGCTTTACACTCTAGGCCTCCTAGGTCCCCTGACTTAACACCATGTGATGCCTTCCTGTGGGGATATGTTAAACAATGTGTTTACATTCCTCCCTTATCTCGTGACATTGATGAACTAGATATCAGAATATCAGCTGCTGTAACTTCAGTGACAGAAGGCACCCTACACTCAGTCTGGCATGAATTCGGCTATCGGCCAGATGTCGTCTGTGCAGCCAATGGAGGACATATAGAACATTTATGATGGATTTTTATAAACTTCTGTCTTTTCTGTGTAATTTGGTATGCAATTTGTCGGTGTTAAGCCTTTCTTCCTAATAAATAATTCTATTTCAAATCGTGTCATTCTTTTTGGGACACCCTATACTATTAAAGTATTTTTAAAGCTACGTCTATGAACATTGGTATTTGACTTCCTGATTATAAATAAAATACTTATGTGTTTTAGTGTTTATGGAAACTAAACCCCTAGGAGGGTGACATAGCGGATGCGATTTTTTATGAGAATATTTTATTATGAAAGCATTTTTAAAGCTAAATCTACGAAAATTTGAATTTGGCATCTCAGTTAGAAATATTAAAAAATGTGTTTAACTGTTTTTGGAAATTCAGCCCCTGTGGAGGTGAAACAGGGGGAGAAAGTTTTTATGGAAATATGTCATTGTGCAAGCGTTCTTGAAGCTAAATCTATGAAAATTCGTCTTTGCTTTCTCTGTTAGAAACAAAACACGCATGTCACTGTTTTTGGAACTGCAACCTCTAAGGGGGTGAGACAGAGGGTTAAACATTTTATGAAAATATTTCATTGCGAAACCATTTTTAAAGCTAAAACTTTGAAAATTGGTGTTTCGCTTCCCGGTTAGATACGAAAAAAATATGTGTTTCACTGTTTTTGGAATTTCAGCCCATTTCACTAACTTTTCATCGCCCAGCCCAAATAGCTAAGGATAGAAACTTGATGTCTGGACAGATTGTGGAAGTTATACTGTGGGCATCATTTAAGAAATGACTGTCTGAAATTCCACTCCTAAGGGGTTGAAATAGGGGATGACAGGCTTTCAGAAAGTATGTCGTTATTGAGGGAATTTTGTAGTTAGAACTGCCGGCCGGAGTGGCCGAGCGGTTCTAGGCGCTACAGTCTGGAACCGCGCGACCACTGATAAGTCGCAGGTTCAAACTCTGCTTCGGGAATGGATGTGTGTGATGTCCTTTAAGTAGTTCTAAGTTCTAGGGGACTGATGACCTCAGCAGTTAAGTCCCATAGCGCCCAGAGCCATTTTTGTAGTTAGAACTACGAATACTAGTATTTGGTTTCTGAGTCAGAAAATAAAGAATACGTGTGTCAGCATTTTTGGGAATTCAACCACTAAGGGGGCAAAATAGTGGGTGAAAGTTTATTGAAAGTAAATAATTACTAAAGAACAACTAAAGGATTTTTAAGTCTACATCCTTGACAATTGGTCTTTGACTTCCCAGTTAGAAATAAAACAAATATGTGTTCCGGTGTGCCTGAAGATTCAACCCCTAATGGAGCACAACAGAGGACGAAAATTTTTAAGAAAATATTCCGTTACATAAAAAAAATTTTAAAGCTAAACTTATGAAAATTAGTATTTCACTTCTTGGTTAGATAGCCTATAAGGAAATATTTGTTAGGGAATGAAAGTTGCTACGGAAATATCTCCAGAAGAATGCAGAGGGCATGATTTAAAAACCTTTGACTCCAGCTACCAGAATCGCTTTTTGGTCAGAAGTACATTCGGAAAAGAAGAAGCGTGAAAAGCTTAGATGGTGTTGCAATTTGTGAAGAATATAAAAATTCGATTAAATGAAAAAAAAAAAATTCTGTGGGCCATACAGTCTACTCGAGTGATGCAGTGGGAGCTAAGCTAGTGCTGTAGATTGCTCTCCATGCTCGGAAAGATTGCCCAATGTGCTTTATCCACGCCGGCCGCGGTGGTCTCGCGGTTCTAGGCGCGCAGTCCGGAACTGTGCGACTGCTACGGTCGCAGCTTCGAATCCTGCCTCGGGCATGGATGTGTGTGATATCCTTAGGTTAGTTAGGTTTAAGTAGTTCTGAGTTCTAGGGGACTGATAACCACAGCAGTTGAGTCCCATAGTGCTCAGAGCCATTTTTTTGCTTTATCCACACTATGATGTCAGAAACTCGGTACGCTCAACGTTCGAATGCACGGTTCGTGTGGCGAAAACACAAGCTTCAGCTGTCAAACAGCACGCTCTCTACAGTGCGGTGGTCGTCCACAATAGCCCCCCGCCACTACCTTTGCCCCCTCCCCTGCCGCGCCGTATGCGCAGGTACATGTCAAGATATTTTGCGCTCGCTCAAACTCCTCTGACGCTGAAAGCCTTGTAACCGTGCCGAACACCAGACCGCGACAACTGCGTCGTTATTTGCGACACTGGCTTCATTGGTACAACCAGAGAATTCCCTTCCCGTGCGGCTCGCTGTGCTCGCGGAATTCTTTCGGACGCTTCCGGCGGCGCCGCCTTTGTGAGCGGGTCTGGCGATTGTTCGGCTGTTCCCGCTGAATGGCCCGGCGGCGCGGCGCAGCGCCGGGAAGCCGTATTTTAACGGCGCGGCCATCCGGGTGCCGGTTCGCCTGCTCACTAGATTAGGCGCCATTGTGGAGCGGCGGCGGCGGAGGCGGAGGCGCGCAGTCAGCACGCGACCGGGGCGGCCACCCCCTACCAGAATCTCGGCCTCCGCCGCCGTCCTTCAAAGGCGCCACTCGGCAGTAACTCCAGAGCCCAACTCCTCTGAAAGGTTGTGCAGTTTCCCTTCCTCAACAGAAGTACTTTACCGCAGCGGTGAGACTTAAAACTCAGGTCAGCAGGTCTACCAACCTATTCACAAGTGTTGTGACTGACAATTTGCAATTTTTCACAAACGCAACTTTTATTGATGTAAGTTCACAAGGTTGATGACTGAAAATAAAAACGAAAGGTAACGATAACGATGCCAGTAAACGTCTCCTAATTGAGGCAAACGAAAGTTCACTTCTAATTTTCCACAAAGGTTCGTGGTAAAACACACTCACACACTAGTAACAGTCCAATTCCGAGACGAAGACGTAATCTTCGACGGTCGCAGTACACGAGGTCGGCATCCAGTGTGAACTGAACTTCGGGGCTTGTTCGAGCCCCTATATAGTTGATCCAGCCTATCAGGTTTTGGCGTAGTGATACTTCCTGCAGGCCGTGGCTCGAGCTCCCCCTGCAGGAAGTAGTGCTCGGAATGTCTGTTTCCATTATTTTTCTTTCTTTCTTTCAATGGTGCCATTGTTACGAACGAATCTGGAAAGGTTAGGATGAAGGAGTGGCCGGATGCCCTTCCTGACGCCAACCTGTACCCCCCAGGATGGAATTAGTGTACCCCAGCAGTTTGCGTCTAGTGTAATTCATGGAATAGTACGAACGTGTTCAGATGTCAGCGAGTCGTGTGACTGAGCCGGAACGTGGGGACCAGCCCGGTATTCACCTAGCGGGATATGGAAAACCGCCTAAAAACCACATCCAGGCTGGCCGGCACACTGGCCCTCGTCGTTAAGCCACCGGGCGGATTCGATCCGGGGCCGGCGCGCCTACCCAAGTCCAGGAAGCAGCGCGTTAGCGCTCTCGGCTATCCTGGCAGGTCAATGTCTGTTTCCATTATCTTGTATGCAAATAGCCAGTGTCTACCGTGGTTCTTTTGGTACGCCTTGGACATAGACAACCTCATCCTCTGTGGTGTAATATGGGTTGCCGGCTCTCAGGGGCTACCTTGGCTCCGGTATAACAACAAGGCTTTTCGAAATTCATTAAAAAAGCAACAACTGGCGAAGAAACGAAACAATTCCAAACGATAATTGAGCATATTATTAACTCGGTAGTAATACTCAAAACGACATTGAGATGATAAAGTTATGGGATACCTCCTAATATTGTGTCGGACCTCCTTTTGCCTGGTGTAGTGCAGCAACGTG